>NC_088797.1:19858108-20159811 GCF_011386835.1 Chrysemys picta bellii | reverse complement strand
CTGATCCTTAGTCCAAATGCTCCACGAATGAGTATAAGCAAACACAGTAGCAATTAGAAAATTGCTTTTGGAGTGTCATTTTTGATTGATCTAGACAGAGGGATGAACAGTTAAGTGAAGACCCATTGGAATATTCTTTTCCTTTACACTAATGGTCAAACAGCAACAAAAGAGACTTTTAAAGAAGGTGAGAAGACACGGTTTAGAGGAGGATGCTGTGTTTTTTAAAAAGAAGAGTTTCATAAACCTGTGGGCTCATTTCTATCAAAGTTAGGGAGGTGAGAGAAAGGGGACTGTAAACGGAAGAAATGAGACAAACAAGGTAGGGGCAAGGAAAGGGGGTGGGGAGGTAGATCCACGAGAAAGATCAGCTACTAACCAGAATAGTCAGTAGTGATGATGAAGAATGAGAGAGGAAAAAATATTTTCTAATGCACCTATAAAGTAATATGGTAAAACATAAGGGCCATATTCTGCCTTAGTGTTGCATAGGAGTAGCTGAAAGGTCTCCTGCTTGTGCCCCCAAACCCTGAAATATGGAAGGTGTGCATGATTTTGACTGAATTAATATATGGCCCTGTAGTGGACGGGACTATAGAAGTATCCCTTTAAACAGTTTGTGAGCCGTCTAATGGCCCCCACTAACTTCCATGTTTCAGAAACCATTGTAGCTAGGCCTTACCTGTTAAATGTTTAGTAAACAGTGATTTGGACTCCACGGTGCCAGTGTGGTTTCTTTAGATTACAAATGTTGCATAAAGAACAAAAGACACAAGAGGCCTTAAAATAATAAATGTACATTACAATTTTTAGGAGGGGTGTATTTGTGGTATGCCCCCCCACCATTTGGTGAACGTATCAAACGTTAATACAGTTTGGGTTAAAGTCTCTGAATTCCGAGTGCTGGGGATTTTTCAAGTCACTCCCTGACACAGCGGTAAGTCTTGCTGTCCCAAATTTTCAGCAACGACCCATGATTTGAGATCCTCAATTATTGGGTGCCCAGTTTGGGACACCTACATGGGGCCTGATTTTCAGAAAGAGCTGAGGACACCCTCTTCCCTCCCCAAGAATCAGGCTGCTTTAAGATGCCTCAAAGTAGGCCCCCCAAAACTGATGCCCCCCTAGATCACTAGCCTCTGCTGAGAGTTGAGGCTGCTGTTTGCTTTCCCAGTAAATCTGAAAAACAAACGCAACATATTTTAAAGTAATACGGTTTTTATGATGCTAAATTAGCTTCAATATGAAAGGAATGACTGTGTCACAAAATGGAGCATAGGGTAACGTCCACCGAGCCTGGCTTGCCAAATTTAATGGAAAGCAGCAATCACCTCTCTTGACCCATGAAGGGAGGAAGCAAGAGCAGTTCAGTAGGGTCAGGACGGAAGGTAGCAGGAGCAATAGAATTTGTGTCAGTCAGTGTAGGAAATTGGCCCCAAATGTTAACAGAGCAACCTGGGGCACCATTAAAAAGCAAACATCTACTTCAGTATGGTATAAATATTTTGGTTGCTGTCTATGTGCTAAAGGTAGGAAACACAGAGGGAAAATCAATACCATGGTACAGTATTTGCTTACTATTTAATAGTGTTATGCTGAAAGGTGTTAATGAATGCCAGCAGGTGCTCCTTAGATCCAGCTATATTCTCAGACCTCATTAGAGCCAGGGAGTGTGACAAGAACTCTCTTCCAGGCTCAACAAAAAGAACAATCAGTTCCCTTGATGTAGTAAAGAGATTTAAATTTTTTATTAAAGTTAATGTTTAAAATAAGATTTACACAAGTTAAGAAGGAAGGTACTGTATCCTAAACTGCTTGGCAGCTCAGAGGTGTGGCCACTGGGTTTCTCAGGTTGCAAACACAGGGGCGAGGACACTGATTACAGACGGTGTGTGGTGGAGACAGAGAAAACCAGCAGAAGCAGTTGTGAGTGTGACCCTGAGGAAATGCAGAGACTCAGAGGTTCTTGGGCACAGAACTTGCTGGACTGGCAGAGATTTCTGAGCAAGGAAACTGCCTGCTGTTGTTGGTTTCTACTGTGTTCAGGGAAACAGGACTTTGTGGACATTTTTGTAAGTAAAAAGCTCAGACCAATAATGCCTGACTCAGAACACCAATTTCTCATCCTAATGGAAACAACCCTGCAAGGCTCTGACTATCGGTTGGCCACTTGGGCCATACGGACAACAGTCGCACCCAAAGGTAATACACCCGTATGCCAGTGGGCCCTGGGTCAATTTATTTTTCAAAGTATCTGATTTTGCAGGGGACACTGAATTTTTAATTAAAGGCCTGGCTTCACTAGGGAGTTTACAAGCAGTGCAGCTGTACCACCGTAAGCTCTCTAAGGTAGCCTCTCTAAGCCGACATTGGCTTAACTACTCCAGCCCCCCATGAGTGGCAGAAGCTATGTCGACAGAGCACCGTCAACATCGGCCCTTATGCAGGGGCACCATTTAGGTTGGGCACAGGGTTGGGCAGGGGAGAGACTCCTGCCCTCTCCCCCTCCAAGTTTCATACAGGAGGTGTGCTCCCAGGTGCTCCCTTAACTACAGCCCAGCTCTGTATGTAAGTTCTCCAACTCTGGAATGTAAGTTCTGTAGAGAAGAGGTGGGGCCTGGGACAGTATTTTGTTTACAAACAGAGGCAGGGTGCTTAAGATAAGAAAGGGCTGGTAATTAAATAAAGGATCTGGAAGTCAGTCCTTAGATGAGCCTGTAAAACAGGAATCTCTCTGCAGAGGGTTGGGGGTGTTGAAGAGGGGACTCAGAAGAAATACAGCTAAGCTAGGGTTACCATATTTCCACAAGCAAAAAAGAGGACGGGGGGGGGGGGGGAGGAGCCCCACTCTAGCCCTGCCCCTGCCCCACCCCATCCACTCCCTCCCACTTCCCACCCCCTGATTGCCCCCCTCAGAATCCCCAACCCCCCCGCTCCTTGTCCCCTGACTGCCCCCTCCTGGGACCCCTGCCACTAACTGCCCCCTAGGACCCCACCCCCTATCTAAGCCGCCCTGCTTCTTGTCCCCTGACTGTCCCCTCCTGAGAACTCCCCACCCTCACTGCCTCCCTACGACCCTACCTGTCCCCTGACTGCCCCGACCCTTATCCACATCCCCACCCCATATTCACCCCCCCGCCCCCAGACAGACCCCCCGGGACTCCCATGCCCTATCCAACTGCTCCCCGCCCCCTGACAGGACCCCCAGAACTCCCGACCCATCCAACCCCCTCTGCTCCCTGCCTGCCTCGACCCCTCTCCACACCCCTGCCCCTGACAGCTGCCCAGAACCCCAGACCCATCTAAACCCCTGCTCCCGATCCCTGACTGTCCCAACCCCTCTCCACACCCCTGCCCCCCTGATAGCCCCCCCAGAACCCCAGACCCATCTAACCCCTCCTGCTCCCTGTCCCTGACTGTCCCAACCCCTCTCCACACCTCTGCCCCCCTGACAGCCCTCCCCCCCCCCGAACTCCCGATCCATCCAACCCTCCCTCCCTGTCCCCTGACCAGGGCCGGCTTTAAAGAGCCCAGTTTAACTGGAAACTATTTCTGAGTTCGAAAAAAGGAAGGAATGAGAAAGTGTCATATGAGTATCAGATGTGTTTATGCCTCAAATTCTTAGGTTTTCAGCTGTATCCAGGCCAATTCCAGAATAGAAATTGCATCCACAGAGTCCATACAGTTGATTATTGTCATGATTTGTATTATTCGCTGAGCACCATCTGTGTGCTCAGCACGGTTCAGAACACGCCAGAAAATGTAGTCCCTGACCCAATGTGTATAAAATGGCTCAGATATTTAAGTATGAAGTGTATAGTTATTGAGCACATGTTAATATCTATGAGTGGAGGTGCTGATGGCAATAGAAGTTTTACTTGATTAAGGACTAGAAGATTTGACCCTCCAACTTTCTTTCAAGAGGAAGAGCTGCCCAGAGCTCCGGTGCCTGTTTATATTCCATTCCTGCCTGCAGTGGCCCTGATATACCTCAGAAGTCTCAAATTTTTTCTCAATTTTAAAATGTCAAATTTTCTTGGTGTTTGGTTTTAAATATTATCCCGTGAGAACTGCAACTCAATCACTGTAGTGTTGTGTTTAAGAGCCTCCTGAAAAGTAACTAGCCTTTAAATAGAAGTGAAAGCCGGGTTGCCATCTCTCATGATTTTGTCATGAGTCTCATGATAATTATTGTTTTCCTTAAAGCCCCAGCTCCCGGAGTCAAGTGATATGTGATGATTTCAGCCTTCATTCTTAAAGATAAATGAAGTCTCTAGCACTTGTGGCTGTGGAGAAAGCTTCAAAATGTGACCCCCGTGCACCCTAAAGGCTCAAAAAGCAGAATAAAAAGAACACCAAATCAATTATTTTTACATAATGTCATGATTTTAAAGCCAATCTCATGATTTTTGGTGAGTCTGATTCATGATTTATGAACATTTGGGGTTGGCAATACTGTGAAAGTGACTTGAAAGTGTCAGTTTCACTCCTGTTTAAAGTCAGTTTCTAGTCTATTATTTGTAGTGAGGTAACAACCCCAGAGCCCCGAGCAGGTGCAGTATAAACTCATGGGGCCTTGCCCTAGTAGGATGTTTCCAAAAGTTAGTTACATGATCTATTCCCCGCAAAAGTCTTACTTTTTAAAATTTAAATAAACAAACTGGTGTTTTTTAAAAGCTGAATGTAAAAATATAACATTTCATCTGGACAGATCAATTTTCATATCAAAACATGCAACGTTTCAAGTGTGTGTGTGTGTTTTACTTTCCTATATAAATATGTATGGAAATAAAATTTGTCACCAAAATGGCCTAGAAAAAAACCCCAAATATTTTGTGATGAAATTCAGTGATGCTCTCAGCATTTTCACACACGACTAGTTTCCATCCAGAGTAATGCACTTTTGTACAATTTACACACAGGACATACATTTAGTGGGGTGGCTGGGCGGGATGACTCAAATGATTGCTGGGTTTGGAAAAATATAATCTACAGATGGAAAAACCCTATTAGCTCATCCAGTCCATCTCCCCATTAGCATAGACTTGATCTCCATTGTACCTTTATTAGTTGGTTTTCCAGCCTATTTTCAAATGCCCCACTACCACCCTTGCCTAGGGAGATTATTCCTCAGACCAACAGAGCCCACTGTCAGGAAGTTTAAACTGATACGCAGTGTAAATTTTCCCTTTCCTAGGGCCTTCCTATTATTACTAATTATACTGCCCATAAATCCTCTGTGTCTTTGGTGTTGACACCTTTAAAACAAACAAACGGTTATCATGTTCCCTTCTTAGCCAGCGATATCACACATATTTAAAGGCCCATTCCTCCACTCCTTATGAAACTCATAGATGTCAATGAGAGTTTTCCCTGGGTAAGGCATGGGGGATCAGGTCCAACATTTTTCGGGTCTGATCCAAAGTCCGTTGAAGACAATGGAAAGACTCCTGTGGGTTAAGGTGGACTTTGGATCTGGCCCTTAATTATCCCTTATAAGTCTATCTAGGGAGGCTATTTCTAATTTTGTGGAGCACTGTGTCCAAGGCCGGCTCCAGGCACCAGCTTAACAAGCAGGTGCTTGGGGCGGCCAAGGGAGAGGGGCGGCACTTCGGGGGCGGCAGGTCCCTCACTCCCTCTAGGAGCGAAGGACCTGCCGCTGAATTGCTGCCGCCGATCGCAGCTTTTTTTTTTTTTCAATTGCCGCCGCCGATCGCAGCTTTTTTTTTTTTTTTTTGCTTGGGGCGGCAGAAATGCTGGAGCCGGCCCTGACTGTGTCTATCAGGTAGGGACTGTGGCTTTGTCCAGTGAAAATTAGAGGAGACAGGAAGGGGCTATGGACACAGGAGGACACCAATCGGGACGGGGGTGGGAGCGGTGCCTGTGTTGAATGAGACAGGCACGGGTAGGCCCGTGCAGGTGGAGATGGGCTCAAGTAGGTAGGGGTGGGTTCATGCAAATGGGCTGATGCAGGTGGAAGCGGGCACACATAGGTGGGGCCAGTGCAGGTGGGGGCAGGCTTCTGTTGTCTGGGGTGGGGATGTCCTGTATTTTGGGGATGCACCAGTGGCTACCTTAAGTCAATACCTTCCTCAGTCCTCCATGTGATTCAGAGATTCTTAGATTTCAAGGCAGAAGGGACCATTGTCTGACCCCCTGTATAACACCAGCCATAGAACTTCCCCAAATAATTCCTAGAGCAGATCTGATAGAAATACATCCAATCTTGCATGGGTTGTGCATATAATAGGCTGGGGAAGGCTGTGCCTCCCCAAACAGCCCTGTGTGGCCTTGTCCACCCTCCGCCCCGAGGCCCCCTCCTGCTGCTATTTGGCCCCAGCCCAGGCAGGCTGCTCCTCTTCTAGGAAACTGGCTGGGCCTAGGGCGGCTGGGACTTGGAGTGACTGGGGCCGCCTGGCCTCTGGGGCGGGGGGTTGGCGGCCGCGGGGGGCAGGGGGAAGAGGCTTCTGGGCTTCAAGGGGGCAGGGGTGGGAGGTGCGGGGCCTCAGGCAGAAAGGGTGGGCCGGGCCAGGGGCTAGCCTCCCCGAGCCCATGATTCACCCACCGCCCTGCTATCTAGATTTTAAAATTGTCAGTGATGGAGAGAATCCACCACTACCCTTGGTAAATTCTTCTAATGGTTAATTACCCCCACTGTTAAAATGTATGCCTCATTTCCAGTCTGAATTTGTCTAACTTCAACTTCCAGCCATATGGAACAGAAGGCACCCAGCTGCAACAGTTAAGCATGGTAAAAATTTCTAATAAATACATAAAAAATAAACAAGCAGCTCTTCTTGCTATTGTGGCGGATACAGACAGCGCAATTCATCTAATGAAACCCCTGTGGAATGCGAGTTTTCTATTTGTGGACAACAGACAGTTTTTATATAGCAGTATTAACTGGGCTTTTTTCTGAGGAGCTGTGACCTTTAATCTCATTATGTATGGAACCGTGTATGTAAATGTGACCTATACATTTGTTACCCAGATACCATTTGAAGCAAACGTCCTAGGGCCTTCCAAGTTGGCAAAGATGGTAATTTCTGACTCATCCCTACACAGAATATTTTCACATTTTAGGCTGTTAAGAGAACATTAGCCATCTTATCTGACCGATGCTATCAGACTCCTTCAATTAGTTTCAGAATGAATATCATAGGGACAGGCTGGAGACACACATTTCAGATCTGAATGTAAACTTTTCTGAAGTTAATGGGGAGGCAGTTCAGCTTATTATAAAGATGGGGACCAGGGCCGGCTCCAGCATTTCTGCCGCCCCAAGCAAAAAAAAAGAAAAGCCGCGATCGCGATCGGCGGCAGCAATTGGAAAAAAAAATAAAATAAAAAGCCGCGATCGGCGGCGGCAGTTCAGCGGCAGGTCCTAAGCTCCTAGAGGGAGTGAGGGACCTGCCGCCCCCGAATTGCCGCAGGTGCCGCCCCTCTCCCTTGGCCGTCCCAAGCACCTGCTTGTTAAGCTGGTGCCTGGAGCCGGCCCTGATGGGGACCTATAAAATTTAGATCCAAATGAATCCACAGGTTAAGCTATAGCAGGGGTAGGCAACCTATGGCACACGTGCTGAAGGCAGCACGCGAGCTGATTTTTAGTGGCACTCACACTGCCCAGGTCCTGGCCACCGGTCCAGGGGGCTCTGCATTTTAATTTAATTTTAAATGAAGCTTCTTAAACATTTTAAAAACCTTATTTACTTTACATACAACAATAGTTTAGTTATATATTATCACTAGCAAAGTACTAGAGCACCCTAAATGATATACCTTCCTCAATACAAATAATCAGATCTTGGGAGACAGGCCAATCAACAACAATAATAGTATTATGTTCTTGGAGAAAATTAAAATGAATCCATTATTTCATATACTTAGCACAATAAAATCTTCAGATAGAAGGTGCTAACAGTGCAATTTATTATTAGATTTAATTAGCCTCTTTGCCAACAATGCCACCATTAATAATTCAATTAATGAGATATCAGTCCATGATAAATGAGCCCAGCACTTTAAGGGGGACTGTGTTAGGCCCAGAAGGGTAGTTTCTGGGTGTTTAACAACAGCTAATAGAAATGTTTTCATGTTTGTTTTTAAAATTGTTTGGAAAAAAAATTCACCTCAGAAAAATGGATGGACAGATGGATGGATGTATGTAGGATCTGATCCTGTGTCCACTGAAGTCAGTGGCAAAATTCCTATTTACATCAGTGGGATTTAGTCCATAAAATTTCCATTGCAGTGCTGAAAAGCAACACACAACATCAGCATGTTGTGATTAGTGCCTGGGAATTAGAAAGTGAAACTGACACTTACAGCTGTTTATAGAGCAGGAGAAGGCTGTTATCAACAAAAACATGTAATTCCCAGCAAATGTCAGTAATAGATTTCTAGATAGAGAAAGCAAGAGAAAACTTCTGTTGTGTAAGATATAAACATTTTATTAAAGCTAATGTTAAAATGATATAATATACAGGTTGAGAAAAGAGTGCTTGTACATCTGGGTAGAGTGCTTAGATTATCCACAAATACAAAGTTTGTTTTTAAAGTTGTAAGATACATATAATGCATAACCAGCAATAATCCAAATTTAGGTGAATGAATTTAAGAATACAGGTTTCAGAGGGGTAGCCGTGTTAGTCTGTATCAGCAAAACCAACGAGCAGTCCTTGTGGCACCTTAGAGACTAACAAATTTATTTGGGCATAAGGCCACAAAAGCTTATGCCCAAATAAATTTGTTAGTCTCTCAGGTGCCACAAGGACTCCTCGTTGGTTTTTTTAAGAATATAGTTTAGATATTTAGCATCCAAGTATTTGGGTACATTACTAATGAAAAAGGTAATACAGAGAATTGGTGGCAGAAAGCAAAATATATCAATGAGTGAAGATTGTCCCTCAGTAATCAGGGCCGGCTCTGGCTTTTTTGCCGCCCCAGGCAAAAAAGCCTCCCGCTGCCCCCCGCCCTCCGGCGGGGAGTGCAGCAGGGGAGAGCGCTGAGCTTGGCCGCGGCCCCGCTCTCCCTGGCTGGCAGGAGCGCTGGGGGGAGGGCGGCGGGCCCGGCCGCGGCCCCGCTCTCCCCGGCCGGCCGGAGCGCCCCAACAGCCCCAGTATGTTTAAAAAACAAAAACAAAAAAAACCCAACCCTGAGCGCCGCCCCCCTCCAGGTGCTGCCCCAAGCACATGCTTGGTAGGCTGGTGCCAGGAGCCGGCCCTGTCAGTAATTGAGAATTTAGGCTAGGGTGTCCATTTAGAAAAAAACAGTCCATCAGGAAAGTATTTGAGTTCCTTTCCTGACTGCGCTTCTCATCGGCACTCCAGCTCATTTCCTTTCCACTGTCCAACCTATTGCATTTAATCTTTCTTCAGGATAGGTATTTAGAACACTAGTTCTAACAAACATATGTTCCCCCATTAACCCTAATGGATTCCTCATTTTAAAGTTGGTTTGTGTAAAATTGCAACCTGGAAATTAATGTACAATTTATTAGACATCTGGGAGAGCACCAATTTGCTACTTAATCAAATCCATTTTCTCATCCCTAAAAACATGTGCACTACATGCATGAAAGAAACCAGGAAATTCTGGCAGACAACTGAACTAATCAAGAACAGAGTCTTTAGCTGAAGGTATAAACCTATGCAATAGGCCAGTATTGCCAAATGGTTCTGCACGGTAATGGATAGGGCAATAGTTTATGCATGGTAAGATCCTGGAGATATTGCCTTCAGTTTTCTGATCAAGAGTTTGGAAAAAACAAAAAGAACACTGTCTGGATGGACACCAGTCTGTTGAGAGTGGACCCAACCACTCAATTCCATGTGCTTGCAAGCCCCCTGGATTTGGATAATGAATGATCATTGTTCCTAGCTCTGGGTCTCTCAGGAACACTTCCAGGTGCAGACCCTGTGTCTGATGTCTTTCTTGGGCAGCGGGACCCTTCAGTGATACTATCTTAGGCCCCCAAACTAGTGCCCTAGTTAGGGTGACCAGACAGCAAATATGAAAAATCGGGATGGGAGGTGGGGGGTAATAGAAGCCTGTATAAGAAAAAGACCCCAAAATCGGGACTGTCCCTATAAAATTGGGACATCTGGTCACCCTAGCCTTAGTCCTCCCACAAATCACATATATATGGTCCCTCAGAGTTTCACCTTGCTGTGGGTGCTCTGAGCTTCCTGATTAACCCCTTCAGGGAGCACACGGAAGGCAAGCAAGGAACACAGGCTAGCAAAGGCTACAGGAACTTTAACCTTGAAAGCACTAGAGAGTTACAGATCTATGAAAAACAATAAAATCCTTAATGCAACCCCTGGAGTCTGATCTCACCCCACCTTTGAGTCCTGGGTTTGGTTAGTGTCCTCAGGCTAGGAAGCCTTTCCTGCCTTCCTTAGACAGTCTGGTCATCTTGCATGTTGCAGTGGTCTGGCCCTTGCTTAGAGAGCTCTGCTTTTAAAACAGGCTCTGTCACCCTTTGTCCAAAGAGCTTCAGCCCTGAGAGTTCTGGGCTCCAGCCCCCATCTCCTGTCTGTTTTTTGTGTGGAAAGTCATTCAAAGTCAGTGGCCCTATTGCTAGAAACCCCATTGTTCCAACAGACTAAGGTCATTCAGTATTGATGGTCCCTGATTGCTCTGTCATAGCTTGTTAGACATAGTCTTTCCACTAGGTGACAAGCCCCTGCTACAAAATGATGCTCCAATCTACAAAAGAGGTTGCAATTTAGCATCAAGATCACACTGCAGACTAAAGATTACAATATAAAGTAGAGACCCTGAAACAAAACAGAGTTCCCAATTTGACAGTCATGTTCCCAGTCTGTCACAGCCTTCATGCTTTCCTATTTATTAAGCTATTTTGTTGGCAATCTTTCTGAATCTGAAGGGCAGAGATCTTGCACGAGGGCATCTTCATGTCATTTTACTTAATTAATAAATACTCTCTAACCCCCTTCATTCCCTTCATTTCTTTACAGTATTCACAAGTGATGACTGCCTAAACCACCCTTTCAGAGTTTATGTATCTAGTCTGTTTATGATCTTATACACATTCTTCTTTAAAGATGCCAGTATCTAACTGGTATAATTAAAAGAATGAGGAGTAGTTGTGGCACCTTAGAGACTAACACATTTATTTGGGCATAAGCTTTCGTGGGCTAAAACCCACTTCATCAGATGCATGCAGTGGAAAATACTGTAGGACGATATATATACACAGAGAACATGAAAAAATGGGTGTTGCCATACTAACTATAACAAGAGCAATCAATTAAGATGGGCTATTATCAGCAGGAGACAAAAAACTTCTGTAGTGATAATCAGGACGGCCCATTTCCAACAGTTGACAAGAAGGTGAATAACAGTAGGGGGGAAAATAGCATAGGGAAATAGTTTTTACTTTGTGTAATGACCCATCCACTTTGTCTTTATTCAAGCCTAATTTAATGGTGTCCAGTTTGCAAATTAATTCAAATTCTGCAGTTTCTTGTTGGAGTCTGTTTTCAGAGTTTTTTTGTTGGAGTATTGCGAGTATGAGATCTGTAATCGAGTGATCAGGGAGGCTGAAGTGTTCTCCGACTGGTTTTTGAATGTTATATTTCTTGACGTCTGATTTGTGTCCATTTATTCTTTTGCATAGAGACTGTCCGGTTTGGCCAATGTACATGGCAGAGGGGCATTGCTGGCACATGATGGCATATACCACATTGGTAGATGTGCAGGTGAACTAGCCTCTGATGGTGTGGCTGATGTGATTAGTGTGACAGTGTACCCCATAAGGCTTTATGGGGAGGGGGTGCTTATAAATGTATGTATGACATAACTGGAATATGTTTTGTGCTGCCTGTGCCAGGTAACATATCTCCGCAAAGGTTATGGTCTACTATATCTATTCATCCTATTTGTACATATATATATCATTTTCTACTTGAGGTTAAGAATATGGGCTGTATACTTGCTTGGTTTCTAAGTAAGCTTTGGGAGGCATTTGGTCAGCTTCTTTAGGAAGGAATTCGCCAGGTTAAGTACCTGATCAGGAAACACTTGGAGAACAATGCATCTTGGAATGCTCCAATCCACATAAGAAGTCTTCCTGGAGACATGCAAGATTTGTGGACAATGGCATCGGCCTGTAAAGACTGAGTCATGCAGGGGCATGTGACTTGCCCAGGTGACTCCAAAACTCCATCTTGGACCTGGACTTTGCATAGGAGGGAGGAGGGGGGTCCCCACCCACAAGAGTCTATTTAAACTTGTGGGAGACCCTTCCATTTGGTCTTCAGCTGGCTAAAGAAGGAGCCTCTCCATCCCCCCCAGGATACTTGAAGGAGACTGAAACAAAAGACAGTAACTACAGGGGGTGTGAGTGATTGCTGGACCCAGGCTAAAAGGAGATTAGCCTGTAAAAGGGAGCACTCTGGAACTGGTGAGGAAATTATCTGTATTCAGTTTGATTAGGCATAGATTTGCGCATTTTATTTTATTTTGCTTGGTGACTTACTTTGTTCTGTCTGTTACTACTTTGAACCACTTAAATCCTACTGTCTGTATTTAATAAAATCACTTTTTATTTAGTAATTTACTCAGAGTATGTATTAATACCTGGGGGAGCAAACAACTGTGCATATCTCTCTATCAGTGTTATAGAGGGCGAACAATTTATGAGTTTGCCCTGCATAAGCTTTATACAGGGTAAAACGTATTTATTTGGGTTTAGACCCCATTGGGAGTTGGGCATCTGAGTGCTAAAGACAAGCACACTTCTGTGAGCTGTTTTCAGGTAAACTTGCAGCTTTAGGGCAAGTAATTCAGACCCTGGGTCTGTGTTAGAGCCAGACAGGAGTGGCTGGCTCAGCAAGACAGGGTGCTGGAGTCCTGAGCTGGCAGGGAAATCAGAAGCAGGGGTAGTCTTTGCACATCGGGTGGCAGCTCCCAAGGGGGTCTCTGTGATCCAACCCGTCACAATTAGGTCCCATGATGGTGTCCCTTGAATAGATATGTGGGCACAGTTGGCAACGGGCTTTGTTGCAAGGATAGGTTCCTGGGTTAGTGTTTTTATTGTGTGGCATGTGGTTGCTGGTGAGTATTTGCTTCAGGTTGGGAGGCTGTCTGTAAGCGAGGACTGGCCTGTCTCCCAAGCTCTGTGAGAGTGAGGGATCGTCCTTCAGGATAGGTTGTAGATCCTTGATGATGCGCTGGAGTGGTTTTAGTTGGGGGCTGAAGGTGATGGCTAGTGGCGTTCTGTTATCATCAAGGATCTATAACCTATCCTGAAGGACGATCCCTCATGCGGATATGCCCTTTGAAAGCTCCGTTTCTGACAGGCGGCATGCTTATCTGCTCTGAGACAAAGCAACCATTACTGTGGAATGCTGTGTGTGAGAGAGAGAGGTGGGGAGGAGGGGGAGTCTGCTGCTTTCTGAACTTACAAGACAGCATGCTGACATGCTCTCAGCCCCCCAAAACCCCACTCTCTTCCCCCCACATACACACAACACACTCCCTGTCACACTCCATCCCACCCCCTCCATTTGAAAAGCACGTTGCAGCCACTTGCATGCTAGGATAGCTACACAATGCACTGCTCTCTGTGGCCATTGCAAGAGCTGCTAATGTGGCCATGCCAGTGCGCTCACAGCTGTCAGTGTGGACAGATTGCAGCGCTTTCCCTACTGCGCTCTACGAAGGCGGGTTTAACTCAAAGCGCTCTACATCTGCAAGTGTAGCCATGCCCTAAGTGTGTCTCCGAGTTGTAAATGGTATTCATCTTTTAAATGGACTTTCAGAGCCTTGTAGATTGTTTTGAAACCAAGCTTCTCTCCAACTTTAGTTCTAAAAAAATCTTCTATTTCTTTGGATCTGCTTTGGTGGGGAAGATATGGAGGAAAAATATTTATACAAAGAAGGTCTACTTTAAGCGTTTTGAAGATATTTTACTAGGACTCTGTTACTCAGTATAATGTTCTTCTGCTGTTATGTAAAACAAGGGATAACACTGACCAAAAGCTGAAGAAACTGAGGATAAATCTGTACTGCATATCAAAGTAGCTACACAAATGTAGCATTTCAGTCCTTCATCATCTTTTGAAGATTATTTGCACCTGGTGAAATAGGTTTATCTCCCCTCACGAAGGTACATTTCTCTGCTGGGACTCAATCTAACTCTTTTTGTTCTCTGTCTTTATTATGTTTGCAAAGAAATATATATATATATATATATCCTACGGTAACATCAAGATCCCTTAATGCTTTGCATGATGGGAAATGACATGTGGTTTGAGGAGTTTTATGGTTCTTGTGCTAATTGTTTTGTGGATTTAGGGCTCAATCCTACAAAGTGCTGCACACACCACACTCCTATTGAAGTCAGTAGCTGTTGAGGATGTTTGGCCCCATTCAGGAGGTGCTCAGCATCACCTCATGGGATCTGCCCCTTTTCACCTGATCTTGCACCATTGATCTCAAAGGGAATTTTGCCATGGATTCCAAAAAACTTGGCATCAGGGCCTTCATAATGATTTGTCCTCCTCTGCCTCATCCCTGGTTCAGTTCATATTATTATGACTATGGAGTGAATGTGTGGTGCACAAAACCCTGTGAGGTGCTTGTAGTGAGGCCGAGCGGCCTCCCTCCAAGTGGGAGATTGAGGGACCATTACACTCCCCTTGGAGGACGGAGCCTAGGTCACCCCGCCCCCCTCACCAGAAGTACCGGGGCGTGGCCGGAAATATAAAAGGCCAGCCCTGCAGAATGGTTGGGGCAGAGCCTGCGGAGGAGGACGCTCCACCTGTTCTGCAGCATCCCAGAGCGGAACCTAGGCCTGGCTGGTGCCGATCCCCAGACGCCGACAAGGACTGGCCCTTGTCGTGTACCCTGAGGAGCTGGAAGAGGCCTGGAGTCCAAAGGTACCGACCCCCGGGGAGGCAGGAAGTGGCCCAGGGGCAGCCACGGAGCAGCCGGCTGCAGAGCCAGGTGTGGCTCAGTCAGCGTGTTTCGGCTAGATCCCCGCCGACGCAAGGGCTGGGACGTGGTGGAGAAGGATGGGCCTGAGTCCCCCTGCCCCACCTCCAGGGTGGCCGACTCTCTACACTGTGCAGGGAAGCTCTAGACCTGAAGAAGGAGCCTACCTTACAGACTGTTTGTTTGCTGGCTGCCTGAGCCCTGCCCAGGCTAAAGCCAGCCCTGAGATTATTTTGCTTGCTGGCCGCTTGAGCCTCCTCAAGCCCAGGCCCCAGCCATTGATAGACTGTTTGTATAGACCAGGGATCGGCAATCTTTGGCATGCAACCCATCAGGGAAATCCACTGGCGGGCCGGGATGGTATGTTTACCTGCAGCGTCCGCAGGTTTGGTTGATTGCAGCCCCCATTGGCCTGGAACAGCAAACTGCAGCCAGTGGGAGCTGCAATTGGCCGAACCTGCGGACGCTGCAGGTAAACAAACTGGCCCACCAGCAGATTTCCCTGATGGGCCGCGTGCCAAAGGTTGCCGATCTCTGGTGTAGACTGTGTTTAAGGGCTGGCAGCTTGAGCCGCCCGAACCGAGGCTAAAGCCTGTTAGTGACTATTGGTCGTCCAGCCCTACTGTGGGCTCCTGACGGTCCTGCGGACTCTGGTCCTAGCCAGACAGGACCGGCCTGAGTGGCCTCCCTCCCCAAGGGAAAGCGAGGAACCATTACATGCTTTACAGAACATGTGAAAACACATAACATGATATCTGCCCTGAGGTACTGAGAACTTAATTTAAGACCTGACACAGTGAGGGAAAGTAAAAGGCAAAAGGGGGGAATAGGGTAAGGGTTACAGCAATAATGTGATCTGATTTAGTAGGTACATATCCTGATAGCTACATTGTTTAAACAGGATAACTCACTACTTGTGGGCTATAAGGAAGAGGTAGGGTTTTAGAAGGATATGGTGCACAGAGATTGGGAGGACATTTCATGCACAGCAGGGAATGGAACAGCTTCTATATCGAGCTTCATCATTGCAGCCATTTAAAACTAGACTGGGTAAAACTCTAGCAAATATACCATAGGGAATAATCTTGCATTGGCAAGACGATGGCTTGGATCACTTAAGTGGTCTTCTTGAATTCTTTCTTTCTTGAGTCTACTATTCTAGACAAAACAATTTATTTGTGGAGTTTCATCTTCCAGTCTGAACGTCCCTAATTTGAAATGTTTACATTAGACTTAAAATGAGACTGACTAATTAAAAAGTACACCTCACAACCAAACACCTTTGTTACCCTGTATTTCTGACAACACACTTGATTATGAATAGTGGAGGAATTTTAAAAATCCAGCATACTATTCTCTTTCATGCCTGGTTTATTTATTTATTTATTTATTTTTGCATTTCTCTCAGTTTGCACAATGAAAAAAAATCAAATCAGTGATGTCAGTTTTACATTAATAGTCATTTTCATTTAGAGTGTCTTAAAGATGCAACTTTGGCTTTCAAACACTGCAAAGGAATGATTATTTATTTTAAAAACCTAGTCTTTTTTAGATTTTTTTTTTTGTAAGCTGTGGAAGGATCTTAGATTTTATAAAAGCCTATTTTACAAAATGTAAAATTAAACTAAATCTAAGCTGCCAACATGTTACAGTAACTTACAGAGAGCGTTAGCAGTAAGCTCAATGCAGGTTGAAAGAGGCAATGTTGCTTCAGTTTCCCTTGAATTTTTTTCATCAGTCTGGTGACTACTTGATGACACATTCTTCTGGGTCACATGTTCATGAAAGATGGGCTATATGGGGACACACCGCATGGAAAGTATTCTAACCAGGGATCAGTTATGTTGATGAGCTCCACACGTGTTATATATTTGTATATTTCTCACATGCATTTTATTAATAGCACGAAACAGAGGGAAAGAAAGAACCAGTTATTATTCTTTAGCCAAACAAAAAAGAAAGTAGTTTTTCCTCCTTATAATGTCATACCTACAAACGGCTTAGTATTTCACATGGCAGCTTGGATATAGCACGATGGCATTAGCAAATGCAGTGAAGAGCAAATGAAAGTCATAGAGCACAGATCCCCAAGCCTACCTAATGGTGTCTGACGGTAGTAAGGAAGAAGTGAGGCCAACAGGAGTGAGAAGCCAGAATTCATAATTTGATACCGAATGGGAGGAAATGGGCACAGACAACTATTCTAAAAGCCTCTTTAGACACTCATTTTTTTAGGACCAATCTCAAGAACAAGCAAAACAGGCCACCTGGGGACCCGTGACCCAATGCAAGCTTTGCAACTCCTGGGCCAGCCTTATCTCCTGCTTTGGTCCTGTCTACCACCAGAGGGAAAGAGATTTCCCCACCCAGGTTACCAACTTCCTCACCACCAGTGGAGCAGGAGAATTCTCTCTGCTAAGGAGATTGGGGAAGTATATGCCTCTGGTAAGGAGATTGGAGGAGTAAATGCTCTGCTACAAGGTTACCTCTATAATTACCCATATCATGGTTCATCATCATCAGGTCTTCAGCACTAAAAGCATGGGATTCTACCACTTGAGCTAAAGAAGTAGCTCGTAGCAGTAGAAAGCCAAAAGTATAGCTAAGTTCAAAAAAGGATTTGATGGAGGATAGGCCCATCAATGGCTATTAGCAAAGATGGTCAGGGATGCAACCCCATGCTCTGGGTGTCCGTAAACCTCTGATTGCTAGAAGCTGGGACAGGACAACAGGGGATGGATCACTAGATAAATTGCCCTGTTCTGTTCACTTCCTCTGAAGCATTTGGCACTGGCCACTGACAAAAGACAGGATACTGGGCTAGAGGGACCATTGGTCTGACCCAGTGTGACCATTCTTATGTTATTTTCTTATATTCTTCCTGGAGGGACAGAAGCAGAAGATGGGAGGGGACACCACACAACATGCCATTGTGTTAACTTGACTTCCCCAGGCTTCCCAGCAGCCGGAATGAATCAGAAAACATCCACAATAGTTTGGTCAGTTTTGATTTTTTTTTCCAGCGTCAAAGAAAAATACACAAATGGAAAGGGCTATTATTCGGTACAACTTTCCTATTTTCACTCTGGAAATATCAGCCACTAGAGATGAGTCTGAACTAGATCCAAAGTCCCCAAGTGTTTGGATCCAAGGTTTTGGTTCAGGGTCAACTCTAGTATTCACAGTGTCAGGTTATATGAGGTTACGTTCTTTTAACATGCTCTTCGGGTTGTCATTCATAACATGGTGAGTTAAGATGAAGAGTGCTACCAGTTGCGGTTAGTAACCGGCGCAGGGCAAATTAAAAATGAATGATCGTTAATAATGCAGGAGCTTTGGATTCCATCTACTCCTGAAATTCTTTCCTAAACAATATGACAGCCTCACAGGCTTCCAATTCAAGATAAATGAGCTTTTCAGAAATTCTTTCCTGAAGCCATCATAGAAAGGGCAGATGTCTCCTGCACTGGTCATATCTAATTGAAATGGGAAATTCAAGTCAACCACACCATTGCAGTGTTTAGACAAGGGAATAAGTATTGTCCAGTGGATAGAGCAGGCAAATAGGAATCAGACTCAGGATCCATGAGGTCTATTCCCAACTCTGCCACTAATTTGCATGATGACTTTGGTAAGTCACTTAATTTCTTGAGGGCCTCAATTTAACCATTTGTGAAATGGGTATAACAATATATTCTTTTAAGGGATATTGCAGAGCTTATTTAATGGTTGGATGAAAGGTGCCTTGAGTGGAAGGATTAGTATGATTAAACAGGCAGTGTATTGAAAGGTTTTCTCTCAGGAAAAACAATTTATCACACATAAACCTCAAAGCCTCAAATCCTAGAGCTTGGAGGATGGAAATAAATGAGAGACATCTTTTTTCAGTGCCAAGCGCATTATGTCAATAGGAATAAAGCATTTACATTTGTACTGGATGCAGGGAATTCAGCGGGGTCCTGTACATAGCTAAGGCTCCTAGGTGATACAGGAATACAACTAATAAATAATAATAGTTAAATGAAACATGCTAGGCCAGTGGGGTTTTCCACCATGTTTAGGAGAATGATTTACCTCCTCAGGTGTCAAAATAAAGACACTTTAGTGGCTAAGAATGTTTAGTAAGTCTTCCAAACTGACATGATTTAGTTGTAAGGAAGAAATCACACATTTAAATTCCATACATTTCTTTTCTCTTCCGACAGAGTAAATTCCCTACATTCATTCCCTGTAATCCCCCTGCTTCTGTTACTTATGGGTTGGAAATGTCATGGTACCATTGAAGTAAGGAACTTTTCTCCAAGGCACTTTGCTGACTTAATTAGGTTAAGTTAATTAATTAACTTAATTCTTATTTCCTTCTCCCTAGTATTCTCTTAGGCCCTTCTGCATATCAGAAATCTTTCAGGTGCATCAGTCATAGGGCTGCCACGGTCCTGCTGATCACTGAGGCCAAAAGCTACTTAATGTAGTAGTTTGCCCAAGCAGTTTGCAAAGTGGCATGAAATCCCTGTGGCTAATATAAGAGGTCAAATGGTGCCGTTAGACGCATGCATGCATGGCTCCCATTGAGGTTAACAGGAAACATGCATGTGTAGCCAAAGACCACACGTGTCCTAAGGTCATTACCATCTGAGGAGACACAGACGTCCATGACTATTCCTTTCACTCCATAGAAGTCAGTAGAGTTGCGTCAAAACTGGCAGAAAGGAGCATCTTCTTTTCAAAAGGGCAATAGGAGAGCTCAACACTGGCAGCTTCAAACAGCTTGACTGTCTTAAACCATCAGCACCATCTACAAGGTTTTTGTTGTTCTTGAGCAAACTGGCAACTGTCCACCATTCTGAGCCCTGCAGCCAATTCATATATTAAACAGTCACTGAATGAACATTGTGCTGCCCTAGGCCACTGCCTCTATGATTGGGACAGCTGTGATTCCAGCTAATGATATTATCCTATGAAATCTGAGGTTGTAAAAGCCTGCAATCTATAAAACTAGATGAAATACCCAAAGATTATGGACTCCATAAAATTTTTTCTATGGGAATCTATATTTGTGCTTCTTGGAAAAATTAGGGAACAATCTTGCACTGACCAAGAGAAAAATGGACTTGAAGAAGGATGGGCCATAGGAGTTGCATTCCACAGACCTGGCTACTAATCCTGGCTCTGCCATAGATAGCCTGGTTGACCTTGGTAAACCACGTAGGCTGCTATTAGATATTTCATACTAGGCACCCAATGTCAGTGACCACTTTTGAAAATGTTGACCATACTGTAGATACAGCAATCATTTCCTCCACTTCTGAAATGCAACCACCTCTGGTCAGAATCGTGGCTGCTGTTTAACAACGGATGATGAAGCTATACAGCAGTTTGTGATAGCAAGTGAAAAATGCACATATGCAATTGAAACTGCAGACGTTTTTTGTATAAGCAGAATGCAATAAATGTATAAAGGTTTCTGGAACTGTGATTTAATCAGAATGCGGGAGGCTACATCGTCACTCTTCAGAAGTGCACAGAGTGACCTTTAATGACCACAAACCGCTGATCCAAAAGACAATGTGGAACTTAGAATGCAAAGATCTCAGTTCTACCATATCCAAACATTTCTATAGCAGCCATCATCAGATTGTAAAGCTGCCCTTCCTGCTGTAATTCCCAGGTGATTCCCCATGTATATCTCCCATGCAGTGCAGCTATCCCTTTGGGATCAGAAAGGTGCAAACTGAACCCTCATGTGTCAGTAGATTTGAATTTAGCTCTATGGCTGTTATCATTATACAGTTTTAATGCAGTAGCACTAAAGGCCCCATGCTTCTGGGCACTGTACAAACATAGAACATAACAGCCCCTGCCTAAAGATCTCAAAGCTTTTTGATTACCCATTTGCTGCAAAATATGATGGACGTGGTTAAATGCAGAGCAGCTGCCGAGTGTGCATCCCAACTGGTAAATAGCCCTCTTAAGAAGAAGGATTATCTTATGTTTAAGGTACAGGGCTAAAAGCCGTGAGACTGTGGTTTCATTCCTGGTGGTCCAAGCAAGTCAGTTCACTTCCCAGTTTTCCCATCTGCAAAATGGGTATAATAATTTATCCTTACCAGAGCAAGCTGTTGTAAAGCTTAATAATTCAATATGGTTTGTATTTTTGTAAATATCTTCAGTATCTTTGGAGGTAAGGTGCAAAGTTGTATTAGTCTATTCATAGGTGAGGGGTGAACCCTCCCTTCGGGGAGGCTAGCCCGCTTACCCCACCCCTTCTGTCCGATGCTCTGCCCCCTGCACGCCAAAGCCCCAATGCCCCCCCTTGACCAGAGGAGCCCCGAGATACACACATACGCACCGGGCCGGGCTGCTGGTCTGAGTGCCGTCTCTGGTGGCCCAAGCCGGCTCCAATCTACAAATTGTCTCTGGTGGCCCAAGCCGGCTTCAGGGTAGAGGGGGAGGGAGGACAAGCCTCCTGGGGAAACATGGGCAGGGCCACAGCCTGGGTCAGGGGTGGCTTAGCCTGCCCTGGCCTTTAATACCTGCCACCCACGAATCCATTCAAAACATCACAAAGAAAAAAAATTGTAGTGGGCCAACTTCAGATCTTGAGGTCAAGACGACTAAAGGGGCAAACTTTCAATAGGTCTCTAGATTATACCAATGTTACCAAGTGACTTTTGCACTTAAATAGTGCCTTTTACCTGATATTGCAAGGCAAGCTATCAAGGGAGGTAAGGATTATCTTTTCTTTTACTGCTTGAGAAACTGAGGCACAGAGAGGCTAAGTGACTTACCCAACGTCACCCAGCCATCAGTAGCAGAGCATAGAATAGAACCTCACGTGTCTTTCCTCATAGTCCTGTCGTCCTTACCACAAGTCAATCCTCCTTCCCTGGTGCTTTCTTTCAGTTTTCTTCATAATGTGCATGCAAAGGCAGAATTTTTAATGCAAAAATAGCTGTACCATTTTTAGAGGCACATTGAACATTTGACTCCAGAGGCATGAGCAATAGTAAAGGCTAAAAGATCTGATCCAGTGCCCATTGAAATCACCTTAATATACACCTCTTAATATGGGAATGGAGATTGACGGCTAGGCCATATGTCAGTGCTGGTTGCATTATAAAAAAAACTAAAATTCCAGCCTTTGATGACATCTACAAATTGTTCCAGCTTTGTTCCTCTATTTATGGAACTAAAATAATAAAAATAATCTCACTTCCCTAATGTTGAGCACAGTTCAAAGTCTGTATTATAGGGATATTTTGTCTAAAATATTGTCAGTGGCAGACACGTGATTCTAAAAATATATCTAACTCCTCTAAAGGGGTTTCATTTTTCCTGTTGGTCTCATCCTTCTTCAGGCATCAGTAGAAATCATTGTAAGTTACTACCCTCAGAAAAGAAAACAAGCCTATGGTATATATCAAGTCACATTTGAAGTCAGTTTGCAATTTTGATAGCAAGCTGCTCTGATTTTGCTGAACATAACTTTATCTTTACCAAATCCCACAAACAAATGTTGCACGACCCAGCAGACTGAACGGTGTTAACTCCGGAGTATTGTGTCCAGTTCTGGGCACCACATTTCAGGAAAGATGTGGACAAATTGGAGAAAGCCCAGAGAAGAGCAACAAAAATGATTGAAGGTCTAGAAAGCATGACCTGAGAAGGAAGATTGAAAACACTGGGTTTGTTTAGTCTGGAAAAGAGAAGACTGAGGAGGGACATGATAGTAGTTTTCAGGTACATAAAAAGCTGTTACAAGGAGAAGGGAGAAAAAATGTTCTCATTAACCTCTGAGAATAGGGCAAGAAGCAATGGGCTTAAATTGCAGCAAAGGGGATTTAGGTTGGACACTTCCTCTCAGGGTAGTTAAGCACTGGAATAAATTGCCAAGGGAGGTTGTAGAATCTCCGTCATTGGAAATTTTTTAGAGCAGGTTAGACAAACACCTGTCAGGGATGGTCTAGATCAGGAGTCGGCAACGTTTGGCACGCGGCTCGCCAGGGTAAGCACCCTAGCGGGCCGGGCCAGTTTATTTACCTGCTGATGCAGCAGGTTCGGCCGATCGCGGCCCCCACTCGCCGCAGTTCGCCGTCCCGGGCCAATGGGGGCAGCGGGAAGCAGCGCGGGTGAGGGGGCCGCGATCAGCCGAACCTGCTGCGTCAGCAGGTAAATAAACTGGCCCGGCCCGCTAGGGTGATTACCCTGGCGAGCCGCATGTCAAACGTTGCCGACCCCTGATCTACATAATACTTAATCCTGCCATGAGTGCAGGGGCCTAGACAAGATGACCTCTCTAGGTCCTTTCCAGTCCTACAATTCTATGATTCTAAGCGTTCAGCGGTTGAGCAATGAGGCTGCAGCATGTCAACAGAGTAAGCATGTAGACTGATGGGCAACAAGGTCAAGATAAACTGTAGTAACTATGAAGGCTATTTATACCTCAGCATTTGGAGAAGGCACATTCAAATTCATGATGAAAACATATTGGCACTGTAGTATCCTCAGCCAAGCAGCACTCTCCAAGCTTCAGGAACAAAGCATCTCTACAATTTTCCTAGAAATGTTCCTAGCCTGAGGTTGGCAGAACATAAATTCAAAACAATTTTATGGATTTTTTTTAATGTAGCAAAAACAGTGAATTAAACTAAACCAAAGCACATCTTGTCTACCTCATCTAATTGCTGTCCAACCTCCCCATAGACTGCAGAATTCCACGCAATAGCACTTTGCACTTATATATACTGCCTTTCATTCAGAGACTTAAAAGTACTTTATAAATATTAATGGGAGCAGGAAAGAAGCAATACAAAAGGTCAGACTAGATCAGACTAGAACTGTGGGGCGCGCCCCCCTTAGGGGGGCATGAAGGAACATTCAGGGGGCTGTGGTGGGCGCGGGCCAGCCCCCAAGGGGGGCGGGGAAGTAGTGCCACCCAACCCCGGCCCACCCCCAGCTCTGCTCTGGCCCCGCTCCCAGCCATGGCTCCAGCTCCCAGCCCCGCTTCTGCCCCTGGCTGCGGTTCCGTCCCTGGCCCCGCTTCCGGCCCCAGACCCACCCCCAACTTCAGGCCCTTACCCCATCCCTGTCTCTCCCCCCACCCCTGGGAGCCACACCCCACTCCCAGCCCTGGTTCCTGGTGGACCTGGGGGGGGGCACAGACAGGTAAGGGGAGGCGCAACCCTCAACAATTTGGGGACCATCTGGCGGTCTCTACTAGCCTAAATCTTTCTGACTCTAAGGGTATGTCTGCACTGCAATAAAAGACCCATGGCACAGCCCCAGCTGGCCTGGATCAGCTGTGAGGGGGTTGGTCTCAGAGCCTGGGCTCCAGCCAAAGCCCAAATGTCTACCCTGTTTTAGCTCTGCAGCTTGAGCCCCCCTGAGCCTGAGACAAATGACCTGGGCTCTAAGACTCACTGCCACAGTGGTTTTGATTTGTTTCTGCACTGTAGACATACCCAGATGACCCCGTTTAGCCAGGGTGTAACTGACTTCAGGAGAGTAACAGCAGGGGCATTTGTTCCACGGCCCTCATGTTATATTTGGGGAAACTGAGGCTCAGAGAAGTTAAGTTATTTGACCTAGTTTGCACAGGGAATCTGTGCAACTACCCTGGTCTACAATTTTTGAGAAGTTGTCTGCTTCAGAGATAAAATGTGCTATTTATTATGTATTTTGATGTGCTGAATTCAAATATGACAGTTAAAACAACTGATTGGCTACTGTTTCTAAGATATTTAAGTTTTTACATTTTATGTCTATGTATATTGTGTAGATAGTAGAGTTTTAATCATAAATTGTAAACCTAGGTCTTTTCGTGTGTTTATGGTTGCTTTACATGATAATATTTCACCTGTCCTGTTTATGTAACACTTTAAAAATCAGCAAAAGGGTTATATAAATAAAATGTATTATGAAACAAAAGGCAAAAAACTATTATGTACATAGTTTAGTCCTATTCAGTGTCTACTCGGCGCTTCTTGGCTTGTCTCTTGTATTCATTAAATGGAGCATCTCTTGTCACTGTCCAGCAATAGTCTGCAAGCATTGATGGGCTCCATTTGCCCTGATAGCGTTTCTCCATTGTTGCAATATCCTGGTGAAATTGCTCGCCGTGCTCGTCGCTCACTGCTCCGCAGTTCGGTGGAAAAAAAATCTAGATGAGAGTGCAAAAAATGTATCTTTAGTGACATGTTGCAACCAAGGCTTTTGTATGCCTTGAGGAGGTTTTCCACCAACAGTTGTAGTTGTCTGCCTTGTTGTTTCCGAGAAAATTTATTACCACTAACTGGAAGGCTTTCCATGCCGTCTTTTCCTTGCCACGCAGTGCATGGTCAAATGCATCATCTTGAAGAAGTTCACAAATCTGAGGACCAGCAAAGACACCAGCCTTTATCTCAGCTTCACTTAACCTTGGAAATTTTCCACAGAGGTACTTGAAAGCTGCTTGTGTTTTGTCAATGGCCTTGACAAAGTTCTTCATCAGACCCAGCTTGATGTGTAAGGGTGGTAACAAAATCTGCCTTGATTCAACAAGTGGTGGATGCTGAACACTTTTCCTCCCAGGCTCCAATGACTGTCGGAGTGGCCAATCTTTCTTGATGTAGTGGGAATCTCTTGCATGACTATCCCATTCGCAGAGAAAACAGCAGTACTTTGTGTATCCAGTCTGCAGACCAAGCAAGAGAGCAACAACCTTCAAATCGCCACAAAGCTGGCACTGATGTTGGTCATAGTTTATGCACCTCAAAAGTTGTTTCATGTTGTCATAGGCTTCCTTCAGATGGACTGCATGACCAACTGGAATTGATGGCAAAATATTGCCATTATGCAGTAAAACAGCTTTAAGACTCATCTTCGATGAATCAATGAACAGTCTCCACTCATCTGGATCGTGAACGATGTTGAGGGCTGCCATCACACCATCGATGTTGTTGCAGGTTACAAGATCACCTTCCATGAAGAAGAATGGGACAAGATCCTTTTGACGGTCACGGAACATGGAAACCCTAACATCACCTGCCAGGAGATTCCACTGCTGTAGTCTGGAGCCCAACAGCTCTGCCTTACTCTTGGGTAGTTCCAAATCCCTGACAAGGTCGTTCAGTTCACCTTGTGTTATGAGGTGTGGTTCAGAGGAGGAGGATGGGAGAAAATGTGGGTCCTGTGACATTGATGGTTCAGGACCAGAAGTTTCATCCTCTTCCTCGTCTGACTCAAGTGAGAATGATTCTGGTGCATCAGGAACCGGCAGTCCTTATCCGTGGGGTACTGGGCATATAGCTGATGGAATGTTTGGATAATGCACAGTCCACTTTTTCTTCTTTGACACACCTTTCCCAACTGGAGGCACCATGCAGAAGTAACAATTGCTGGTATGATCTGTTGGCTCTCTCCAAATCATTGGCACTGCAAAAGGCATAGATTTCCTTTTCCTGTTCAACCACTGGCGAAGATTTGTTGCACAAGTGTTGCAGCATATGTGTGGGGCCCACCTCTTGTCCTGATCTCCAATTTTGCAGCCAAAATAAAGGTTATAGGCTTTCTTAACCATAGTGGTTATATTGCGCTTTTGTGATGCAAAAGTCACTTCACCACAAACATAGCAGAAATTATCTGCACTGTTCACATAAGTACGAGACATCTCTGCTCACTTTGGCTAAACAGAAATGTGTCCCTTTGCAAAATCAAACACTGACAAATAAGAGAGCACGACACTGTATGATTTCTAGAGCTGATATAGGGCAATTTGTTCAGCAAAGTGATGTAAGCTTCGTTATGATTGCATCATCCATGACTTCTAGGAATAACATGATGCAATTCATATCATGTATGACGCAATACCAGCTTCAGATTGCATCATTCATTGTTTTGCCTAAAAAGCAAGTACTGTCCAAACCCAGTCATAGATTTATTCATAGATCCAGTCAAAGATGTATTTTAGTCATTTCTGGTTTAAATTGAGATCCCTTCCCTTTATAACTCACTTATCCTCCGCCATTCCCAAGTCAAGGGTCGTATATATTGACCCAATAGCATATCTTGAAAACTAGAGCCAATCAACAATTTTAAGCATCATTTTCGTTCTCAGTGACCAAGAATTAGTAAAGTTTGACTACATTTATTTCAGAAGCATTTTGGCTGTAGAGCAGTGCTATCAGAAGTAGAGCCTAGATCTTCTGAATCCTAGCCCAATGAGTTGGCCACAAGCCCATCTGTCTCTTGATGGATATGTGCCTGTGCATGGATATGTGATGGATTTGGCATTTAGAACTTTGTGCATTTTTTAAAATTAGTGTTTTTGTGCACTTAAAAACAGTAGCTAGTCACTTCGATTCTGTGTGTTTCACTTCAGAGGGGGTCTTGGCTGCCTTGTTGCTCCCATGGAGTTACAGGAAGTATTTGGTTAAGGGTGGGGTATAACACTGCTGCCAGTGTGTGCCCAGACTCTGTTACAGCTTCTTAGTAAGATTCCTATAATTCTTCACTTATTTCTCTATGGCTTCCACAGTAGATTGGTTATCTCTGAACCAACATAAGGTGTTAGTGAGCCTTCTGTTCGGGAATTCATTTCTGATTAAAATGCACTCGTAAAGGGTGAAATATATTTCTCCTACAGACAGCCCGAGTGATCAGGCTCTGCATGGGAGAAGTGCGGGTGAGCTGTGAGGGGTGAACCTACACCTATTCCTGGGGACAAGCGATAAGCCCAGATCTGCACAGGGTACTGGAACCAATGTATGTGCATAAACGTGGTTCTTGTGGCACCTTCCCATGCCAGTTGCTGCCTTTGCATCAGTCTACTCATGGTTGGCATGGAGACCCTTTCAGCAACATCCAGGGGGATATGCAGGTATCCCTTTGTAGCAGCTCTGCTTACATGTGCACTGCCGAGTTCCAGTGCCAGGCGTAAGTGTTGTGAGGGCCACTGAAAGACCCTCTGCATCAGGAATGAATTCAAGTCAAAGGTAATATTTATCTGCTGATATTGACAGACCAATCACAGTTCATCTAAACAATACAAAGATGTTGAGTCTGATTCATATTTGTGCTCCAGCCCCTTTCCACGAAGTGCCCAGAAAGCTGCCAGCTCTGGTCAATTTGTGAGTTCCTCAAGTATGGAGGAGCGCTCTGGTGCCAACAGAGCCAGCATTCTGTGCAACAATCTCACCCAGGCAGGGCATAAAGGGCAAGTTGGGGGAAAGAAATGGCATGGCAGGGGCACTGGCATAAATCTTATCTTACCAACTGGAGAAACGGGCCCCACGTATACAGTAAAAATGAAATGGGTGTTACACTCAGCTACTGATAAACTTGTCAGCAAAGCCAACAGATAACCCATACACACAAAAACCATATAAAGGAAAGATCATCTGACCTGCATCAACCATCTCCCCAAAGTCCCCCTGGTCCTGGAAATCAAATTTCAAGTTTAATGACATCTAATAAATTGCCCTCTGTAACATTAAATCGAGGCCCATTAATAATTATTTGTATTACAGGGATGCCTGGCTGTCCCAGGCAAGATCGGGGCTCCACTGTGTTAGGAACTGGGCAGACCTGGGCCAAGAGAGAGGCCTTGCCCCTTAGAGCTTACACTCTAGAGAGACAAGACAGACTGCGATGGGGTGTCTTAACCCTACACTGGGACAGAAGGGGTTAAGGAACAGGTCCGGGCCCACCTGAGGAGCCTGCTCCAGCTGGAGGAACAGCTAGAAAGAGACCCAGAGACGGGGGTAGGTAGGAGAGGCTTGTTTTGGGACTGTCTGAGTAAGGCTGCAGTAGGCGTTCTTGCTGCAGGGAAGAGGGCTGCATGGAGCAGTCTCCCCAGGCCTTAGAGGAGGGACTAACTTTCCCTAGCACTAGGTAGCCCTTCACTCTAACTTCTGTTGGATCATCTGTGAGGCTTTTGACCACGCCATGGAATAAAGTGGTAGGAAGTGGCCCAGGGAAGCAGCCTCAAAGCACTCTGGGGTGTTTGCTATCACTGCTTTTCGTAGGGCCCTAGGCTGGAGCCCTGTGAAGGGGCAAGGCCTGGGCTCGCCTACCAAGCACTCTCTTGTGAAGGGAGAACAAACCCCTCGTCCCGGAGATAAGGGGGAATAGCGACACTGCAAGCCCCGAGACAAGGGTTCGTAACCCCCAGAGGCCTGGAGGTGGGCTGAAGTCCTTTTCTGTGGTTGGGATGTTGGACTACATACATTTTGTTGCACATGGGTACCCCATAATGAGGGTGGACTTGACTGGTGACCTGGCTGAAGGGTTGAATTGCTACCTACTGGAAGGGGGACATATCACAGTGTCTGCGTGATGTCCCCCAAGGGACACTAGAGAGAGCTGGGACCCAATGACCTGACCTCTAGGCTGCACCAATGGCAAGCTCACCCAGACAAAGGGTAGGGGGAAAGGATGAAACATACAGAGTGAGCAATGTGATGGCCTTAAGTGGCATTGTAATGCCACAATGTTTGTGTTTAAAATATTTTGGGGGTGAGGTCAGCATAGGGTGCAGGGGAGGTGGTGTAATTGCTGTTGGAATAGGCCAGGAGCCAATTATTGCCCCCTGCAAGAGGGAAGCAGGGAGAGAACTCTCCCTCAGACAGGTGTGTCAGAGGCCCACTGCCTGGTGGGGTTACTCCTGGGGTGATGCTGCCTCCACACCATCCTTGCTCAGGGCTGAGTTTAAAGGCACGCTCTAGCTCTGAACTCTCGTCACTCAGAATTGCCTTGTCAAGTTTGCCTTAAACTCCTGCTCTGGCCTTGCACCACGCATGGAGCATGTCAATGGATTTTGTTCTGCTGAAGTTGGAGGCTGGGATGTATGTGTGTTGTAAACAGAGCTTATAATAGAAACCTTACTTTGACCTTCACCATGGAGAGATTAGCACCGTTCCATAACTGAATACTGCACCTTGTTCTAAATATCCAGAGGCAATTTCTGTTTACAGCACTGCAAGATGTGCTGAGCTGGAAGATCCTACTATCAATAAAGCCAGTGCTGTCCTGTCATGGGGCCACTGGGATTCCCCACCAATCATGCCTTTATTATGTGGACTTCTGCCCTGCTCACGGAGGGTGCAAAACATCTTTGTGTGCTGCTGCTGGAAGAGATGACTTGGGCTGTGGCAATTTGCTGTGTAAAATTGCATTGTGTGTGTCTGAAACTAGAGAATTGTGGAGTTTGTTACTATTTTACCCTTACCCGTGAGACACCTTTGGTTTCTCCCATCTCATTAAAGTCAGAGAAATGGTTTCAAACTGCTTCCCTGTGGCTAGACCATATAGACATATAGACCAGACTAGATTCTTCCTGGTCTATGTGTGGTTGCACACTGCAGAGGGGAGGGAAATAAGATGCTTCTTTCCCATTTGCTCTGTCTGTGCAAGGGGCAGGTGGATTTGCAGCCCCTGACCCCTCCTTTCTCCCCTAAGAGCATGTAGTGCCACAAAGGGGACAGGGAGAGGAGAGGAGGAGGCAGGGATATGGACCTGTCTCCTCACATATTTCGACCCCTAATCTGCACCCCAAAAGGAATTTAACAGACATGCTGCTGTTCTGTTCTTAGGAGCCATTCATGCTTGACATACGGGATTTTCATAAACACAGTATTGGCTTATTTTGCTTCCAATGACTTTAATGGGGGCACAGTTAGGCCATCATGGGGCACTTTGGAAGCCCAAACACACAATGTTTGTAAGATTAAGTACGTATGGTAACGATACCATTGTAAATTTACACAGAACAGAGCCTTTCATATTGAAGGATCCCCAAACACTTTACAAACACAGGGCCTCATCTTGCAAACACGTCATACTAATCTTAGTGCTTCCTACAATGAGCAGGCCCACTGCAGACGATGGCATGGCTCAAGTTAAAAGATGTTGGTAGGATCAGACCCCAAAATACCAGCGTTTAGTGTTTCTTGAAAGTATTCCGTACAAGTACTGATGTGCCTTAATGCTACTTATCTACAGATTTAGACAGCTGATACTTACATGGACTCCAACGTGGCAATTTTTCTTAGGTTGTAGACAGATGACAATGAAGAAGAAAATAACAAACCACACAACCAAATTACTGAAACCCACCATGCTAAAAAATCACCATAATCTTATGCCCAATCTTTAGAGAGTTCAAATTCCCAGAAGATAAAAGGATGGTCATTTGGCTGTCTCAATTCACTGACTTCTGTGGTGTCTCCTGTTTCTCCTACTAAAGTAGATTTCACTGATCATAGACTGCATGTTTTTTGGTCTAGACCAGAATGCTACCAATATTCCTGCTTCATCCATTTATACCCAATTCGCAGCTAGTGTTTGGCCAGACTAAACAGGCTCACCTGGTGTGCTAGGTGCACAACAAGATAAATTTAATCCAATCTTTGCTCCCAATCAGGGCCAGCTCCAGGCACCAGCTTGGCAAGCAGGTGCTTGGGGCAGCCACTCTGGAAAGGGGCGGCAGGTCCAGCGATTCGGCGGCAATTCGGCAGACGGTCCCTCACTCCTGCTCGGAGCGAAGGACCTTCCGCCGAATTGCCGCCGCAGATCACGATCGCGGCTTTTTTTTTTTTTTTTGGCTGCTTGGGGCGGCCAAAACCCTGGAGCCGGCCCTGCTCCCAATTACTCCCTTGTTTTCCTATTGACATCATGGTCTAGAGTCTCAGCTGCTGTAAATTGGTGTAACTCCATCATAGTCAATGGAGCTACATTGACTCAAACAGCTGTGGATCTGGCACCAGGGGTTTTACTGCAGTGACAACAAAGGGGAAAGTTGTACAAATTACCTGAATTACCAAAAGCAATTTAATTGGTAGATGAATAACCTGTAGCAATCCAGCAACAACTCCAAAAAATGACCAGATGAAGAAGAATGAAGACCAAAAATCTCTATGGTGTTGTCATTGCTATTTCCAAGTCAAGGACAACTCATACATGCGCAAAATATATCATAGTATGCCACGAAAGGCAATGATGGGGGGAGAGAGTCATGCCCACATGCTTTGCTTTTCTAAAACATTAATCTTATCAAAGGTCACTTAGTAGCCAGGCCAGAGTCTCTGCAGACTAGCTGGAAAGTTGGGATGACACACAGATTCTCAAGATTTCCAAAATTAAACAAATAGGTAGATTTCACTGCAGCCACTTCTAGAATCCAGGGAAAGTTGATCAGACCTTTAAGGCATTTGCCATCCACACTAAAGAACCCATAAAAATAACCTCTGAACTCTCTTCCTTTTTTGTGGTTGCTTGATTCTGCTGGGTAGCACACTGGATGGATCCTTGCATGCCCTGTTTCTGAGGGTATATCTACACTACGAAATTAGGTCGAATTTATAGAAGACGGTTTTATAGAAATCGGTTGTATACAGCCGATTGTGTGTGTCCCCACATAAAATGCTCTAAGTGCATTAAGTCGGCGGACTGCGTCCACAGTACCGAGGCTAGCGTCGACTTCCGGAGCGTTGCACTATGGGTAGCTATCCCACAGTTCCCGCAGTCTCCGCCGCCCATTGGAATTCTGCGTTGAGATCCCAATGCCTAAATGATGCAAAACAGTGTCGCGGGGGGTTCTGGGTACATGTCGTCAGGCCCCTCCCCCTCCGTCAGAGCAACGGCAGACAATCGATTCACGCCTTTTTACCTGGGTTACCTGTGCAGACAACATACCACAACAAGCATGGAGCCCGCTCAGCTCAGCTCAGCTCACCATCACCATATGTCATCTGCGTGCCGGCAGACGTGGTACTGCATTGCTACACAGCAGCAGCTAATTTCCTTTTGGCAGTAGATGGTGCAGTATGACTGGTAGCCATCATCGGCTATCTGGGTGCTGGCAGACGTGGAGCTGGCAGACGTGGGGCTGCATTGCTACACAGCAGCAGCCCCTTGCCTTTTGGCAGAAGATGGTGTATTACGACTGGTATCTGTCGTCGTCGTACTGCAGTGGCTGAAACTCCGTATGTCCCCCAGTCGTATTCTGCTGCCTTCCCAATGACGATGATGGCTATCAGTCGTAGTACGCTATTTTCTACCAAGCGCCCAGTATTTTCTGCCAAGCACCCAGAAGATGCCGAGGGCTATCAGTCATGCTGCACCATCGTCTGCCAGCTTAAGATGTAAAAAATAGATTTGTTCTGTATTCATTTGCTTCCCCCTCCCTCCGTGAAATCAATGGCCTGCTAAACCCAGGGTTTTGAGTTCAATCTTTGGGGGGGGGGGCATTCTGTGTGACAGTTCTTTGTGTTTCTCCCTGATGCACAGCCACCTTTGTTGATTTTAATTCCCTGTACCTGTACGCCATGTCGTCACTCGCCCCTCCCTCCCTTCCTCCATCCGTCAGATACTAGTTTCGCACCTTTTTTCAGATCAGACGCCATAGCACTGGGATCATGGAGCCCGCTCAGATCACCGCGGCAATTATGAGCACTATGAACACCACGCGCATTGTCCTGGAGTATATGCAGAGCCAGGACATGCCAAAGCAAAACCAGGACCAGCCGAGGAGGCGATTGCAGCGCGGCGACGAGAGTGATGAGGAAATTGACATGGACATAGACCTCTCACAAGGCACAGGCCCCAGCAATGTGCAAATCATGGTGTTACTGGGGCAGGTTCATGCCGTGGAACGCCGATTCTGGGCCTGGGAAACAAGCGCAGACTGGTGGGACCGCATCATGTTGCAGGTGTGGGACAATTCCCAGTGGCTGCGAAACTTTCGCATGCGTAAGGGCACTTTCATGGAACTTTGTGACTTGCTTTCCCCTGCCCTGAAGCACCAGAATACCAGGATGAGAGCAGCCCTCACAGTTGAGAAGCGAGTGGCGATAGCCCTGTGGAAGCTTGCAACGCCAGACAGCTACGGGTGTCAGTCGGGAATCAATTTGGAGTGGGCAAATCTACTGTGGGGGCTGCTGTGATCCAAGTTGCCAGGGCAATGAAAGACCTGGTGATATCAAGGGTAGTGACTCTGGGAAACGTGCAGGCCATAGTGGATGTCTTTGCTGCAATGGGATTCCCAAACTGTGGTGGGGCGATAGACGGAACCCATATCCCTATCTTGGCACCGGAGCACCAAGCCACCGAGTACATAAACCGCAAGGGGTACTTTTCAATGCTGCTGCAAGCCCTGGTGGATCACAAGGGACGTTTCACCAACATCAACGTGGGATGGCCGGGAAAGGTACATGATGCTCGCGTCTTCAGGCACTCTGGTCTGTTTCGAAAGCTGGAGGAAGGGACTTTCTTTCTGGACCAGAAAATAACCGTTGGGGATGTTGAAATGCCTATCGTGATCCTTGGGGACCCAGCCTACCCCTTAATGCCATGGCTCATGAAGCCGTACACAGGCAGCCTGGCCAGTAGTCAGGACCTGTTCAACTACAGGCTGAGCAAGTGCCAAATGGTGGTGGAATGTGCATTTGGACGTTTTAAAGCGCGCTGGCGCAGCTTACTGACTCGCTCAGACCTCAGCGAAAAGAATATCCCCATTGTTATTGCTGCTTGCTGTGTGCTCCACAGTATCTGTGAGAGTAAGGGGGAGACATTTATGGCGGGGTGGGAGGTTGAGGCAAATCGCCTGGCCGCTGATTACGCGCAGCCAGACACCAGGGCAGTTAGAAGAGCACAGCAGGGCACGGTGCGCGTCAGAGAAGCTTTGAAAACGAGTTTTGTGATTGGCCAGGCTATGGTGTGAAACTTCTGTTTGTTTCTCCTTGATGAACCCTCCGCCCCCCCCACCCGGTTCACTCTAGTTCCCTGTAAACCAACCACCCCACCTTCCCCTCTCCCTCTTGAGCACCGCTTGCAGAGGCAATAAAGTCATTGTTACTTCACATTCATGCATTCTTTATTAATTCATCACACAACTAGGGGGATAATTGCCAAGGTAGTCCGGAATGGGGGGAGGGGGAGGAGGGAAAGAAAAGGACACACTGCAGTTTAAAACTTTAACTCTTATTGAAGGCCAGCCTTCTGATGCTCAGGCAATCATCTGGGGTGGAGTGACTGGGTGGCCGGAGGCCCCCCCACCGTGTTCTTGGGTGTCTGGGTGAGGAGGCTATGGAACTTGGGAAGGAGGGCTGTTGGTTACACAGGGGCTGTAGCGGCAGTCTCTGCTCCTGCTGCCTTTCCTGCAGCTCAACCATACCCTGGAGCATATCAGTTTGATGCTCCAGCAGCCAGAGCATCGGCTCTTGCCTTCTGTCTGCAAGCTGACGCCACCTATCATCTTCAGCCCGCCACTTGCTCTGTTCATCCCGCGATTCAGCCCGCCACCTCTCCTCTCGTTCATATTGTGCTTTTCTGTAGTCTGACATTGACTGCCTCCACGCATTCTGCTGTGCTCTGTCAGTGTGGGAGGACATCTGGAGCTCTGAGAACATATCATCCCGAGTCCGCCGTTTTCTCCTTCTAATCTTCACTATCCTCTGTGAAGGAGAAACATTTGCAGCTGATGGAGGAGAAGGGAGAGGTGGTTAAAAAAGACACATTTTAGAGAACAATGGGTACACTCTTTCACATTAAATTTTGCTGTTCACATTACACAGCACATGTGCTTTCGTTACAAGGTCGCATTTTTCCTCTTATATTGAGGGCCTGCCAGTTTGGTGTGAGAGATCACTCACGCAGTGGCAGGCAACAGATTTCGGCTTGCGGTAAGCCACAGTCTTTTGACTTTTTTAACCTTCTTAACATGTGGGAATGGTTTCAAACAGTAGCGCCCTCATTTCCCATACCAAGCACCCGTTGGGTTGGCCATTTAAAATGGGTTTGAAATGAAAAAGGAGGGGCTGGGGTTTCCGGGTTAACATGCAGCACAAACCCAACTAACCCCCCTCCCTCCCCACACCCAATTCTTGGGAATGATCACTTCACCCCTCTCCCCCACCGTGTGGCTAACAGCAGGGAACATTTCTGTTCAGCAGAGCAGGAACGGGCACCTCTGAATGTCCCCTTAATAAAATCGCCCCATTTCAACCACGTGACCGTGAATGATATCACTCTCCTGAAGATAACAAAGAGCGATAAGGAATGGAAGTTGTCTGCATGCCAGCAAACACCGGGACCATATGCTGCCATGCTTTGTTATGCAATGATTCCAGACTATGTGCTACTGGCCTGGCGTGGTAAAATGTCCTACCATGGCGGACGGGATAAGGCAGCCCTCCCCAGAAACCTTTTGCAAAGGCTTTGGGAGTACATCAAGGAGAGCTTTCTGGAGATGTCCTTAGAGGATTTCTGCTCCATCCCCATACACGTTAACAGACTTTTCCAGTAGCTGTACTGGCCACGATTGCCAGGGCAAATTAATCATTAAACACACTTCCTTTTAAACCATGTGTAATATTTACAAAGGTGCACTCACCAGAGGTCCCCTGTGTGCCCTCAGGGTCTGGGAGCACGCCTTGGGTGAGTTCGGGGGTTATTGGTTCCAGGTCCAGGGTGATAAACATATCCTGGCTGTTGGGGAAACCGGTTTCTCCGCTTGCTGCTGTGAGCTATCTACATTATCTTCATCCTCATCTTCCTCGTACCCCGAACCCGCTTCCCTGTGTGTTTCTCCATTGAAGGAGTCAAAGCACACGGTTGGGATAGTGGTGGCTGCACCCCCTACCATCGCATGCAGCTCCGCGTAGAAGCGGCATGTTTGCGGCTGTGCCCCGGACCTTCCATTTGCCTCTCTGGCTTTGTGGTAGGCTTGCCTTAGCTCCTTAATTTTCACGCGGCACTGCTGTGCGTCCCTGTTATGGCCTCTGTCCTTCATGGCCTTGGAGACCTTTTCTGATATTTTGCCATTTCGTTTACTGCTACGGAGTTCAGCTAGCACTGTTTCATCTCCCCATATGGCAAGCAGATCCCGTACCTCCCGTTCGGTCCATGATGGAGCTCTTTTGCGATCCTGGGACTCCATCACGGTTACCTGTGCTGATGAGCTCTGTATGGTCACCTGTGCTCTCCACGCTGGGCAAACAGGAAATGAAATTCAAACGTTCGCGGGGCTTTTCCTGTCTACCTGGTCAGCGCATCTGAGTTGAGAGTGCTGTCCAGAGCGGTCCCAATGAAGCACTGTGGAATAGCTCCCGGAGGCCAATAACGTCAAATTCTGTTCACACTACCCCAATTCCGACCCGCTAAGGCCGATTTTATCACTAATCCCCTCGTCGGAGGTGGAGTAAAGAAACCGGTTTAAAGGGCCCTTTAAGTTGAAAAAAGGGACTTAGCCGTGTGAACGTGTCCAGGCTTAATTCAATTTAACGCTGCTAAATAAGACCTAAACTCGTAGTGTAGACCAGGCCTGAGTATTCAGAATTAAGCCTGATTCTGCTCACACGTGGTGCAACGCCACTGACTTAATCAGTATAAATTAATCTAGAACTGGGCCCCTAATTCTGCTTCTAACCTGCCCATTTTTTTCCAAGAAGTATCAAAGATCTATAGCATCATGAACAAGCTTTCTGCTAGCAGAGCAATCTGTAAAAATAAAGATGCCAAAACGCATATAAGTTTGTTAATAGCATCAGCATTAAGTTTTTGGACCTTTTTATTTAAACTAAGAAATATAAGATGTCTTTTTTGAGTCATATTCTCCTCCTGTCCATCAAGAGTTCGATGCAGGTCAATAGAACATAATTTGAGAATCGATGGGCCCAACCGGAATGTCTTTACTCAGGTGAGTAACAGCAGGGAGTAACAGGATCAAGCCCGTAAACTGTCATGCAGATCTGAGGCGAGAATTTACCCCTAGCAAATATGTAGATGTTACTCAATGAATTTTGCCTCTTTTCTTATTCATTAAGTTCCAAGAGGCAGCTAGCAACTTCCTCCAATTTATTCCTTATTCAGAATTATGTAGAGAAAGGGATTTGCCCAATAATTCTTGGGCTGTAGATCATTTGTGAGCAGTTCATTGTTGGTATTCAATATTCAAGCTAATCATCTATTTATATGGTCTCACAACCCTCAGTGAATCTATCCTCACAACTCCCCTGTGAGTTAGGGGAAGATTACTATCCACAATTTACAATGAAGTGATTAAGCAACTTGTCCGAGTTCACCACCCTCCTCGTGAAATAGTGTTTCCTAATATCCAACCTAGACCTCCCCCACTGCAACTTGAGACCATTGCTCCTTGTTCTGTCATCTGCCACCACTGAGAACAGCCTAGCTCCATCCTCTTTGGAACCCCCCCTTCAGGTAGTTGAAGGCTGCTATCAAATCCCGCCTAACTCTTCTCTTCTGCAGACTAAACAAGCCCAGTTCCCTCAGCCTCTCCTTGTAAGTCTTTTGCCCGAGCCCCCTAATCATTTTCGTTGCCCTCCGCTGGACTCTCTCCAATTTGTCCACATCCTTTCTGTAGTGGGGAGCCCAAAACTGGACACAATACTCCAGATGTGGCCTCACCAGTGCCAAATAGAGGGGGATAATCACTTCCCTCAATCTACTGGCAATTCTCCTACTAATGCAGCCCAATATGTCATTAACCTTCTTGGCAACAAGGGCACACTGTTGACTCATATCCAGCTTCTCATCCACTGTAATCCCCAGGTCCTTTTCTGCAGAACTACTGCATAGCCCCAGCTTGTAGCAGTGCATGGGATTCTTTCATCATAAGCACTTGTCCTTGTTGAACCTCATCAGATTTCTTTTAGCCCAATCCTCCAATTTGTCTAGGTCACCCTGGACCCTATCCCTACCCTCCAGCATATCTACCTCTCCCCCCAGTTTAGTGTCATCCGCAAACTTGCTGAGGGTGCAATCCATGCCATCCTCCAGATCATTAATGAAGATGTGGAACAAAGGTCAACAAAGATGTTGAACAAAAGTCAGTGGCAGAGCCAGGCACTGTATACCAGTCTCTTCAAGGCCAGTCCAGAGCCTTACCCATCAAATAATTCTTCCTCTTAAATCCTCCTCCTCCTTCCAGCTGCATTGGTTAGCTTTGTTTGGACCCCCAGGACACATGGTACTGTTTCTATTCACAGAATGGATGAGCCTATTGTCTCCTTACTGGAAAGGGAAGAAAAAGCTTCATGATGCACAAAACTGTTTTTTATTTACTTCTTTAACTTCACTCATGCAACTGACTTCTCATTTCCTCTCCATTACTGTGCAGATATCTCTTTCTATCTGGACACCCAACCCCCAAGCAAGTTACTTCCTCCTTGTAAACCTCAGCTATCTTTTTCTTACTAGCTTGTTGCAAAATTATTTTGTTAATTTCAGTGTCGAATAATGGCGCATAAAAACAAACGGCATCTTGCTGAGTTAGACAGAATTGTTCTCAGCTGCACTGTGGTTTTCCTACTGATCATGAAGCAGTGCAGGTTGCACAACGATTCCGATGCACATTTGATGATTCAGCCAAGTTTACAAGGGTTGAAGCGAGAATTTGCCATGGAAATGTACAGAGTTTCTAAGTATCTCACAAACTTCCCCAATTGAACTTGCAAAATCCCAAAACTTCCCCCTTAGCCAGTTTTGTAGAACAAAACAACGACGTGTCAGTCTGAGAAACTTTGCTCTAACTTTCCCCATTAGCCGCCTGGCTATTGCATATACCTTCGTATAACCATTCGCACAGTGTTGGTAGTGGGCAAGAATCCATGGTTTTCTGTAAGGATTAAAGAATCAAGAATTCACTAGTTAAGTGAACTAGGCAAGTACAAAGAAGATAGAGACACATTGTGGATTGTTAAAAACGTATTCAACAAATTAGCACACAATCTGACAGTTTTTATGAAACGTGTGCACATTAGGAATATGAGTAGGAGCAAATAGGGTTGTTATGTTTTCAAATACTGACCTGCTAAGAAGTCTTTCTTTCTTTCTTTCTTACAAATAAATAAAGAAAATGTTCTTCAAATTATCTGAAATGAGGCACAGTTTTGACTTACGGGATAAGAGAGAAGTTTGTCTGACAAATGTCAAATTTGTCTGTAAGAAGAAGGCTCATATCTCCAGAACTATTAAAATAATGATCAACACAAATGCAGGACGCATTGCAAATTAAAGTGTTGTGAGAGTATGGACTGAGTAAAAGTTGATGGCACAGAAGACACATGAAGGCCAAATTCTGGGGTCATTACTCAAGCAAAATCCCCAATGGTATCTCTAAGTTAGGTTTTCAGCCCAGCACAATCAAATGAAATGCCCACTCCTGCGCTCAGCAAAGTCAACAGGAATTTTGCCATTGACTTTAGCTGATGCAGGATCATGCCCTTAGTCATCTTTATGTTGGACCTTATAGGATACATATCAGAATGAATCCCACATGTTTGTAAAGCCAGGGGTCCATCTGCGTGAGGCTGCTTGCAGGATCGTGGACTAAATGCTGATTATTTTGTATTGATTAGAACAATGATCACTCATGTAAAACAACAAGCTCTGATCCTGATTGAAGTCTCTTACTATGACCATAATAACGCAAATACTAATTAATAGTTTAGGGCAAGAATAAGATAGATAATTCCAAGACGCGCACACTCAAGAACTATTTTAAATGGACTCTCTTAGTTCACGGTTTTGTATACAGAATGCAGAATGGATTGAAAATTCTCCTAAGACCATATAGGAAAGTTTTGAGAGACTAATCCGAAAGAGCCAACAAAAATTTAAAAAGATATTGAAGACTAGAAAACATACAGCAAAAATCAAAGTAGACACATTAAAGGCAGGAAGACTGCACAGCCCTGTGCATCATGCAGCTTATCATGCTGAATTGTTCATGCTCAGAGCATATATGCTCAGTCCTGGACAAAGTAATCTCTTTGCAAAGCTTCATAATGCAGCCGAGTCCGTTAAAAGCTGGTTATAAACAAGGAAGCTTATTTAGTTGTCAAAGCAATTTTCAGCTATATTAGAACAGAATGTGATGGGCAAAATTCTGCAGTGACTTATGCCCTGTGCTACCCAGTGAAGCCAATGGAGTTGCATGGGTGTGAATCAGTGCGGAATGTGGCCCAGCAGTTTGCAGTGTGAGTGGAACACATGCCTGGATGGCATAATCACCCCATCCCCATCTCGAATCATGATATCAATTACAAAACGGTTGCATAAATTGCGCTCCTTCTGCAGTTGTGGATGTCAAAGTTCTGCCCAGACCAATGACATCTTTGTTTCCATAGTAACCAAAACCCTTCAGTGTGTGTGTGTGTTGGAGGGTGGGGGGGGGGTAAGCAGAAGGCGATTCAGAAAAGCATAAAAAGTGTAACAGGAGAAGACAAATCCATGGTGCAAACAAATTAAATGGTAGGTTGGGCATATTAACAAATGTGTATTGCCCCTTCATGAGGGATATATTTATCTCACTTGTGATTCCACCATTCCAGCTAATGTAATCACCGCAATCTCTTGCCAATAAAATCTACTCAGCATCACATGCCTTCATATATAGTACACGTAGTAATAGATAGTTGGTAATAATGCCTTTACTTAGCGCAGTGGCCCAGAGTGGCCTCCACTGGGACACTGTTGTGACTCATGTGTCACTAGCAGGTGTTTCCAAGCCTCATCCTCAGCATAGGAAGTAGAGGAAGGACTGGGAAGTTACAGATTCAAACTAAAATTAATCAAAATACCTGTCATGCTTTCCAAAACAAGATGTGTGTGAGATGGGTAACTCTCGGGGGGCAGGGAGAGGCATTCTGGAGATAAGCTCAGATTTTTATTTTGTCCTTGAAATAGCAAAATCACTGTTAAATCACTTAATTCACTAATTAAAAATCTTGGGTAAAACAAATTTTCTACAACTTTTTGACAAAACTCCTATTGTCTTCAATGGGGCCAGGATTTCTCTTGCACTTTTTTTTAAACCACATCCCTTATTTTTCCCCACTTATTTCCTTTATTTTTTCCTGTTCTACGTTTCCTGCCAGAAAACTCTCTCTAATATGACCTTCCATTGTCTTTACCTTTCTTTTTATAACTTAATTGTTTTTGTATCTCTCACTCTCACTCCTCCCTTCACTTCTCTGTCCAAATCTCTCCCCAAGGTTCTCTCTTCTCCCTTTATCCCCCCAGTTCTTTTGGGATAGGACCCAGAGCATGTGGCCATTGCAATCTCCAAATGTGAGTATTGAGTGTCTTGAAGAATGAGTGGGTGACAGAGGAAATGTGCTGGTATCACCCTTGAAATGCAAGTGACAGACATGAAACAGCATATAGAGACCAGAGTGGGGAACAGAATTAGCTCCTTGATGTTTGTAAAAATTGATACCTAACGTGTCTATAAAATCGGTTTAATATAAGCTGAGACCACAAACACTAGTATGTATCAATCATAATTGTATTGTTATTGCAGGGCGTCTCTGTAAGGCAGAGTTATGTCTGTTTGGGTGCCTTAACTGCTCTTCCATACCTTAACATGCTTGGATTTTTCTTAAATTTTGTGTTAACTAACAATTTATTGGTTTATAATGTGTATTTTTGGGATAAATACAATATATCTGTAAAGTTTTAATCTTAAATTATGGGTATGTACTCTCAAATTTAACTCCCATTTTATTGTAGTTTTGTCTTGGAATAAAGAGAGAAGAGAACAGGTCCTAACCATGTAAATATGAATGCTAATGGAAAGACATAGCTACATTATTCTCCAATGAGACTATTCTGGGGTATATGTTTATCCCACTTTAGATATTTGCATTTTCTAGTTGGATTCCCTATAATTTTGTTTTCAGGCTTTTTTAAAAGTAGATAGAGACCCCAATAAATTACCTGGATGGGAACAACTCCGGACACAGAGGAAGCTTGGATTCTCAGCCAGCATCTGAGATGCCATTGGCTGCTTGCTATCTCTGTAGTAGGCAGAACAAGATCCCAGCTCCAGAGGACTCATTAATGCCCATGAAATATATTTGTACTTTCTTCTATGTTCCTCCTTAGGGACTTCTGTTGGTCACAAGCAGTTGGGATGTGAGGAATTTGTGCCAGTGAGAATTACCAGCAACCTACTTCACTCTTCCTGGTTTTAGAAACTGCAGTACAAATTGGCAGCAAGAATCCATGTTTTCTTGCAGACTACACTCGATGGCAGAGCCCAAAATAGCTGCTTCTAACATTTACGTGATTAGAGCCCATTCTATTCTATGTCTCTGTGTAGTTCTAATGCGCCCATCACTATGGTATCCAGGCACCATGGGTGACAATTAAGGACCTGCTTGCCAGTTCCCCAATGATTATAATAAGAATATTAAGCTAAGTGATGGGAAATGCTCTTTTGTTGGCCATCTTGACTTTGTGTTCTTTGCCTCTGATCTTGGATTTTACAATAGAATGCTTTAGTTATTTTTTTTTAAAAGGAGTGGGGGAATAGAAGCAGTTTTGCAATATCTGGACTCCAGGGGTAATGTAAGAAATTTCTACTCTAGAGAACCATGAGAGACAATAATGTTGTTCCTGTCTTTATTGCTAAAATTTGTTCTTCTCTTGACACCAACCTTCTCATTAGAAGTTTGTAAAAGGTTCATCTCAGACGCACTTGAAATCACTCATGGTTTGAATCTGACCTCCATTCATGAGCAAGCAGTGGTTCATTAGGCATTTTGTGTACCTGCAAACACTCCATCAAAGTATTGTTTGGGGTTTTTTTGTTAATTTTTTTGCTTTATCTGGATATCCACAAACTATATATCTGATGCTGTGTCTCGAGGTTAATTGGGGTTCAGTGGGGCAAGTCAAGTGACATTGTTGCATGCCAGTGCATCTTATCATACCAAGAAATATATTAAAATGATCTAATATACACTTAAGAAATAATAATCCACTTGCACTCTGTGCCAGTTTGTTCACTTATAATAGATATTCACTAGCTGTCTGTCTGGATGCAGGTAAATTTTACCCTAACATAATAAATAAATACAGTTTAAAGTACAACATTAGTTCTGATTCATGGTCTTTATTAGACTTCAAATAAACATGTCATGTTGGAGTTGAAGTAACACTGACATAAATATACAGTGGAACTATGTAAAACCACAAAAGTAGTGGGGCGGGGCCGGGGGGGGGGGGGGAGAAGAGACAAGAAATGGTCATTCAAGTCTGGGAAGAGAATGAAAATTCTCCACTAGTTCTGCTGGGTTTCCTGCTGGAAGATTATTCTTTTCACAAACAGCTGTCTGCATGTCAATGACTGGCCTGCTCTTCTCCTAGGATCTAATGTACTGACAGAAAACAGGAGAAAAAACTCAGTTCTGGGGCTTATGTTCCCCCGCCCCAAGTGTATTCGCTGTAGCTCTTCCCTGCTGTGGCAGGCCACTCTCACCCCTACCTGGCTGGAGTCTTTTATTTCTCCTGTGGAGTCTTCTATCATTTCACCAAAAACAGTTCAAAATAAAGTCTTCTCTAGTCCATGCATTCACCCTCTTATCAGGGCTCCTCCCAGGCCTTTCCTGCTTCTAGTCTGTCCCAACCAAGACCCAGGAGTCTCTGATCTCCCTGAGCATCTCCCTCCTCTGCAAATTCCTGCTGGCCTTATAGGGAGATAACCTTCTCCCTGCTCAGGTGTGCCTGCTTACTAACAGGCAGCAGTCCATCTAGCCTGTAAAGGAACAAGCCACCATTACACTGCCTATTCTTTTTTTCTTGAGCAATTTTGTGTATCACAAGGCACTGGAAATCAGAAAAGATTCCAGCAGTACATAACTGGCTTCCAGAAGTTTCACTGGATGCCATCAATGAAAATTTGATTTATAGACTGATAAAAAGTACCAAGACTTTTTAAAATGTTTTTGAATATGCAGCAAAACATAATGGTATAAATGTGTCCAGTCTTTTTATTGCACTCTGTTTGACTCCTGTCCTACAAATGCTTATGAATATGCTTTACTCTGGCTGGAGAAATATTGCGGGCAGGGCTATGTTTGTAAAATTAGTAGCAGCAGCACTCACGAGGTGCTTTCCAAACACTTCAGAAGAAAAATCTCTGCTCCAAGAACCTCACAATCTAAGTACACAGAGGTCGGAGGAAGAGGAATAACAATAGGCAGGCAATTTTGATACAAATCAACAAGACTCACTATAGAGACCATACAATAGAAGTGGGTCTCTAAGAGGGATTTAAATGTGGATTGGGTACGGGCCTTGCAAATAAATGCAAGGAGGATGTACCAAGCATAGGTGGCCGTATGGAAGAAGGCATGGAGGTCAGTGCGAGAGAATTTGAGAAACAGGTAGAGTAGGTTGGGAGCATTTATGGAGCAGAGGGGACATGAAGTTTGACACAGGAGGATAAATAGGGAAGGGCAGGTTATGAAGCTTAAATTTGAGGGGATTTTCAGAGGGGAAGCCAGTGGAGGGATTCAAAGTTCTGCTATACAAATAGCTGGAATCACTGTAAAACACCTTGTATACTCATTCCCATCAGTAATTTTTTTTTAAAAGTGACATCCCCAGCTGGTATAAATCAGTATAGCACCGCAAACTTCAATGAAACTGTGATTTATACAAGCCAAGTATCTGTCCCGCTGTTTACAAATCCCAAATGTTTCACAAATGTGAGCACAAAACAACTAGCTATTTGAGAATTCATTACGGAACTTCAGTAGTCATTCATTATCCTCATGTTCAAGAAGATTCAGCCAAAGAAGTGAAACAATACTCTACTCGTTGTACAGTATGTAAAATGAATGCCATCTAATCAAATTCAGCACTTGATGATCAATGCACTGGCTGAAAATTATTTTTCCAAACCATTCAGCAAATGCGTATGAACTATGAACAAGTTCTCAGCCATCAGGATTGGCTACGGAATGATTATTCATCGCAAAATGGGCTCAACTTGTGAAATTATACCTTGTGCAGAGGCTTAGGCATCACTTACATCCCATTTAAATTCTCAGAATACATGCATAGACCTTGTTTTGGGCCTCTGCACGAGGATGATTTTCACCCTTGATGGCCAGCTTTTTGAGGGAAGGCCCACTGACTGGGCCTCCATAAGTAACAGAGGAGAGGGAGAAAACAGCAGTACAAAAAATGTTATATTCAAGCTAGAATATATTGCACAAAACACGGGGGTGGGAGGGGAGAAAAGAAATGCAAACAAGAAAGAATTGGAGAGTATCTCTTCAAGAATCCACAGCAACAAGCCAGTGTAAGAGAAATACAATAAATCCCATAATGATTACACTGTAGACTTGATATTAAGTTTGCCTGAAGGATGCCACCTGGCTAGTGTTTTACTGACACAGCTGGTTATTTCCATTTTCCATGAACGACCGGGGAAGCTGAGCAGCTGTCTGGATTGATGATTTGGTTTTATTTAAAGTCTTCAATAAATAAAAATAAAGGCAAACTACATGAATAATAAATCTGATATTGGTTTTGTGGATGCTTTTGCATTTTCCCAGAATAGCCTCTGAACCTCAGCCAAAATGAATATAGCCAGACTATCGATGGAAGGAGTCCATACAAGGAGGTGGGGTGGGGGATGATTCTAGCAGTTGCTGTTTAAGTACAGTATTAACTGTTCAGATCCACTCCATCCACCTAAGAAAGACACATTGTAACAGGGGCAAAAGGGTAAACTCTCTTCTCGGTTACAACTGGAATCAATCCCGTGTAGCCACGTTGATCTTGTGGAGTCACACAGGCTTTATGTAGATGAATCTGGGAAAAAGAATTTGATCTCACTAAAACCAGCCAAACTCTCAACTCTGTTGCCTTCAAGCAAGTTCCTCCTCACTTACACTAGAGTAAATGAGATCAGAATCACTCTTAGGGACAGGTTTTGAAGGTATAACAGGCCTAAAGATGCAGATAGGTGCCTGGTGGGATTTTCAAAAGCTCAAGCCTAACTCCTATTGCTAGCTAAATCTTTAAAAATCTGGCCTCAATTCTGGAAGCTGTTCCAAGCATACAGGCTGTTGAATACAAACAAAGCTGCATAGATTCAAATGCAGAGGTATACCCAGACGAAGCAGTTTGTAGGACTGAAATCTTGGTTTTGGAAACATGGCAATAGAGGTAACAAACTGATTAATCTTTTGCTCCACAACTCTTGCATGATGATTGTTTGCTGTTTCATTTTAGGTGATTTTGTATCTCCTCAAGTGCTCCTTTTCTGCACAAATTAAACAGCTATTTTGAAATCCCAAACATGCCCCAAAATAGAACTTTAATTTCAAAGCCCCCTTACTCATCCAACGGGACCCAGATTGTTCAGGAACAGCTTCATTTTCTTTGAGGAAAGAAATTTGAGGAAATTTTTGTTTTTAAGACAAAAATTAATCAAATATGGTGATTTTTTTTTCCAGCCACAAGAGCTCAGGTTTGAGTGTGTGAGGAAATGAAATAAAAATGAGTAGTTTTGCCTTGTGTTGCCCAGTTTTTCAGACATCTCCAGTGGCAATGCTTGTTGCCAAGATAGCCTGAGAAAGAAATTAATTCCAGAATGAAACTCTCTGTGTGTGTGTGTGTGTGTGTGTGTGTGTGTGTGTGTGTGTGTGTGTGTGTGTGTGTGTGTGTGTGTGTGTGTGTTAAAATAAATAAATTATTCACTCTTTTTGAATGTCTGGAGACACTTACACACTGCTTTCCAAACTAACACAGATCAAACTGATAGGTAGGTAATGTTGATAATATTCAAAATGTATCTTGCATTTATAAACTACCTTTCACACCTGAGGCATCCCAAAGCATTCTGTAATTCAGGAGCCACATCCTGGGCCCTACTTTATCTGCTTTATGTCACTTCTGCAGAGTAAAGCTGCCCTAAAGCTGTCTTAACTAGTACCTTGAAGTCTCCCTAGTGGATTCTTGGGTGGCTTAGAGCAGATGCACTGACTCCTACCCTTCCCCCTCTGTGCTCATAGGGTAGAGGGAGTGGATGGGACAAAGACTTGTCTGCATTTGGTCTCTGGGTCAGGGGAAGTCTAAATGTGACTTAAAGTCACTTCCAGCATGCTTGGCACATGGCCTTGGGGGAGGATCTGGGTCTTTGGTTTTGTTAACTTCAATGACTAATGACATTTTGGTTAAAGGACATCTTTACTAAAGCTTCAACACCACTGCACCTTCAATTAAGATCGAAGCGCTCACAATAAACATCTTCAGAGACACCCAGCATGTCCTCTAGCAAAGAAGAGACCAGAGAAGACCAGACTCTGCAATCCTTATATTCATAAGGTGAAAAAGAAGGACCGCTTGAAAATGAAGGCCTAACTCTTTAAAGGTGACCTGCACAGGATTTTAATCTGCAGCTAACGATTTGTACTTAACGGGAGATGAGAATTTATACTCATATGAACGACTCTGGAAATCCTCACGTGATGCCATGTTTGAAATTTAAGTTGACATTGACCTAGCAACTCTCAAAGACCTTTGTCATCAAAGAGCTGTTCAATAAGGGTGAAAGCCAATCCCCTACAGAGGGCCAGCCCAAGGTCCATATACCATTTATTCAACTTTTGTAGCATGGTCTGACCACACATTGGTGCTGTTAGGCCTTCTAAGGTACAGGGCCCTGGGCTACCCATTCTGCAAACTCTTCTCACCACACACAGAATTCTAAGGCAAAACATACACTGTAATGGGCCAAATTTGCCCTGGTGTATCTGTATTGAAGGCAGTGGAGTTTCACTAGGGCTGAATTTGCATGTCCTAGTATACTGCAGCCAAGTCGACACTGAGGTAGCTGATGGGAAAGATCCTATTTTAATATATTGGTCCTGCCCATGTGTGAGCATATGGTTTGTGTGCATATGGGATTAGGGCATGCCAGAAGGCTGGAGAAAAGGAGAATGAAAAGAAGGTGAGAGAATGCAAACAGCTGTTTCATTTTCTACTGTATTTCTGATAGGCTCAAAACTTTCACAAAACCAAATATTCATAGACTCATATTAATTGGTAATGGCCTCTGAGATGACCTAGTCCATCCATCTCTTCTTCTGATGCAGGGCTGTTAGACCTTTCAGTGCTTTGTCCCATGACATTTTAAATGGCTCAAGTGATGGAGCTTCCACCACGTGCCTTGGGAGCCTATTTCACAGTCTAATGCAGTTCATTGTTAGGAAATGGCTTCTGATATTCAGGCTGAGTTTTCTTCTTCTCCATTTTATTGCATTATTCCAAGTTATATCTCCAAGGACTACCAAAACAGTGCTTCTCCCTTTCTGGCATTTCAACTTTTCAAATATTTAAAGACTGTTCTCATGACTCTTAGTTGTTTTTCAGTCAAGCTACTGTATATGTAACACACAGGCTAATTTCCACTCACCCATATGCACGGAACCCCATTGATTTCAGTGGTGATGCATAGCAATTAGTGCGAGCTAATGAGAGTTCATTTGACCACAGTATTCAATTATTTTAATCTTTCTTCATAATTTAGCCCATTAATTGTTTTTCTTGTCCTCTGAATTCCCTTCAGTTTGTCAAGATCTTTCTGTTACTGAGGTGTTCAAAACTGTACATAGTATTCTAAGGGGAGCCTCACCAGGCCCATGCAAAAGAAAAACAACACTTCCCCACTTTGTGCTGTGATGTCTATGAGTATATATTCTGCTCATCCATGTGGGCACTAATGATACTGCCAGGTCTGACCCAGAGCAGATCATCAGTGACTACACAGCTCTGGCAGCTAGGGTCAGGGGGACAAGTTGTGTTTTCATCCATCCTCCCAGTTGTGTGTAAGTTCCCAGGAAGGGACACGTGCATCCTGGAGATGAATACATGGCTGTGCAGATGGTGTTGACGGGTAGGGTTCAGCTTCCTTGACAATGGGTTGCTGTTCCAGAAAGAAGGTCTACTGGGAAGAGATGGGGTCCACCTGACCTAGAAGGGGGAAAGCACTTTTGCACACTGACTCACCAGCCTAGGGAAGAGGGCTTTAAACTAGGTTCCAAGGGGGCAGGTGACAAAAGCCCACAGGTATTAAAAAAAGGAGACCTTAACAGAGGGTTAGATTGGTGGGGTGTATAGACATGGACAATTACAATAGGGTCATAGGAGCAACAAGAGGGAAATCAGTGGGGGAATCTGCTCAACATCTTAGATGTGTACACACAAATGCAAGGCATATGGGAAATTGGAAGAACTGAAAGTATTGTTACCTAAGGTAAATTATGGCTTAATTGGCATCACAAAGATTTGGTGGGATAAGTCTCAGGACTGGAATATTACTATAGAGAGGTATAGCTTGTTTGGGAAGGACAGACGGGGTGAAAAGGGAGAAGGTATATATATTCTTGATCTATAATGCCCTTGATCTGAGGTTCAGAAGGAGGTAGGAGGGAGTCCAGTGGAGAGTTTCTGAGTAAAGATAAGAGGGATAACAAATAGGGGAGCTGTCATGGTAAGATTCCACTATAGATGACCAAATCAGGAGGACTAGGTGGATGAGGCATTTCTAGAACAAAAAACAGAAATATCCAAAACATAAGACCTGATAGTAATGTGAGACTTTACCTACCCAGACATCTGTTGGAAAAGTAATATGAGAAAACACAAAATTTCCAGTAAGTTCTTGGAATATATTGGGGAAAACTTTTTGTTCCAGAAAGTGGAGGAATTAACTAGGGGGACAGCCATTTTAGACTGGATTCTGATTAACAGGGAGGAATTGGTAGCAAATCTGAAGGTGGAAGGCAGTTTGGATTACAGTGATCATGAACTGAGGATTTCATGATTTCTAAGGAAAGGAAGGAGTGGGAGCAGCAGAATAAGGACAAGGGATTTAAAAAAAGCAGACTTTAATAAACTCAGAGAACTGATAGATAAGGTCCCATGGGAAGAAAATCTAAGGGAAAAAGTAATTCAGGAGAGTTGGCAGTTTCTCAAGGAGACAATATTAAAGGCACAACTGCAAACTATCCCCAGGTGAAGGCAAGATAGGAAGAATAGTAAGAGGCCAATATGGCTCCATCAGGAGCTCTTTGATTACTTAAAAATCAAAAAGGAATCCTAGAAAAAGTGGAAAGATGGACAAATTGCTATGGATGAATACAAAAGAATAGCACAAGCATGTAGGAACAAAATCAGAAAGGCTAAGGCACAAAATGAGTTACACCTAGCAAGTGACATAAAGGGCAATAACAAGAGGTTCTTTAAATACATTAGGAGCAAGAGCAAGAGGAAAGAAATTGTAGGTCTGTTACCCTGAAAAATGGATTTTGGGATGCTGCTATAATAACCTTACGATTGTCCACTTAGTGTGTTCTTCCTGAGGTAAACGTTTCCAGGGTTGTTAAGGAAACAATAAAGGACACGGATATATATAACTCTTTCCCAAAACAAAATACCTTTTTATTGCTGGAACTAATAATCTCTTAATACAGTGTGTCCTAAAATCCTAAACAAAACACAAAATCCCTGAGACAGAATCCCTTATTGCTAGTTAAAGAGCATTCAAACGACAATAGTATAAAGTTCAAATGATTTAAGCGAAGTGATTTGTTACAAGTGGCCAGTTAGTAACAAATCGCTGACAGCAGATCTTAAAGAACTGTTTGAGATGCTGAACTTTTGTGAAAATTGAAAGGAAAGTGAATGGTTCAAGTAGAGATGAGGCCACGATGCAGAAATTCAATTCCAGATCCAGATTTCAACTGCCGTCCCTTTTCCACCAAAGTTTGGGGATAGTCCTGTCTAGAGTTCTGGTCTTGGCCCATCTCATTTAAAACCTCCATGTTTCTCCCCACATGCCCATTTACTATTAAAGTTGTTTTGCCGAGATAGTTGCACCAAAAAGGGACTGAATTTTCCATTGTAATGCATTGGTTTTGCTATGGGTACAATGGCAGGACCAGTTCATTTAAGACACCCTCATGGTAAAATAACGTCAGCCAGGTAAGTAGGGGAAGCTGTACCTTTTTTATAACTCCTTTTGCTGAGCTGTTCTTGTAAATTTAGTTAAATGTCAGGATGTTCCCACTGGTAAACTTGGCAGCACTACAAGTACCATCCTGCTGAATGTAGCTGGTATGTTAGACACAGTGTGCACAGTGTCATTTTGGATATGAAAATACTTTTTCTGACTGTGTTCCGCAACGGCACAACATTCCTCCTTCTGTCACTTGTAGCTATATGCTTGCATCTGCTTCCCGCAGCACTGTGGGTTCCCAGAACACCAGCTGAGGGTTGTTGAGTAACGGATCAGATGTGCGTGGTTCCAGAGAAGAAAGCTATTTGATTAAATCTCTGGACTAAGAGATCATCCTGAACCAGAGCCAGCGCTTCTCTGATTGCCCCATCAGTGTCTCTGGAATTTTCTGTCATTTAGATGTTGACCATGTTTGTGCATTTTAACATAGTGCTCTTTGAAACAGTATGGCGAATCCGGGCAACTGCTCTGGGCCCCACGGTTTGGGGGATCCCAGGGGCTGGTGTGATTGGCCAGCGCGGTCAGTCCCAGAAGTGATGGGTCGGTCCCAGAAGTGATGAACGGCCCTGGCAATAGGGAACCTTTAGTGCACGCCAAACAGGGTCTACATGGACCAATTAATGTACAAGACGTTAGTGCACTTTTAGAAATCACACCTATCTAGAGTGCATGTAGACAAGCCCTAGGTTTCTAGCCCTTACCATTGTGAGTGTAGCCTTACAAATGAGAAATGGTGCAGTGTTGCCTTCTTGAAACAATAACTCTGGGACACCCAGTCTCCTGCCCCTTCATCTCAGTGGGGTACTAACTTTGGAGACTACTGAGAACTCCCATATTAGAAGAAAAATCCCATTCTGGGACTGCAGGTAGAGTTTGGGAGTGTGGGGGGAGTCTGTTCTATGGTTGGAGTTCGGCAAACTACCACCTTTTCCCCCCAGAGAAGTGTGACATAGCTTGAATCCTGGTAAACATGTATGTTGCGACAATAGTCCAAATCTTTGCTGCTCAAGAACCAGAGGTATGTACCTGAGGGTGCTGTAATTGCACAGCCAGTTGAGTGGGAGTATGGAACATCCAACAGCAAACAAACCAAAGGGTGATGTTGCTGGGTAGTAGTGATGTATGTGGTCAAGATATGAGTAAGCCTGTGTTTGATTGAGCTATGGACCTGGAGGGAAAACATTTGTGCCAGCAGAATTGAGTGCGTGCTCATAGTTGGAATTACCTGAGCTCATTTTTCACTAGGGTATTAATAAACGAGCTGCATTTCTGAAGCAGAAGACAAATATCAGCATAGAGAAGAAGTGGCACGTTGGAGACATTCTAGCTGTCTCACGCTTCCCTCCTGTCATCCTACCCTACTCCACAGCCGGTGATAATTCATCACCCTTTTGGCACTTTCTTGTTTATTTCAGTAAAATGGAATTTCTGATGATCTTGGAATTTTCAAAAATGTGCCATTCCAAAGTTATAACTGAGTGAATTGGACAATTAAATGAAATGCTAGGAAAATATTTGCTCCTAAAATCTCTCTCTCTGTGTTTACATCTCAGTCTGGTGTCTTTTATTCCTTTAAAATGAGAATAAGTTAAGGATCTCTTATAAAGGACCCTTTGTACAGAGCTCTCGGGTACATCGGGGAAAGCAAGCACCTGTTGTTATGTATAAATTCTCCAATGTGTTGTCTATTTACTGGAGGGTTAGGATGGCCTTGTGTCTAAAGCAAGCTCTGGGAGCAAGTAACTGTGGATTCTAGTTTTGGATCTACCACTGAGTTGCTGTGGGGTTTTTCTTCTAACCATAGAGAAAACAGCAACGCAAAACAGCTGCTGTGCAGTAGAGACAGACTGAGGAGATGGTTTGGATCCAGATATCAGTTAGGTCTGAGGCCAAATCATGGAACTGATTTGAGATTTATGGAGCTGAAATCTCACAGGCGCCTAAGATCTTGCTCAAAATAGGGCATTCCTCAGAGATTTCCAACATTAGGCTGGAATCTTATCAGAGTGGTTGCTTTTTATGAAGTTCCAGCCATATCTAAAACAGGCATCTTCTAACTCCAAGCCAAAGCAAGCTGGTCTACACTCACTTTCGTTCTTAAAACTTTTGTCGCTCGGGGGTGTGAAAAAAACTACAAAAGTTTTAACGACAAAAAGCGCCAGTGTGGACAGCGCTTCGTCGGCGGAAGATGTGTTCTTGGCAACAAAGCTACCCCTCCTCATTGGGGATGGTTTTATTTTGTCGCCGGGAAAGCTCTCTCTTGGCGACAAAGAGCGGCTACACTGAGCACCTTACAAAGGTGTGGCTGCAGCGGCACATCCCCACCTCTGTAGGGTGCGCAGTGTAGACATAGCCTAAAAGGGCTAGTTCAGATCCATGTATTCAAAAAAGACCCCTCTCACCCTGAAATTCAGAAGTTCTGGTTTTGACCTGTCTGCATATTGATGTAAGGCCTTGTCTATGCCTAGAAAAGGTAGAGCTATACCAGCAAACTGCCCTAGTGGAGACACAGCTCATACTGGCAAGAGTTCTTTGCCAGTATAGCTTAAACCAGTTTCCTGAATGCAAGAGGCTGTACTGCGACAAGGACTTTTTTGCCTGTATAACCATATCTACACTCTCAGGCATCAATTTTTACAGAATCCCCTCTGCCCCCAGCCCTGCCCTGACTCCACCCCTGCCCCGCCCCCTTTCACCCCCATTCCAACCCTTCCCCTAAAGTCTCCGCCCCAACTCCGCCCCCTCCCTGCCTCTATTCGAACCCCTTCCCCAAATCTCCACCCCAGCCCCGCCTCCTCCCCTGAGCGCGCCACGTTCCAACTCCTCCCCCCTTCCCTCCCGGAGCTTGCTACGGCTGTTTGGCGGCGGCAAACACTGGGAGGTAGGTGGAGGAGCGGGGACGCAGTGCCCTCAGGGGGGGAGGCGGAGGAGGAGGTGAGGCCGGGTGGGGTGGGGAGCTTGGCTGCCAGTGGGCTCAGAGCACCAACTAATTTTTCCCCTGGGTGCTCCAGCCCCGGAGTCGGTGCCTATGTCTACACTAAGTCTTTTGCCAGCATGACTATGTGCATTAGGGATTAGATTTTTCAGACTCCAAACTGACACAGCTGTGCCAGCAAACCCTTGAAGTGTACACTAGGCTAAGTCTCAGCCTTATTTTGTATCCATGCTTGATAAAAACAGTGTTACAGTATTCTTGAAAGTTATCACGTTCCCCTACGTCTCTCCATTAAGACAGACAGAGCCTCTGTTGAACACAGGGCTAAAGGGCTCTCAGCATCTCACTGGACTGGGCTCTTAATTCTTTGCTTCCTTTTTAAAAATATATTTATAATTAATTCTTTGCCTCCTTAGTTAACAAAGTTACTTCTGTAATGTTCTGTTAAAAGCTCCAACCCACTTCCTCACTCCCATAGGCGGATTGCAGCTCCAGCACTGTTCAATACCGCAGTGGGTATGATGTTACCAGCAGAGTGTAGGAGTCATGTGAAGTTGCAAACAATGACTGTGGAGCAGAGGGTTTTTTGTGGCTATGCAGATAAATGGGACTGTGGAGAGGGGTACATAAATAACTAGTAGTGAGTGTTACAAAAGTTGTAGAATGAACAACCCTCCCACCGTGTTTGTTTTGGGGTGTTCTACATCTCAACCTGAAGCTATAAGGGTGTGAGGATTTCAGTTCCAATTTCCTCCTTTTGCCTTTTGGGTGATTTGAACAATTCTGCTGTTTGAACAGAGATTATTTTAAGAAACATTTAATTCCTAGTGATTTGGGCTGATTCCATTAGTCATGAGTGAGGAATCAGGGCACAGTCTAGAGTAGAAAGCATTCAGCTTAGAGGCATCCCGCTCCCCCCCACAAAACTATGCATATGGTCTGCACAGACACAGAATCAAAAACTCTGCAGAGTTATGGCTGAAATGTCATCCTTTGCTCACCTGGCTATGCTTAAATGTTGCATGGCCCTTCAAATGGTAGGAAAATGTGCATGCAGTACACCATGTGCTACAATATTTACGTAGGTACAGCAACAGGACACAAGGATAACATTTCCAGCAAGGCAACAGAGGGTCCTGTGGCACCTTTAAGACTAACAGAAGTATTGGGAGCATAAGTATTGGGAGCTTCAAGTGAGGTTCTTACCCACGAAAGCTTATGCTCCCAATACTTCTGTTAGTCTTAAAGGTGCCACAGGACCCTCTGTTGCTTTTCACAGATTCAGACTAACACGGCTACCTCTCTGATACTTGATTTCCAGCAAGGCGGAAGAAGGGACAGTGTGACATTCTATATCTTGGGGGAGCGTACTGTAACCCCCATATTCCTCATTTTCATATAATCATGATCTTATGTATAAAGCATAAAGTATCAGGGGAAAGGTTATGATCTGCTGAAAGTCATTTCTCTATCCATATATGTGTATTATTAATGCATATGAAGTTATGAGAATTGTGTTGTATGGTGGTCACTAAAACATGCTGTAAATTGGGGAATCAGACAGATATTAGCTCCCCCGGGGCAACAGCAAGGAAAGTAACCAATGCCCGGGTGGGGTGTCAAACAACCCATCAACAGAAATTGTCCAGCAAGGGAGCTACAATGTAATGACTCACCTGCATGAGGGGAACTGCTCAACCTTGCTTGGAGAGACTCAGCAATGCCCCCCGGCATGCCTGGACTTGTGCTCCCCAAGCACATGGACTGAGGATATAAAACAGACAGAGTGGACACATACTGGGCCCTTCTCCTGCCCCCACCTTCGCTGCAAGCAACTAAGACACTAAGAAGAAGACAAGACTCCAACACAAGAGATTAGCCCAGGTTTAAGGAACAAACCTGTATATTAAGGACTGCAATATCCAGTGGGGTTGGGGAAAACTGCTTAATCTAGTTGCTGCCCAGTCTAATAGGGCTGAGAGTTTAGACTGCGTGCTTATGTTTTATTTTATTTTGTAACCACTCTGACTTTTTGCCTATCACTTAATATCACTTAAAATCTATCTTTGTAGTTAATAAATCTGTTTGTTTGTTCTACCTGAAGCAATGCGTTTGGTTTGAAGCATGTCAGTGACTCCCCTTGGGATAACAAGCCTGGTGCATATCAATTTCTTTGTTAAATTGACGCACTCATATAAGCTTGCAGCATCCAGTGCGCATAACTGGACACTGCAAGACGGAGGTTCCTAGGGTTGTGTCTGGGACCGGAGATATCGGCTAATGTCATTCGGTTGCAAGTAGCTGGGAGCAGCTGACATGCCAGAGGCTGTGCGTGAACAGCCCAGGAGTGGGGGTTCTCACAGCAGAGCAGGGTAAGGCTGGCTCCCAGAGACAAGGATTAGAGTGACCTAGCAGATCACCAGTCCAGAAAACACCAGGGGAACATCACAAAAGCTTAAATGTTGCATCACCCTTCAAATGGTAGGGAAATGTGCATGCAGTACACCATGTGCCACCATATTTACATAGGTACAGCAACAAAACCCAAGGATAACATTTCCAGCAAGGGGGAAGAAGGGACAGATCACAGTAATGACCACAAGGGCCCTGAAAATTAGTTAAAAGTCATCAGAGGAAGCCAGCATCTTCAAATGCATATCAAAGTTGGATGCCGTGCAGGTTATTGGTTAGAGTGGAGGACTGGGTATATGGAGCCTTGTATTCTATCCTCAGCTCTGGCCCTGACTAACCATGGGATCTTGGGGAAGTCATTCTCACCACTCAATGCCTCAGCTTCCATGTCTGTAAAATGCTAAAATTTACCCCACCTTTTTCACAGGCGATTAATTGATGAAAGTTTATGAACTGCTTTCTGATAATCCCATGGAAGATGCTATTCAAGTACAAAGAATGTATTATTGATTATATTAATTATCAGAGGGGTAGCCGTGTTAGTCTGGATCTGTAAAAGCAGCAAAGAGTCCTGTGGCACCTTATAAACTAACAGACGTATTGGAGCATGAGCTTTCGTGGGTGAATACGGTGATGCATCCGACGAAGTGGGTATTCACCCACGAAAGCTTATGCTCCAGTATGTCTGTTAGTCTATAAGGTGCCACAGGACTCTTTGCTGCTTATATTAATTATATGACCCCTGCAAATCTGCCTCTTCCTCCTTTCTTGTACTATTTCTGGTTTAACTGGATGCACTGGTAATCACACAAGAAGCCTATTCTTGTGAGCCTCCCAACCAATTTTTGCAAATTCCAGAAGTTCAGACAAGCTTGAAATAAATCTCCAAACTTCCGGCTGCTTATGTGAATAACCACTTGAAGGCTAAACTTGTAACTAAATCTGAATTTTGCTAAATCTTGTATTTTTATAGTGAACCAAACAAACCCCTCCCAGATCTGAACATCACTGAATTTGGGGGTGTTGGAAAGCCAGATACAGCTCTGGATCAGAATTCTGGGGGCCTCAGCCTGTGCTCTTTAATTGCGATTGTATGTGTTATCAAGCTGGTTACATAGTAATCATGTAGATTTTAGATATCTAGTTACAACAGTGATGGAATCCAGGTAGGGTAGACAGAAGCACAGTGGGGTCATATTTGTAGGTATTCATGCCACCACTGGGATTTAATTAAAATGCTCACAAATTGAAACAGTTTCATGAATTTTAGCATGAATGATTATTCATGCCAGGTGATATTTCTTATTTGCTGTTCACCACTGTCCTCTTTAGAAGGTTTCAATCATCCAATCAGAGCAGAAACAATACCATCTGACTCCAATGACCATCAAACACACCTATGAATAACCAATACTGAACAGTTGAAGCAAAGAGTTGGAGAACACCTCTTAAGTTGGAAAATGACTCATCCTAACTGTTTGGTGAATATTTGTTATGAACAGAAACATATCAGCAGTCTATTTCCTGGGTGCTCAGACCTGGCTTACGTTTGTTCTTTGCTACAGCCATAGCACCGTAATTATCCATAGTGTTCATGGATCTTTTTCCTATTGTCATTTAGTGTGAGTGTTACTGGTAAGAGATTAAGTGTTTGTGACATCCATCTGAATTTGTCCAACAGATGACAACCTGCAAGAAGATAGGGAACTGGATATCTTAGTGGATTTTTGATGGTCCACAGAGACCTTGGATCACTGGTTCAGTTTAACTTGTATCAGTAATGTATGAAACTTGCACTTATATAATAGCTTACTATGGTGGCTTACTAGGAATGAGACAGTGGCCTCAGTCCTGTTGCCTCTGTCTGTACATCACAGAAGCTCCCCCACAATTGGCACTTGTTGACAGTCTCAACAGAGATGCCAAGGGATGAATGAAGATGGAAACTGAACTCCTCTCTCTCAACCCTGGAAGTAGTTCCTCAAGTAATGATTGAAGCACGTTGGTTGAACTAAGGTGCAGGGCAAGCTTGACAAGCCACTGCCCATGTTGTTGCTTTTCCCTGGAGAGAGGACTTCACTCCCCAGGGCACTTGATCCAATACCTTTCACAAGCACTAAATGTCATTTAAAACAATAAGGTGGGGTTCATTTCTCTAAGCTGGATGTTGCCGTGCATGCTCGCAGATCAAATGTTGCACCAAATCTGTGAGAGGTTCAGGGTATATTTGAGTATAAAATAAAAACACGGCCCCTGTTTACAGGGACAGCTAAGCTGCACAGTGTGTCCTCAGGATTTAGCGTGTACCTTTTAAACAGTTTTCTATTTCTATAGAAAACATGAGAGGAGTTTAGTCAAAAGGGAAAACCAAAGTTCAGTAACTCCTCACTTAAAGTCATCCCGGTTAATGTTGTTTCGTTGTTATGTTGCTGATCAATTAGGGAACATGCTCATTTAAAGTTGTGCGATGCTCCACTCTTACGTAGTTTGCCTGTCTGCTTTCTCCACAGCTGGCAGCCTCCCTATGCCCCCTCTCCCCCACAGCGCCTCCCGCCCGCGGCAGACCCCGCAGATCAGTGCCTTTCCCTTCCTCCCCCGCCTCCTGCCCGTGACAATCAGCTGCCTTGCGGCATTTAGGAGGCAGGATAGAGTGGGGAGGAGCGAGGATTCGGTGCGCAGGTTCCCCCTCCCTCCTCTGCCTCCTGAACACCGCAAACCAGCTGATTGCCCCGGGCAGGAGGCGGGGCGGGGCGGGAGGGGGAACCTGCGCGCCGAATCCTCGCTCCTCCCCACTCTATCCTGCCTCCTAAACGCTGCAAGCCAGCTGATTGCTCCGGGCACGAGGGAGAGGGAGGAGCGAGGACTTGGCGCACCTCCCTCCTCCCTCCCCTGCCTCCTGCCCGCGGCAATCAGCTGGCTTGCGGCATTTAGGAGGCAGGATAGAGTGGGGAGGAGCGAGGATTCGGCGCGCAGGTTCCCCCTCCCTCCTCTGCCTCCTGAACACCGCAAACCAGCTGATTGCCCCAGGCAGGAGGCGGGGCGGGGCAGGAGGGGGAACCTGCGCGCCGAATACTCGCTCCTCCCCACTCTATCCTGCCTCCTAAACACTGCAAGCCAGCTGATTGCTCCGGGCAGGAGGGAGAGGGAGGAGCGAGGACTTGGCGCACCTCCCTCCTCCCTCCCCTGCCTCCTGCCCGCGGCAATCAGCTGGCTTGTAGCGTCCAGAAGGGAGGGGAGAGAGGCGGGAGGAGCGAGGACACAGCATGCGAAGTAAAGGGGGAGGGGGTGGGGGGGAGAAGAGGTGGGTCAAGGGTGGGGGCTTGGGGGAAGGGGTGGAGTGGATGGGCCGCGGATTGAGCCCCCTGACCCCGGCAAAGTCAGTGCCCATGCTTGCAAGAACAGCAAGAGGAGCAGCCGGACAATCCATCCTCTTCCACCCTCTGACTCCACCACCTCAACCAAGCTTCATACTCAGCAGTGATGATTGTAGTATTAAATTGTTTCTTTAAAATTGTTTAAAACTTCTACCTGTATTAAATTGCTTGTTTAAAATGTATATAATGCCTTTTGCCTGGCAAAAAAAAAATTCCCTGGAACCTACCCCCCCCCCACCCCCCCATTTACATTAATTCTTATGGGGAAATTGGATTCGCTTAACATTGTTTCGCTTAAAGTCGCATTTTTCAGGAACATCACTACAACGTTAAGTGAGGAGTCACTGTCCTGTTTGTTTACACTTATTTAGAATCCCACATAGAGCAGGAGAGAGAGCCCTGGTGTCCTGGCTAATTTCCATCTCAGATTATTACTGTGCATTCTGGCCTATTTACACTCCCCTGTAGGTTCACTTAGATAAATTGTTTTCCTTTTCTACACTGTTGGTAGATAGTAATGTTGCTGTTAAACAAGTACTGTGGTTCCCTTTTGTCCCCTCCAATACGTTGCTGCATTTCAGTGGTGAAGGAAGTCAATCATACACATATGGGGCCGGGACAGAACTGGTGTAAATTGATGTAACTCCTCAGAAGAGCAACACCTGCTGAGGTTCTGGTCCATGAAGTCTTGCATGTAATTTTTTTTGCTAATTACAGGCGCTATATAAATGTTTGTTAATTCACTTTAATTCTTTTATTATAATAGATATTTAAGGCCAGACTTCCAAACAACCAAACATCTAAATGGCCATTTACATGCACAGTCATAGGAGCTGCATATACACATGAGATTCAAAACTGCATAGGCAACTATTGCACGTAGTCTTTTAGTAATTCCCCGACTCTTCAAAAATCTGGTCTTTGAGGGACCTTCTGAGCTCATGCAAAACTCCCGTTACCTTCAGTAAGTTAGACAGGGCCTGTGATGTGTGTCGTTTTGTTTTGAACTGTTAAAAAATGTGTAGTGTTTGTTTTAAAAATCTCTCCAAAGCCTAGCAAGGGAATTAAGAACATGGAAGACAGTAATTACTCAGTATTGGGAGATGATACATGTACCACTAAGCCACATGCCACAGTGAAGACTGTCATTTACAATTGAGAATTGCAGCATCCAACGTTCTACTTACCATATCAAGAGTGCCTACCCCTTAGTCTGCTGTGGCACATAGGTTTCATTGCTATGTGTCTGGGATAGCTGGATGACTCGTGGTGAGAAGATGATGTTTATCATCTGATTCCGCAGTCTATCACGTGCACATTCATGTAGTTATCTGTGTCACATACATGTGTAGGATAGATTAGATTAGAGGTCAGGTCATGACCCAGGTAGCTAAGCCATACAGGGTGAAGGTATTGGGGGGGGGGGAATAATACCCTTCCTACATATATGTGTCTTCCCTGAACTTTGGGTCCAGGTGCACAGGGGTAAGTGGGCACTGCTTTCTGATTCATGTTTCCTTCCCAGATCTCCTCCGGAAGTTGTTCTAACTTGCCACTGGATGTCAAACTGGCCACAGGCCAGTTCCATGATCTGATGGGGAGTGTATAAAGGTAACATAAAAGCCACCTATACCCTCCTTTGGATCCTGCAGGTCATCTGGTCCCAAGGATCAGGGTCCAGGACTGGATGTGGTCTGGATCAGAGCCCTGTAGTGGGACTGGGATTCTGCAGGTTCTACAGGAAGATGGAGTTGGTAAAATGTACTGTGTTGTGGGCAGGCTTGGGTGGGCAAAAAAACAAAACAAAAACAAAACCACTGTGGTAATTTGTGGAAAAACACTTTAAAAATTTTAATACTTAAATTTAAGAGAGAGATAGAAAGAGACTTGGTGTCTATTATAACAGGAATTAAAGTATTTTTTTACATACTTAAAGCAAGATTTGTTTTATTCTTTTAGTGGTAAAATTGTGTCTGAATTCCATTTATAGATTTAATATATTAATTGACCTTTTTTTTTCTTTTTTGTAGCATGGGGGAATCTGTCTCTCTTGCCAGGATTTAAGGTTTTTGCAGATGGGAGAGGAATAAAAATGCAAGAAACAATGTGGGGGCAGGTGGGAGTTATTATTGTGGGATGGGAGGGGAGCAGGATTTAAAAAATAGTCCCCTGCAGGGCTGTAATCTGGATCTCATTTTACTTGAACTCCAAAGTTCATGGGGTCTCAGATAAATGATCCTGGTTTGTCCAGTCTCTGAAAATACTGTTTTCTGTTTTCGTTTTTTAATCCATGTGGCAAACAGTTTCAGATCTTCCTCTCCTACCTCAGGCTACTGAAAAGAATTGAAATGAACATGATGTTTTGCATTTAAAAAGACAACAGCCATGACCCCAATTCTGACTTCCACTTTCTCTTCCTTATTTAGTAGCTGTTTGCAAAGTCAGTGTAACTCTTTATATGGCGGGGGGAGGGGGTTAATGCACTTCCTTCAAAACAAAAAATGTATGGGTATAAGACAAAAAGTCATTGTCAGTTGCCTCTCTCTAACAATCTCTCTCTCTCTCTCTCTCTCTCTCTCTCTCTCTCTCTCTCTCACACACACACACACACACACACACACACACACACACACACACACACACACTGCTTTTATATCCACTTCTATGAGTGACAAGGCACAGGTTCCCTACCAATGTGACAGAGGAGGTAAACAACAAGAGCGTGCTGTATTTACCATGCCGTTCCATTCCATCCCGTATCTTACCAAAAGCTCAGTACTGACTCTAGCAGCTTTCATGCAACAAATCAAAAATTGCTTTGTACATAACAGTTAAGAAAACCAGATAGTGCAATAATTCGCTACTGGATTTTTATTAACTCATACAGGCCTCCCTGAGACTTTTTCCCTATAAGCCCAGCAGGAATTTACCCACTAAAAGCTAAATGAGAGGCCTACATTCTAAACTCTGGGCTCAGTATGGCCCCTTGATTTAAAAAAAGGAGACCTCTTTAGTCTCATGCCAAAAGTCAATGGCCCACATTCTCTGGCGTGTCCAAGATGTGCTTAGAGCTGGACAGGAGAATGGGGAGGGTAAAAATGTCTTGACACCACCTTTGTGGATTATTGATACTGGCTCTAGCCAGGAGCCAGTTCACTAATTGGTGCAACTCAGAGCAGCCCCAAGGCTACTCCGAATTGTGTCTTGCTATCCCTAAGTGGCTTTCTGGCACATGGGGATTACAGCAGCATTCTGGCCATGGCCCATTTCCCCTGGACATGCCATCTATGCTGGGAGCCAGAAGAGGGGTGGTACTAAACCGCTACACAACCAGATTTCTCTACGTAGGGGATTCCTCAGGATGCTCCTTTGCAGCCCATTTGCATCATCAGAGCAGCACAAAGGGGCCATAGTGTTGGTGAAACTCGGCTAATGTCTGTAAAGCGATTTAGAGATGTAATGTGTCTGTGCACAGCTTTTGCACAGACCTCAGGACAGAACACGCCCACAGAGCCAAAGCTTGATCCTACCACCTTCGCTGGAACTACTAATCAAAGACAGGGTAGTACATTAATGGGAGTATGGTAACAGATTCAGGCCTGCAATGAGTGAAACGGTAGCTGACCAAGATCTGACTCTGGCTGTACACATAAAAAGAACAGTTTTGAAATCAATATGTTATCTAGCCAGTTGCCATGGCAGAGGTTTGAGCAGAATGGATGAAAGTGTCCCTTCTTAACTAAAATCCTAGTGGGTGCATTTTGCACCAGCTGGAGTTTGTACAGAGCCCTATCAGGGAAGTCAGCCAATAAAGAATTACAGTAATCTAATCTGGCTGTGATAAAAGTGTGAATAACCATTTCAGTGTCTCACTGGAAAATTACCACAACTTGCCAATGCTCCTTAAATGGTAGCAAGAGAGAATCTGATGGTGTAGTCAAATTGCTTCTCAGAAGACAGAGCAGGGATCACCTAGGACCACCAGACTCTTAAACAATAAAGAGGAAACAGTCTTTTTTTAATCAGAAGAAACAATGGGTTATTGGATGACTGGGCAACAAAATGGCAGATGAAAGTCAATGTTGATAAATACCAGGTAATGCACATTGGAAAACATAATCCCAACTATACATATAAAATTCAGAGGTCTAAATTAGCTGTTACCACTCAAGAAAGAGATCTCAGCGTCATTGTGGATAGTTCTCTGAAAACATTCACTCAATTTGCAGCAGCAGTCAAAAAAGCAAACAGAATGTTGGGAATCATTAAGAAAGGGGTAGATAATAAGACAGAAAATATCACATTGCCTCTATATAAATCCATAGTACACCCACATCTTGAATATTGCCTGCAGATGTGGTTGCCCCATCTCAAAAAAGATATAGTTTGGAATTGGAAAAGGTATTGAAAAGGGCAGCAAAAATGATTAGGGATATGGAACAACTTCCATATGAAGAGAGATTAATAAGATTTGGATTTTTCAGCTTGGAAAATAGACAGCTAAAGGGGATATGATAGAGGTGTATAAAATCAAGACTGGAGTGGAGAAAGTAAATAAGGAAGTGTTATTTACTCCTCATAACACAAGAACTAGGGGTCACCAAATGAAATTAATAGGCAGCAGATTTAAAACAAACAAAAGGAAGTATTTCTTCACACAATGCACAGTCAACCTGTGGAATTCTTTGCCAGAAGATGTTGTGAAGGCCAAGTCTATAACAGGGTTCAAAAAAAGAACTAGATAAGTCCATGGAGGATAGGTCCATCACTGACTATTAGCCAGAATGGACAGGGATGGTGTCCCTAGCTCTGTTTGCCAGAAGCTGGTAATGGATCACTTGATGATTACCTATTCTGTTCATTCCCTCTGGGTCGGGCTAGATGGACATTTGGTCTGATCCAGTATGGCCATTCCTATGTTCTTATGTAAAAAGAACCCAAGGATGGGCCCAACTGTGTGATGAGCTCCCTTTTGTTCCCATTGGTGTCAATGATTATCAAGGACATTCAGTGTCTCTCAGGATCTGCCCTGTCCTGCACTGCCCAGCTACTTCTTGTAGCATTTGCTTGGGAGCGAACATGTCAGGTAAGATTGCAAAACAATTTCCATTCTAAGCACCTGTTTCCACGCCTTCATGTTTCCCAGATAATCACTTCTTAGGGTCACTTTGGAGCAAAAACCCTTCCACCATTTTGGAATGTGGACGACTGAAGAAAAAGGACTCTTTTCCTGGTTTAGAAATGAATTGTCACATTTTCACAGAGACAAGGTGGGTGAGGTAATATTTTTTATTGGGCCAACATTGGTTGGTGAGAGAGAGACAAGCTTTCAAGCTATCCAGAGTTCTTCTTCTTCTATGTAAGCTTGACAGCCCCTCTCTGTCACCAACAGAAATTGGTCCAATAAAAGATATTACCTCACCCACCTTGTCCCTCTAGTATGCAGGGATCAACAAGACTCCAACAACACCACATTTTTACACACAGATCATGTGTGACAAAAGGGTTAGTTTCACCCTCAGTGTATGGGAGACTTTCAAATGTCAAATTTCAACAGATGAAAATCTGGGTCATACTGTATTCACAATGTGGACAATTTTCACTCTGAAATGGGCTAGTTGTCACTGGAAAAGGGGCTTGTTTTCAAGCAAACAATTAATAAAATTATTCCCATCCACCCCCGACCTTCCCGCAGAATGGATCTGTTTTTTAATCTAATTAAACAGAATATAATTCCAACCCTTTTCATATGCTTTCTTACTGGACTGCAGCATCCTATGTGTCTCCTTGCCTCCACCATCACTTTCTTCCTTCCTGTTTTGAACATTGGCTTGGCATATACTCAGCAATCCCTTCCAGGACATCTTAATTCAGACCAAGATTTAGACAGATCCTGTGTGGTGACAACAGGCAGGACAAGCTGTGTTTTAGTCAGTCTGGAAGCTGGTGAGAGTCAAGGAGAACTCCAGAAGCGTGAATGTGTCAGACAGCCTGAATAAAGGACTGCCTTTATGTTACTTACAGCCAAGTCCTGTCTCTTCTTCTAGTTTCAGAGTAGCAGCCGTGTTAGTCTGTATCCGCAAAAAGAAGAACAGGAGTACTTGTGGCACCTTAGAGACTAACAAATTTATTAGAGCATAAGCTTTCGTGGACTACAGCCCACTTCTTCTATATGCATCCGAAGAAGTGGGCTGTAGTCCACGAAAGCTTATGCTCTAATAAATTTGTTAGTCTCTAAGGTGCCACAAGTACTCCTGTTCTTCTTCTAGTGTGCATGGAAATGCACAATTTAAATGTAAAAGGCCTGATTCTCATTTCTGGTAGTGTAAAGTGGCATTCGTGTAAATGAGACACAGACCCCAAATGCAGTAAGTTATAAAGCAAGTGAAACTAAGGAAACCACTTAAAAATGACTCTTCCAACCAACAGTCTATTCCTGCTAGTCCCTGTAATAAATCACTAAGAAAGCATTTCATTTTGGTTTTGGAACTTTCCACCAACTCACGACAGGCAACTCTGATGAACAGTTATTCTGAAAGGTACCAAAGCAGGGCCCTCTATTAGGAGGGAGAGGGCTGACATGTCTGGTTAGGTTAAGGGTTGGTCAGTGCTGCTACTGCTTTTAGCTTCTTTGTTCTGCTCCTAGGCGACTGACCTGCGCTTAAGAAACTAGAAACAGTGACTCGAGCCATGGACCCATGTGAAACCTGTCTGTTTTCTCCCACTAAATCCTGAAAGGGAGTTATTATCTGGGATTAAACCTTCCGTTTAATGAACTGAACCATTGCTGATCTTGACATTTAGTGCACATGACGCCTGCATTTACTATGTGACCTTGCTCATTTTTATGACTAGCGTTGGAGGGTAAGGTACAACAACACTACATAGGAGTTACACATGCCTATCAAGTGAGATGATAAGAGCCAGATCCATAACTAATGTAAATCATTGACTTCAGTGAGCACACACCTGTGTCTAACATTGTCCCATGACTTTTTGGTGTTTGTTGTATCCCCACTTGCCCGTCATGTCTATCATTTAGATAATAAGTCCCTCAGGGCAGGGACCTGAAGTTTATGAGCCCGATTCTCCTTTAATTTACACTGGTTTAAATCAGGACTAACTCCGCGGTTCTCAGCTGAAGTCAGTGGAGTTATATCAGTGTAAAGCCAGCATAAGTGGGAAGAGAATCAGTCCCTGTTTGTGTTCTGCTCAGTGCATTGCACAAGTGTGGGTGCTGTAAAATAATTAATAACAACTCCCACTAACGTAGTGCTTAATGAGCCAGCCTGATCTTGAGGGGGTTGGATTTTCAGACAAATTATTTTAAAACTTAGTTTAAGAAAATTGTCCCCTCCATTCCATAAAACAGTGGTTCCCAAACTTATTACGCTAAGAAAGCCCCTGGCTGGCCGGGCCGGTTTGTTTACCTGCCACGTCCTCAGGTTCGGCCGATCGCAGCTCCCACTGGCCGCGGTTCGCCGCTCCAGGCCAATGGGAGCTGCTGGAAGCGGCGTGGGCCAAGGGACGTACTGGCCGCCGCTTCCAGCAGCTCCCATTGGCCCGGAGCAGCAAACTGCAGCCACTGGGAGCCGCGATCGGCCGAACCTGCGGATGCGGCAGGTAAACATTTCCCTGCACAAGTGGCGGAACAAGTTTGGAAACCACTACCATAAAAGATTTGGGAACCTAAAGAATTTAAACATTTGCTACACCAAAGCCCTGCAACAAACTGTTAACATTCTTTACGTAATAGCGTGCCGAGTAATCACGACTATTTAAATCAACCATCTTAGACTGTTTAGGGCCTTGGAAAAGGGCAGTTCAGTTGCATTGCCCTGGGAGAGAAGATGTGCCATTCAAATCATTGGCCTGGCCTTATGGGGTATGTCTACGCTGCGATTAACAACCCGCGGCTGGCCCATGCCAGCTGACTCAGGATTACAGGGCTCGGGCTAAGGGGCTGTTTATTTGTCGTGTAGATGTTGGGGGTCAGGCTGCACCCTGGGCTCTAGGACCCTGCGAGGAGGGAGGGCCCCAGAGCTCGGGCTGTAACCCAAGCCCGAATGTCTACACCAAAATTGAACAGCCCTTTAGCCTGAGCCCTTTAGCCCAAGTCAGCCGGCATGGGCCAGGTGTGGGTTTTTAATTGCAGTGTAGACATACGCATAGATACAGCTCTGGGCAAGTGCAGAGGTGAACTGTCGGTGGAAGAGAGATAACACAAACACAAAAGTAACACAAAATGCTAAAGCCTATAAATAGGAGGAAATCAAGAACAATACTGTGATAAAATCCATGGCAAAATAAAGACCAATGTAGCAGAGCCCATTTCCCCCTCCCCTTCGCCCCACTCCTCTAAGATTTGCTTATTTCTCAGAGCCCTGAGATCATCTGATTGCAGCCAGTCAGGCATCAAGTTAAGTACTTTGGGCCTTACTCAAAGTATTTAAAAACCCTGTTCGTTTTTCTCACTTGGAGTATGTCTACACTGCAGCTGGGAGGTGTGATTCCTGGCACGGGTGGACAGATTCACAGTAGCTCAGCTCGAGGTAACACGCTAAAAACAGTAGTGTGGACTTTGTGGCGTGGCCGGCGGCTTGGGCCAGCCACCTGAGCTTGGACGCAGGGGGTTGGGAGGGCTTGGACTCAGGTGGCTAGCCTGGGCCACCGCCAGCGTGCAATGTCCACACTGTTATTTTTAGTGTGTTTGCTGAAGTTGAGATAGCACAAGTCTGTATTTCTCACTGGGAATCACATCTCTCAGCTGCACTGTAGACATACTCCCAAGATCCTGCCATGGTATTTATTTAGTTATGTTAAACCCTTCCCAACTCACCAACTTGTCAAGGAGAGAGCAAAGGGGGGCATGGTTCGGGGGGAGAAGGAAAATAAACCCTTTTGGAGTTGTAGAGTCATTAACAGTCTTTATGAGGGATCAGACATTTTTCTGGTAATTCTGTGATGAGCTGGGGTTTATTTTGCCATCAGTGTAACTAAATGAGGCTGTTTCCAAAATATGTTTGATGTTTGCCAACAGAAGGCTGAATGAAATTAGAAGATAGAAACTAGAACCTTGAGTCCAAACCCTGGTTAATTTTGGGTAATTCTCCCATTGCTGGCTCTGAACTGGCCCCTGTAGATTTGATTCCATGCTGGATCCAGAACCAAAAGGAGTCTGTGGTTTGTATGCAGCCAAAGTTTCTCCACAGAGTGGACATTACAAGATGTCCACCATTCCTGATGGCAGAAACTTTGTGAGATCAATTGATTCTGTGAAATAGCCACCCTGTTCATGCCCAGCCCTCAGAAGAAAACCTGATCTCATGAAATATCTGTCATCTGGGGCTAAAAAGTCATGAGAACAGCTTGCCATATTTCAGTGCCATTGAACTGGAACCTCAGACCTTGCCCTCATTCAGCCATGAACCCAAATTCCTAACCCCAGTTTAAACATAATCCAGACTCAGGCCATATTGTCTAGAGCTACAAACTCTTGGGGCCGGGACCATGTCTTCCTGTGTGTTTGTACAGGACCTAACATAATCATGCCCCTGATCCCCACCTGGGACCTCTAGGCAGTGGTGAGCTGGAGCTGGTTCCCACCGGTTCACAAGAACCGGTTGTTAAATTTAGAAGCTGGTGTAGAACCAGCTGTTAAAGCGGCGGGTGGGTGGGCAAATATCTCCGGCCCACGGCAGGGCCGCCCGGGGGTGGGGGGTGGGGGGGGCAAGTGGGGCAATTTGCCCCAGGCCCCGGGCCCCGCAGGGGCCTCCACGAGAATGTCGGGGGCTCCCCCCCACCTCTGCCTTCCCCCATCCCCCAGCGCCTCAGCGCGCAGCGTCCAGGAGAGGCCCTGGACAGAGCTAAAGCGGCGTGGCTCCAGCGGAGCCTGAGCTCCTCCCGCTCAGAGCCGCGTGGTAAGGGGGCGGGGCTGCAAGCTGCGGCCAAGCGGTGGGAGCTCAGGTCCCGCTGGAGCCACTCCGCTGCAGCGCTGTCCAGGGGCCGGGGCTGGGGCTGGGGGGGTTGGATAAGGGGCAGGGAGTCCCAGGGACAGTTAGGGGACGGGAGGGGGCAGAGGTTCTGGGGGGGGCGGTCAGGGAACGGGGAACGGGGCGTTGGATCATGGGTATTCCAGGGGTCTGTCAGGACTCGGTGGTGGTGGTGGGGTAGATAGGACTCTGGGCAGTCAGGGGACAGGGAGCAGGGGGGTTCGTGTGAGGTGCGGTCCCAGGGTGGTGGTTGGGGCGGGTCTCGGGGGGGGCGGTCAGGGGACAAGGAGCAGGATGGGTTGGGGATTCTGAGGGGGGCAGTCGGGGGGCAGAAAGTGGGTGGGGGTCGGATAGGGGGTGGGGCCAGGCTGTTTTGGGAGGCACAGCCTTCCCTACCCTAAAGCTCATTCAGCAGTTTGAGGCTTGCAGACATCTATTTAACACAAAGAGCCAAGCTGTTATCTTTTTCCTTAGGGCTACCACCATCCCTTTCACTTCTCAAATGCCAAATTATAGTCTACATTTTAATATCAGTGCCAGAGGGAGATTCATGTCAGGGCAGGACATGGGTGGGGGTCGGATGGGGGAGACAGGCTGTTCTGGGAGGCACAGCCTTCCCTAGTCGGCCCCCGATACAATTTTGCAACCCCAGTGTGCAGGGTCAGCTTTAGGAAGTGCGGGACCCAATTTGAACAGTTTTGACTGGGCCCCGGCAGGGATTACTAAAAAAAAACCACGTAATAAAACACGTGGGGCCTGTACTCAGCGGGCGGCGCTTCGAGTCTTCGGCGGCAGTTCGGCGGTGGGTCCTTCACTTGCTCCGGGTCTTTGGCGGCACTGAAGGACCCGCCGCCGAAGTGCCACCGAAGACCCGGAGCGAGTGAAGGACCCGCCGCCAAAGTGCCGCCGAAGACCCGATAGGGAACCGGTTGTTAAGATTTTGGCAGCTCATCACTGCCTCTAGGGCCTACTGCCATAGAAATAACAACTAATAATTGGGCACACAGTTGAAGTCACTTGCCCAAAGCAAAAGATGCAAGGGAAAATCCTCAGGTGGGGTTGATGTACCACCATTTATTTCAGTGCAGCTTCACTGACCTACAGTAGCTGAGGATTGGGCCCTTAATGTCAAAATGAGAGGATTATACTTGTCTCAGAGTTAATGTCAGAGCTGGGACTGGAAGTCAGGAATTAATGGGGCTCAGGTCACTAGGCAGCTTCCCTCAGCTTTAAAGAGGGATGTTCATGCTGAGGAAAACTTCCAAGTAGAACCGATTTAAGTGCAAATCCATTGACTTTTCACGTGTTTTTTATAATTTGTCTGGCTGCCTGTTTGCTAAGGAATACGGCTATCTTGCTCCCTCCTACCCCATCTGACCCTCAAATAGGAGCCCACTGTGGGGACACAAGGGCAAATTCTGTGGTGACGTCAATGCTGGTGTCATTTACACATCTGTTAGTAGCAAGCAACAGAGGGTCCTGTGGCACCTTTGAGACTAACAGAAGTATTGGGAGCATAAGCTTTCGTGGGTAAGAACCTCACTTCTTCAGATGCTCTTGCTCTTGCATCTGAAGAAGTGAGGTTCTTACCCACGAAAGCTTATGCTCCCAATACTTCTGTTAGTCTTAAAGGTGCCACAGGACCCTCTGTTGCTTTTTACAGATTCAGACTAACACGGCTACCCCTCTGATACTTGACATCTGTTAGTGCGTTTAAGTTGCTTTAATTCGCATGCTGAGGTCGGGGGCAAGGGAGGGTAGCAGCAATCAATAGCAACCAACAGCACTCTATGAGAAGACATACAGTAAAACAGGAGGTTTGGTTGCTTGGCTTGACTGGCCAACACTCCTGGTAGGGCTCCTCACTCCATGTTGGGGCGTGGCTAGTGATTCTGGAAGGGTGGCCTCTCTACACACTTGCTGAAACCTGCAGGCAGCTCTTTCCACCTTTCAGCATGAAGTGTAAGTGCTGCTCTTCATCACTCTGCCCCCTGCAGTCTATTAGCCATTGCTCCTGATTCAGCCCCGTGCAGGCAGAATGCCTCAAAGCACCTCCGCTTGGTAACTGCACCCAACTCTTCCCCGCAGCTAAGGCCAGAATCTGGCCCTAATTAATGCTCACAGTCCCCTGTGTGCTAATAGATGAGCATTATTCTTCCCATCTTTTGTTTTCACAGATGAGGCAGTTTTGGTACAGAGAAGTTAAATTAGTTTGCCAAGCTCTTAGGGGAAGACAGAAGCACTAGAACACAGGCTCTCTTTAGAAATTCTCTACCCTCCAGCTGTAGTGTATTACTGCAATAGTTGAATGCGATCCTTGTGGCTATACGTTTTGTTTCATCCAATTTATGAAAATGTAGCTTACGCTGCTTGATCTTTAGTTCATGATGCAGCTTGCCTGTATGACTGAATCTCAGCCCTTATTTGAATATTTACTTCTGTATGACTTGCTCCTTAGCACAGAAAAATGACATACTGTGATAGACAATGGACCAGATTTTCTGGTGCTCAGCTCGCACAACTGGGCCAGATTTTGAGTCCCACTTAGGCACCGAAATAAGAGACAGATGGATATTCAAAAGGAAAAATATGGCCAGTTATTTTGGTGCTTAAATGGGGTCTGAACTCCTTTGAAAATCTGGCCTACTATGTGTATTCCCCTTCCTGCTGCTTATGTTGTTCCAAACCTCTCACTTTAATGCCTACCTGTGTTCTCCTCCCACCTCTCTCTTCATGCCTTCTTTCATGATACCCCATACACTTGGAATAATCTACCTCTCCTTGTTGCCAAGCACCTCTCTCATTATTCAGATGTTGTCACCGTAAACACACTCTTCCTCCATGAGGCTTTTCAGTGCTAACCTACCAAGTGCAGAACATATGTTAAATATAAATTAATTGATAAGGCCAACATCAGTTAACGTTTGGTGATACAACCTAAAGACTGTACCATATGTTTGAAGTATATTGTCTGAGGTTAGATGTTAAGTTCCCAGGGGTAGAGACCATCCATAAGAACATAACATAAGAACATAAGAACGGCCATACTGGGTCAGACCAAAGGTCCATCTAGCCCAGTATCCTGTCTTCTGACAGTGGCCAATGCTAGGTGCCCCAGAGGGAATGAACAGAACAGGTAATCATCAAGTGATCCATCCCCTGTTGCCCATTCCCAGATTCTACTTATCATGCACTGCATTACCAGTGCATTATAAATCATGAAATAACACTAAAATAACAACCGTATATCATTATTTAGATTGGTCATTTCCCTCAAATAATGGAGACTCTTTTGGCTTCTTTGACTCAGTAATATGAATAAGATTTGGGGTAAAAGTAGACACATCGGGCCAGACTTTTAGGTATTTAGGTGCCTAAAGATACATATAGGCACCTGGTGGGATTTTCTAAAGTGTTAGGTGTCTAACTCCTACTGGGTGCTTTGAAAATCCTGGTGGGCACCTAGCTGCAGCTATAGGTGCCTACGTACATTTAAAAATATGGCCCCAAGTGCCTAAATGTCTTTTGAAATAGGACTTAGAATCCTAAGTCACTTCGGCATTTAAAAAATTGAACTATATGTCTAGTCCCAAAAGTAGAGCTGGGAGGGGGGGAGGGGGAAGGAGAAAAAAATTGTGAAATTCTTTTTGAACTCCTCACTGCTATTTTTAAATCCAAAATTTTAAAATTTAAGAATATTTTGATGAGCTTTATAATTGGACAAAAAATAGAGGAAAAATTCCATTGAAGTTTTTCCTGGTTATTTTTTCTTCAAATGTCAACTAAATTCAAAACATTAGGACCAGCATTCTTTAGAACACTAGGGTTTGGTTCTGTTCTTTTCTCCAAAAATATTTTTAGTGTGATCACAGGCAAATATGTAAAATCAAAATCGCAGGTAGTATATTTTTTTTCTTACAGAGGCACAATATTACAGCCACTGTGCTACACTACATTTGCCAATATATTATTAAATTTAATTATAAATAATTAACACTAAACTACAATGGACAAAATATATGAACAAAGCACATTTTGGCTGAGATTTTTAAAGCTGCTTCAGGCATCCAAATTCCATATAACTTTAAAAATCTCAGTTGTTATGTGCCATCATCTTGATTTGCTCTTGTGTATGTTCTCTTATCCACTAACTGACAATAAGCAAATTCAATCATTTGGGTGAATTAGCAAGGTTTCACCATAAGGAAATAAAGAGTACTCTGGAATATGTAGATATCTGAATGAGAAGCCAATAATTCAGCTCTGGAAACCACAAAGTGAAAGTGTAGACTGTGGGTACAATACAGATTTCTAATAAAATAACTTAGTGTCAGTTCTTATTATTTATCTCATTAGTTTGTAATCTCCACTCCAAGGTTCCAAGCTACAACTATAGGAACAAATCCAAAATGCATCTAAATTGACAGGCTGTTTTCAGTGGGAGTTATGCAATGTGTTAGTACCTCTAGGTACAAAACCAGTGGGATTTCTACTTGTACAGCAGATGGTCCAGGCATCATTGCTGGAATGCACATGCTGACCCTAGGGCAGAGCCTGAATGGACTTCAAAAGAAAGAATGAGCATGTTTCAAAGTGTTATTGTTTAAATGTTCCACTAAATGGGGACTCCAGAACAAAATATCCAGCTGAGGTTATTCTGAAAAATGTCAACAGATGTAATGAGAAAACAGCATGTCATGGGAGGAAAATATTTCGTAAGAGTATTTCTAGTGTTTTGGTTTGTAAAAACACTTTTTTCATATGCGTCAGCAGGTTGTCACAATGTCATTGTCATGGAGTAGTTGAACCTTCATTTGCTTTTGTTGGAAAGAGCAAGAAGGGTGTGTGTGGTATAAAAGGCTAGGAAAGGTACAATTTGTCCACTGTACAGGTACATTGCAGCTACCATTACCAAAGGTTCTTCCATCACAGATGGACTTTGGGCTAAATCCTCAAGTCGTGACTCAATTTTCACTGACTCCTTCTTTAGTAAAACAAAATTCCCACTGACTTCAGTAGGTGTTTTGCCTAAGTAAGGACTCAATGAAAAGCTAAGAGCTTGATCCTGTGGTTGGTAATAGTGAACCCTATTCTATTCTGTTCTATTCTATTCTGTAGAGGTTTTATGACCCTCAGTTACTATGAGATCCTTCACCGTTGAGTTCTGCCATTGATTTCAATGGGAAAAGGATCGGGCACTTACTCATATGAGTAGTCCTGACATCAGTGGGACTAATCACATGAATAAAGATTTCTCATGTGAATAAGCATTTGCAAGATCACTTTTTAAATAAGGAACTTATGATTTGGCCCTTCGTTCCTTATTTTTGTTGGTTCAACTCTGGGACAATGTAGGTATCAAAGGTCTCAATAATCATCATACTTTTTATCTGACAAAAATCCCCAGTGTTGGCAACTGGCAATTCAACATGAGTGACTGGAGAAGAATTTCCTCTGCTGGAAGCTACTAACAGCAACTTGAACTTTAATAGCACCTTAACCTGCTGAAGCACCTCTTAGTCAAGAGCCTTTACAATGACATTGACATTGAAAGTTAATTTACGTCGCAGCTAGTTATTTGTCAAAAATAAAACACCAGTGAAAGTAATAAGCCTCATATTAAGTCATAAAGGGAAGGTTCATTAATTCCTCATGTCAACATGCAATGAGATCAACAGTTCTGGTGTACCATGGCCACAAGAACCACAAGTCAAGGTAACTCATCAAAGAACTGGAGAGGCAATGACATCCATGGTAAGGAGATAACTTGAGCCCTGTTTGTAAAGGGCTTACGTCATCATAAGCCAGTTGTAACTGGCATAAAAGTTGATTGGTGACCAATGCAACTGTGTCATAAGTGGCATGGCATTCAGAATCCAGGTTGTTGAAGTTTATACAAGTAATAGTCTGTTAATTATTTCCCTGAAAGCAAAGAACTTAAGCATGAATTAAGGCAATGTGTTTTCAGAAAAGTACTTAAGTCTATGCTTAACTTCAGCATATGCTTAACTTTAAGCATGTACAAAAGTGTTCTGCTGAATAAGGACCTGAGAGCTAGGCAAATAATTCCTAGCAAATCATTCATTTAAAGAGTTTTGTCTCTTTTTCTGTTTGTGAAATGCCCCCAAAGAGCTGACCCTCAGCCTGCAGGTTGTAGAGAGTCAATTTGTTGCGGGTATTCAATATTCACAATTCAAGCTGTGTGGGTTAGTCATCAGTCACATGCTCTCTTTCAGTTCCCTAATTGGAGGACTGTTAGTGTTAAAACCATTTTTCCAGTGTACATGGTTGCACTGAGAATTCAAAATTCACTCCCTACAAATATTTTACAAATTAAAAAAAAATCACTCCTAAATCTAACTTTGTTAGACTGTTCATGGAACATAAAAAAAAGCATAAACATGGGCAAAGTGAATTGGTTTAAAAATCCTAATGTACTTTGCCGAATAGGGAAACAGGTTCAAGTGAACTCAGAGAAAAGATATTACATTCATGACCCTGTTCACACTATTTCCTTGAGTATCAATAGAGCTATAAACATTTTCTGTCAACAGCTAACAAAGAAACCTGTTCTAAAAATGATGCATTGTGAGAACTTTTACATCTAAATGGGACTCTAAAAACAATATGGTCTCATAGGTGGCTGTTAGTTAGAGCTGGCCACATAATACAAAGAGGGATTTGAAAATAAGCAGAGAGGGTTTTCTCCTCCTACAATCATAGAGTCATTATATTAATTGTTCATGGGTATTTGGGTGACTGCCAGTTTATTTGTGAAATGTTTAACAAATCTCAAAAGTTTCATGAATTTTACCATAAATGATAATTGGCTCAAAAATTCATACTGAAAAATGTGCTATTTGTTATTCTCCTCTTAAAGTTAAGTACGTGTTTGAGTCCTTTGCTGAACCCTGAAGGATTTGTAGGCATGTCCTGAATCAAGGCCTACAAAATTTCATCTCTCCAGTCAGGAAGGAATAGGGCTATTTAGAGGTTCATTAAATTCTCTCATTCATTTACCTTAAACAAACACCCCAAACCATGAAGCCCACAAATTATGCATGTAGTTTGTCTATGTAAGCATATATTCCCTTAAGTGAGAACAATAACAAACCTTCTTTTGTTCCTTCTTCCTTCCCAGCCTGATTATAGGGTTTTGAATTTTCATTTGTGTGCGGGGTGTGTGTGTGTGCAGGCGCGCACGTGTGTATATAGAACTTTGAGGTAAAGCTAAATTCAAAAAATGAGTTCTGCATTCAGTTTTGAACAGACTGTGGGGGAGGTTGCTTTGGTGCTATTGTCTGTTGCAGTAGGCATAGAGTACTTGGAGTGCTTCTCTAATGTTTCTTCTCTTTGTTCCCGGTTGGCTAGAGTTTTCTGTAACTTTTGGAATGTGGCAAGGTGCAAAAGTTCTCAGGGACAGAGCAGAGAGATAGTTTCTTCTTGACATGAAACAGGAAGAGTTCTTATTTCTGCGTGGAGGAGGAAGTGGACTGACCAGGTCATAGAAGAGGTGGTTCTTGCATTCCTTATGTCCACCAAGAATTCAGTATAGAATATGGCTGGTTCTGTGTGCATGTGTATCTGGAGACTGCCCATGAGACACTTAAGGCAGGGATCTCAGATAGATAGTTTTGGGCTATCTCAGTGGAGGTGTTGTTCATGTGGTTATTGAAGTCTACCAAGATGATGAGTGTCATGAATTTAATCACTATGTTAGACAGTGTTTCTATCATCCCCTCTGGAATGCCTTTGGTGTCTGGTGGTTTATAGATTAGCAGGAAATTAGTTTTGTCTGGACTCACTTATTAAGGGGACTCACTCAAAATTTTTTCACTTGAGTCAACTTGTCCTGCAGTCTAGCCCAGAAGGGGAAAAGAATGGCTACTTAGGGTCTGTCTTCTCTAGGTCTGTCTCTGTGTGGAAGAGACTGTCTTGGGTGGGCAAGGTGAGCTAACAGGTTTGTGGTGTCGCTCAGCCATATTTATGCGATGCACACTAGGTTAGGAGGCTAGTGGTCAATAAGATTGTGGATGGTGAAGAGCTTATTGACCACAGATCAGCATTCCAGTGTTTGTTTTTGGCCATGAACAGCAAAATGAAAGGATCAGTGATATATTAAAAAAAAAACCCTCATAGGTGAACCCATGCTGACATCAATTGTCCTTACTGCCAGGAGGTGGGTACACCTATGTATTGGGAGACTCCGTGAACACTTGCTGTCTCCTTTGTAGCCAACAGAAAGAAACCCCATTTCTACCAAGGGATTAGAACTCCATGTGAAGAAGTTATCCATGTGCAGTCTTGCAAAGCCTTCTTTTAGATTTGGATCCTGGAAGAGAATGAATGAAAAAAAGGTTTATGTATGTCCCATGTTTGGGAACTAGGTAAATTGCTTACTTACAGGAATGAGATGCAGTCTTGAAAGTTTTAATTGGCGTCCAGACAGGCAGCTGACAGCACCTCATCCTAGAACTAGTTGCATCTCATTAGGACCGTTGGCTCTCATCAGATTAGCTGGGCTCAGCAATGGTGTGAGACAGGAAAATATGTGACAAGACTTGGCATCTCAAATCCTCCCCTTACAGATACTAGCTGAAAACCAAGGAATGTTACAGTCAACATTATCATTACAATAGCGTATTTCCTAATTTAAGAACAAGTTAGCCAAGTGCTATATGTGAATGAAGAAGATTGTTTCAGCGTATAGTTGAGCACCCACAGTATGTATAAATGTTATGGCATCAGTTCTGGATTAAGCAACAGAGGGTCCTGTGGCACCTTTGAGACTAACAGAAGTATTGGGAGCATAAGCTTTCGTGGGTAAGAACCTCACTTCTTCAGATGCAAGACGGCTACCCCTCTGAGTTCTGGATTAGTTGCTGGGAACTGGTAATGATGTTCTTGGCATAAAACCACTTGCATCCACATGCTTTGAAGGGTTCCCATGCATTTGTTCATTGTCTACTAGAGCTATGATAGGAGGGTCAAGTGAAGTGCATCCAGAACACTAGGAAAAAACAAGCAAAGATGGAGAAGTCTTCCTTAACCTCATTTTGCTGTCTTCAAGTGAGTTCTGAAATGAATGAGATTGCGACTGCGTGAAGAAGGGAAGTTTTAGATCTGCTTAGAGACAACTACACCTGGAATATTGAGGTCAGCTCTGGACATCTCAGGATTAGAAAGATGGAGGGGATTCAAAGATGAACAACAACAACAACAAAGACTGACTGAAAGGCAAGGGGGACTAGTTTATGATAGCTTAAACAAGCTGTACATAAATAGCTTGGCAAAGTGACAACTAAAGGTACCAAGTGATACAGTACCTGCCTATGAGTATTAGAAGAGCATAATAAAGGAGGTAAATAAATTGTTTAGTGTGGTGCCTTTCCGTATCTTTTATACGAGTTCAAATCCTTGTTGTTTTAAGCATATGCATTTCCCTTAAGCTTGTGCCTATCTCATTATTTTTGCAACCCAAGTGATAGTGACAATACTTTGTACTTCTCCTCCAGTGATCCTCAAATGTTTTACAAACATTAATTAAACATCACATTAGGCATCTGAGGTAAGGAAAGAATATATAAGAATCATTTTATCCATCTTAAATGCAGCTACTCCTGGGGTAAAACCAAACAGGGGTCAGACTCTCAGACTTGTTCTGCTCCCTTTGCACTACCCTGCTGGCACAAAGGAAGTGGTCATCACCCTTAACTCCACTACTGGGGAGACCTCCACTGTGGATGCAGCCAAGAATCTGCTTCCAGATGTTTACCTGTGCACAGCAACTCTATGCAACATCTTAGGAGTAGAAAGGAAAAATATATTATCAAATTAAAATGACAATGAAGAATTAAGCGGGCACCATGCAAGTTATCTGAATGGAATTTGGTCAAGTCACTAGCTCTGTTACCCTTTACTCTTATGAATAGCATTGCAGGATCAATCAAGGAGTACAAATGGAAAGCATTCTGGTTTGATATCTCTTCTGAGAACAGCACAGTCCCTGTAATACCATGCTAGTTCAGTATTGATTCAAGGCAAGCATGCCACCTACAGAAGTATCAAAATCACTTCTTCTTGTAAAACTTCTCCCAACACACACTGACACTGCTCAGCTTGTTAAATCTGATGTGGAAACACAACACAAAGGGTTTAGATGGGAAGCTATAACGGAGATTTACCTTCCTCCTTATTAAACAACTAGTCAAAGCTAAAGATGTTTCTGGTCTGGATGGCCACATCAAAACAACATTTTAAAACATCTCTCGATTTTTGAGACAACTTCCAATCTGTTAATAATCAGGGTTAGAAAGTGGGTGGTCCATTAAAGTTCATCCTTGTTAGGGTTACCATATGTCCGGATTTTCCCGGACATGTCCGGCTTTTTGGTCCTCAAATCCCCGTCCGGGGGGAATTGCCAAAAAGCCGGACATGTCCGGGAAAATAGGGAGGGGTCCTGGGGCTTGGGTCCAGGCTGAAGCCGCTGGGGCCGGAGCCAGAGCCACAGCCGCCGGCTGGAGCTGCTCGGCCAGGTCCGGTGCCCCAGGGCCCGAGCCGAGCTGGAGTCGCTAGGGCCGGGCGTGCTCGGCCGGTGCTGGGCCCAGCTTACCTGCTGCCTCCCTGTTTCAGGCTTCCCGCGAACATTTGATTCGCGGGAAGCAGGGGAGGGGGAGGAGCAGGGGATAGAGCGTTCAGGGGAGGGGGCGGAGTTGGGGTGGGGACTTTGGGGAAGGGGTGGAGTTGGGGCGGAGTTGGGGTGGGGCCGGGGCCCCGTTGAGTGTCCTCCTTTTTTTTTATTAAAATATGGTAACCCTAATCCTTGTAGATATTTAAATTAATGAGTCTAAACCATCCTGGGCTTGTAAAGATAAGATGCACTTTTGCATCAATCAATCCATACCGTTTCTTAACAAAACTGCTTCTGTGGACATTGAAAAATGCTTGTAGTAAAAAGTATGTGGGATTACTTTAAACCCTGTTAAATCTGTTCACATTTAGTTTCGCTTTCACTATGTCTTCCCTGACAACTTCTTTGAATGACAAAGGGATTAAGAGATCTGCTGTATTAGAAACTACCCTTGTATGGAGACATTCTCTGATTCTCTTTCACCTAATTTGTGCCTAAGGCAACTGGATACTGAAGGTTGTGGATATCTGCTGCAAGAGAGGTCTTGCACCAGTTTATCTTGCACTCCCTACAGTGGTTAGGTTAAATATATACCTGTGCAAGAATTATTATTAATAATTATCAGGCTAAATCCTGACATCCTTACTTAGTGTTTACTCAGTTCTTAGACAGGCAAAAACTCCCTTTGAAGTTAATGAGATTTCCATCTGTGTAAAACCTGAACAAGGAATTCAGGGTTTGGGCCACTTAATAATAACCCTCTTGACCCCATCATTTCTAGAGAATTTGATTTTCTACTTTGTAGTAGGGAAGGTTCGAGACTTGCTTAACCTTGAGTTTCTTTTCCAATATTCTTTCTCTTATATTCTACCAACGAAGGCAGAATGTCATAATTACTGTTGACACCACAGATCTGCAGGTGTTCATTCACTATTTTGGCTGCTTCTCCATAACAATAATTAGGTGATTTCAGCTTAATCCCTTCCAACACCCAGAACAATCCATATTTGGAGCTGAATATTCAGAGCCATCATAACAACACCGGGCATGGGGAAGTGACAGTCTCTCTCCATGCAGTTCTAATGCAGCTTCACCTGGAATATTACATTCAGTTATGAGCACTACTTTACTAGAAAGATTGACAGACTCAAGAACAGCAAAAAAAGACAAGGGCATTTGTTGGACTGAAACACAAGGAAAGATTAAAGTAGCTAAATATTTGGGTCAAAATCCCGGACAGTCCAATGATTTAATGCAGTTATGGGCCCACTGTTAGATTCCATCTACGCAACAAATGTTAACCATGTTGTAGTCAGGTCGGGACCAAGTGTCATAACTATGTCGGCTGACTTGGTCATAGTTGTAGCAAGGAATAAGAATACTTAGACAACATTAAGAAAAGGAAGAACAGGAGTACTTGTGGCACCTTAGAGACTAACAAATTTATTAGAGCATAAGCTTTCGTGGACTACAGCCCACTTCTTCTATATGCATCCTGTTCTTCCTTTTCTTAATGTTGTCTAAGTATTCTTATTCCTTGCTACAACTATGACCAAGTCAGCCGACATAGTTATGACACTTGGTCCCGACCTGACTACAACATGGTTAACATGCCTGTGGACGGGGCAGTGTGCAGAGCTGCCTGGCCGTGCCGCTGTGTAGGAGCCAGAGAAGGGACATGCAACTGCTTCCGGGAGCTGCTTGAGGTAAGCGCCACTTGGAGCCCGCATCCCCTGAGCCTCTCCCCATGCCCCAACCCCCTGCCCCAGTCCTGATCCCCATCCCACTCTCCAAACCCCTCAATCCCAGCCTGGAGCACCCTCCTGCACCCCAAACTCCTCATCCCCAGCTCCACCCCAGAACCCGCACCCCCAGCCGGAACCTGCCCCCCCTTCCCGCACCCTTGATCCCCCTCCTGCCCTCCAAACCCCTCGGTCCCAGCCCAGAGCACCCTCCTACACTCCAAACTCCTCATCCCCAGCTCTACCCCAGAGCCCTCACCCCCTTCTGCACCCCAACCCTAATTTTGTGAGCATTCATGGCCCGTCATACAATTTTTAGTCCCCAATGTGGCCCTCGAGCCAAAAAGTTTGCCCACCCCTGTGTTAGAAGACTATAAGAGAGCTTCGGTGGTCTTTTCTTCCTCTTATGCCTATGACTTCTTCCCTCCCAAATTTGAGTGCATTATCCTGTCCTATCATGTGAGTCATTTGATAACCCAGAGGGAAGGGCTGAATTGCTTCCACAGCAAGAATTTTTGTGTGTGATGCCAATGCCATGACCTTTACTCATGGAAAACAAAGTACCAACGGCAAAAGCAGGATGGAGCTCCATCAAAAAATTAACGTAAACAACTACAAAGCCATGACTGTTCTACTCAAAAGCCAATTCACACCAGGTAGGAATCTGAGCAGTGGATGTTGCTAACATAGCAAATATGCTATCTTACATTTTGTTAGGCTAATTGCATTCCTCTAAAAGCATGATCTAATAAAAATTGCCAAACTGAATTTCAAGTAAGGGGAAAAAAAAGAAACAGAAAAAGAAAGGAAAAGAAAAAGCAATAACAGCTTATAAAAAGGGCTTTGTAGAAACATTCCCATTACAGGTGCATTGTCATGTTTAAAAAGAGGCTAGCGATTTTTTTGATTTACATGAAAATAAAAAACAGTTGCTCTACGAGAAAAGCTTCCACTTTGTTGTGGAAACAAACTCTCTCACTACGCCTTCACATCTCATCCTGGGGCAAGTTTGTAAATCACGCTTTTGCTCTTTGCAAAATTCTGTAATGTTAGTAGCAAACAGCTCTGATGCTGGTGCAAATGGCAGACATCTGATTTGGATTCAAATCTGCACTGTGCACTACTGGGGGAACACAGGTAGTTTTGCATCCCTTAAGTGGTGTGAAATTCATTAAATAAAGACTGAGGATGAAATCCTGGTCCCACTTACATCAGTGGGAGTGTTGCCATGGACTTCAATGGGGCTTGGATCTCATTCCAAATTTAAACCTGAGACACTGCCCAGGGGGAGGGTCCCAGAGCCCATGCTGTAGCGCAAGCCAAACGTCTACCACGAGCCCAAGTCAGCTGACCTTCACCAGCCGCGGCTGTGCCACGGATTTTTTATCATAGCGTAGACATACCCTAGCAGCTACTGGATGAAGAACCTCCAAGGGATCACCATTATCAGCACCCCATTCTATTTAGGTCTATTTAGTAATTTATACTATGCTCATCACCATAGTACCTGAGGGCCTGCTGCACCAGATTATGCATGGTCAGTGCTGGGACCCATCGTTTGTGGATTGTAGAGAGTCCTGCAGAGCCCGTCTGCATACTTCCCCCAACAGAGCCACTGGTGTAGAGAGGGATTTACATGGGCCATTTACCAAGGTGAATATTACCCTTAATCCTGTAGTTCTTTCACATGCAAAACTCCCTCCGCCCTCCCCCCTCCCCCGCGGGCTTTAACTGCTGTTCATTGTGTGAAATAATGACACCAGAATTAGGCCCATCAAGATTACATTATTTTGTTTAGCAAATGCCTACAGAAACTCTTGGCCTTTTCAGTCTTGTCTATTAATAGTACATTTAGACCTAGCTTGGAAAATGCGATTAATATGATAAAAGAGGAATTTAAGAATATATCAAATACTGGGAAGGAACTGACATTCCGAGTATTGTTATGAACACAGAAGTGGCGCTAGAGTTATGTTCCATTTTATTTGATTTGATTTAGTTAAAAAAAACCTAAAACAAAAACAATACATGTTTTGCTGATCTTGCAGCACCACTGAAGTAAAATGGGACTTTCATGTCAGCACCACAGGATTCAACTCAGGGTTATTGTGTGGTAGTTACCTAAAACTAGTGGGAAATTGCTTAAAATTGATATTAAAAAAATCTAGCATGAAGTGAAAAGAACAGGAGTACTTGTGGCACCTTAGAGACTAACAAATTTATTAGAGCATAAGCTTTCGTGGACTACAGCCCACTTCTTCGGATGCATCTTCCACTCTGTATGCATCTGAAGAAGTGGGCTGTAGTCCACGAAAGCTTATGCTCTAATAAATTTGTTAGTCTCTAAGGTGCCACAAGTACTCCTGTTCTTTTTGTGGATACAGACTAACACGGCTGCTACTCTGAAACCTAGCATGAAGTGAGTTGATTTAGTAAATATTTTAACAACTAGAGTTTTCTGGGAAAGCCATGTAATTGTTTTTATCTACGCCACATAAAATAAATGATACGAGTGACGATTTGATTGTTAGCGTGTAGCAAGCGTTCAGGAATGTACTGAGGGAACAACTCTTTTTTTGGCAGGGGAATGGTCAAAGGGAACAAATATTTTGTCTTTAATTGCTTTGATTCTGTGAAAAACCACAACACTGAGCACGTAGAACACAGTTGCGAAAGACGACAGCGAGCCGCTCATCATTTCGATGATTAACAACAACTGCACATGTGGTTATTTTAATGTAAGGAAAAGGGATTTTGTTTCTTTCTCTTTTTGTAGAACAGTGGGTCTATTCTCCCTTGAATACACACGCATATTTATCATTAATCTTTAATCATGAAAGGGAAACAATCAGCTTTAAAAATTACATTCTTTTCTGAAAAAAGCAACAGAGGGTCCTGTGGCACCTTTGAGACTAACAGAAGTATTGGGAGCATAAGCTTTCGTGGGTAAGAACCTCACTTCTTCAGATGTCTTGCATCTGAAGAAGTGAGGTTCTTACCCACGAAAGCTTATGCTCCCAATACTTCTGTTAGTCTCAAAGGTGCCACAGGACCCTCTGTTGCTTTTTACAGATTCAGACTAACACGGCTACCCCTCTGATATTCTTTTCTGAATTTCCTAAAAGATCTGCTCTAGGACTTATTTTGAGGAAGCGCTACTACGGCCCGTGTTAGCCAGTTCAGACTCAATCATCACAGTTGTCCCTTCTGGCTTTGGAATCTAGGAACGTACAAAATTCAATGTAAAAAAGTCTAGTGAAGAGAAGCCCCTAATGGCCAGGCAGTTTCAAATACAACTGACTGCTGGGCTTTCCAACAGTAGAAACTGTACTGTATTTATTTTGTACATTGTGCGTGCTTGAGTGCTAGATGTTTGGCATTATCTCTGGAAGGCCCAAGCCACAAAGCCTGGGTCTGGTCTCCTGAGTTCTAGTCTTGTGTCCTATCTGCTTGTCCACACACCCTCTTCCTTTATGGTTGTTAGGTTTGTAACCGTCTTTGAAATCCCACAAAACTAGGGAGTGTTCAGGTGTGAGATTTTAGTTTGGAGATTACATAGATAGATCTCAGAGGTCTGTAAACCTCCCTAAAACCTGAGTCTCGACCAAACTGAAAGCAGCCAGAGTTTCAGTGGCAATCATCAACCTGGGAGTAAGTCAGGGCTGTGCGTGTAGGTGTGTGTTGAGGGTGTAGGGGAAGGGTAGATCTTGATTGTGTTCCAATTACTGTTGCCCTGGTTCCAGTACAGCCTGAGACTTGGTAACAGAGAAGGGAATTCTTTGTAGGGGGGAGGGGGGGGGGAAATAGCTCCCCAGCCAAACCTCTACAGCCTGTGAGAGTGAGTAAGTGTGGGAAGGTGGTGAGGACCCACAGCAACTGAGAACTGCAGACAGAGACAAAGAGCGAGTTGTTATATATTTCACAAGCGACATCGACCCACCGAAAAGCCATGCAGGGAATGAAGGCGAAACAAACCTCGAGCGGCTAGAGCACAGCAGATCTGGATTAAATCTCAGGAAAAACTCCCTAACTGTAAGAACAGTAGGACAATGGAACAGACTGCCTATGTGGGGGGCGGTGGAAGCTCCTTCACTGGAGGTTTTCAAAAGGAGGCTGGATAGCCATCTGCCTTGGATGGTTTAGAGACAACAAATCCTGCATATCTTGGCAGGGGGTTAGACTAGCTGACCCTTGTAGTCCCTGCCAACCCCATGGTTCTAGGATAAAGGGGGGGCGGGGGCTTGGATTAGAGATGCAGTGTGACTCCACTTGTCCCTGCAACTAAACGCCTCCAACGCGTATCCGGCGCACATGGCGCCGCTGTTTGTGCCGCGCTGCTTTCAGTTACACCCCTGTCAATCCGGAGTGACTCCAGTGGGGGCGGGAGTGATGCGCGGAAGTGGGGGGGGGGGAGCAGCCTGCGGGGGGGGGGGGAGAAAAGGGGGGGGGGCGGGCTGCCCCAGCAGCGGGGAAAGCTTCCACTTTCCCTTTCGCCGAGCTCAGCTGCTGGCCTCGTGTCCGCACTCAGCCTCCCTGCTCCCTGCAGCAGCTGCCGTCCCCCCTCCTCCCTGCCCCCGGCCCCGCTGGCCGCTGCCCCTCCCCGGAGCTGAGCCGGCTGCCTGCCAGCCCAGGCTCCCGGGCTGTGTGTCTGAAGCGTGGCCCCTCCTTCCCCCCACCCCTTCCTCTAGCACCCCCGCCCCTCCACCAAAGAAGAGGCTGAGCCGGTGTTTTTCCACTCAGCAGGATGGGTGATGCTCAACGCTCCCTCATTAGACAACAGAGACGAGAGGTCAGGAAGAAAGCGCTTATAAATCACCCCTTCCTCCCTCGCAGCCCGGCTAGTCGGGCGGTACCTTTCCCCAGGACACACCGGGCAGACGCCTAGAGCCCTGGCCAGCCACCTGAACCCGCAGCAGGTAAGATCCCCTCTCTATTGTCTGCCAGACAGGGAGAAAGCCTCGAGATCTGGGCGCTCGGAGGAAGAAGGGGAAGGAACAAAGAAGGAGCTGTGGGGAGGCAGCGAGGTTTTCGCCTTTGCCGAAGACGATCTGCCAGGCAGGAGAGGGAACGGGGGAGGACTAATTACTGCTTTTCTCTTGTTCCTACGTGAAGATGGCAAAGAAAGGACCCACCGGAGGCACAAGAGAGGGGCGGGAGGCATTGCCTTGGTTGATCCGTGCTGCAAATGTCTCCTCTATGCTCAGGGTCTGTTTCCCTCCTGCCCCCCAAGCCCCATATTTTTGCTGGGTTTTGCCGTATCCTGTGCTAGATAGATTGCAGCGGGCTGTTGGCTTTGCCTTTTGATCGCGCGGGCCAATAGTGCCGTTTCTTCCTTTTCAAGTCCCTTAAAAAACAACAACACCTCTACCTATATTTAATTGCTGTCTAGGCTACCGTGTGGTTTCTCGAGCAGCTATTTCCATCTTGCCCTCCGTACATGCTCCACCACCTTGTGTTAACTTTTTTCAGATAACAGTTTGCAGTGTGAAATTAACCACTTGCTTGGCAGCTCTCCAACTGTTAAAAGTACATTTCTTCTCCCCCCCCTGCTGTTTCCCCCCCGTGAAAAATGCAACATATTTTTGAAGGCTGTATGCAAACCAACAGTCAGGTCCAATTGAAAGACCAATACAGCCAGTGCTGCTGCTGCTGCTACTAATGGATCCGACTGGGGTCTGACATTCTTTTCTTCAGAGGCAGTTCAAGTTTCCATAAGTGTCAGAACTTAGTGGGTCAAGATTCGGATTTCAGTTACCTTGGTGTCAAAAAAATACATCTGGATTCACATCAGTGTGAATTGGATCAGAATTTGGCCCAGTGAGTTTAAGGTGATGAATATTCAGTGGTGTATGATAATGTAACAAAAGACAGACTTTGGAGACGGCTCTAAGTTTCCATATATGAAGATAAGGGGTGTGTGTGTGTGGGGGGGGAGTTAATTTGCATTCACACAGAAGATAAAACATGCATTAAAAAGATGGAGAATTCAGAATATATTAACCTATTTATACTTCCTCATTTGTGAGAGGTGAACAAATATATTTTTCTTTGAGAATTACTTTTTGCCTTCAAAGTGACAAAATTCTTACACTTATATAAGTTCTGAAATCTTGTTTCTTCTCTTTATTATTATTTTTTAAATGACAAATGAAAACAGAGTGGGAAAACAGACGTTCAGAAACAAGTTTGAAGAAACATGACAGCACATTTGAAAGATTTTTATATTTCAGGACAGTTCATGCCAAGGTGTAGAGAGGCTTTTTTTTGGTTAGTTCCCATTTTTTAACCGTATTGGGAAAGGCATTAAGAAAATGCGCCAAGAAGAACTGGTTGTGTTTATAGTGCTATTTTGGTAACCACTGTATCTTTTTGCTTATACGTCAAAATGTTTCAAGTGTCGGACCAACAAAAAGTGGAGCTGTATTGGTCAGGAGACATGGAGTTAGTTGTAATTTGGTACTTGGATGACAGTTGCTACCAGTTTAGATTCTATGGCTTTAGCACTGTAAGGGAATCAACCCAATAAAACTTGGTGTTGTGGAATGTTGAGGAGAGAGACTTTGGGCAAAACTTTTACAGTTTTGGCATATGGATTTGTTACTTCTAGATTTGAATTCAAGCAGAATTGACCAACTCTTTTTGGCCCTGTTTATCTCCAAAGAAGTATTATGGAAAAATTTTCCCCGGGGGATGTTGGTGGAAGATCATTTCCTTTTACAGAAGTGTACAGTATGGTTGTGGCGAGCGAGGGAGATTTTAGTTTTTACAAGGGATAGCTACGGTACTAATAATGCCATTTGCCTCCAATATCAGGGCACAAGTTGAGGGTGAATTGTATGTGTCTGGAGGGAGAATACCTTTAGTAAACAAGGGTGAATAAATGTTAGCTAGTACCTGTGAAACATTCAGAGATAGCCCCTCTCTCACTTCGGTCTTTATCTACCTTTTTGTTCACCCCCCCCCCCCCATCTCACCTTTTCCATCTTTACTACTCTCTTCATCTCTCTCATTCTCTTCCACCTTCTCTCCCTTATGGTTCATATTCTCTTTAGGCTGCAGCCAGTAGGGGGGGTGACATAGTTTCTCTGTGTCTTTGCAGGCAGATGGAACTATGACACTCCAGCCATTAGAAGGCAGGATATGGAGGACAGGCAGACTTAAAGTGATATATCAGTGATACTCAGACTGAAGCTCCTGAGTTGAAAGTGGCGCTTTACTGTGTTTCCTGTGGCTCTTTACAACACATGATATTAAAACACTGTGTAATTTAATTATTAACCAAACTAAGTTATTAACCAGTCAGGATGTTTTTACTGTGTTATTAACCGGTTGTAGTTGATAAAATAATAATATTTGGCCAGTCATTTTGCTGTGAGAATTATATACACCTCTACCCCGATATAATGCAACCCGATATAACACGAATTCGGATATAACGTGGTAAAGCAGTGCTCGGGGGGGGGGGGGAGCGGGGCTGCGCGCTCCGGCGGATCAAAGCAAGTTCGATATAACGCAGTTTCACCTATAACGCGGTAAGATTTTTTTGGCTCCCGAGGACAGCGTTATATCAGGGTAGAGGTGTATATATAATTATCGCAGCAAAATGACTGGCCTATAAATTCATATTTAAACAGTAGGACAGGGGAAATATTTAGTGTATATATATATCTCCCCTGTCCTACTGTTTAAATATGAATATTTAGCACTATAGTAAATTAAACAATGAATTCACATTACTGTGGCTCTTTTGAGTAATATTGATCGCTAATTTGGGTAGTGAACCACTGAGGTCTGAGTATCTCTGTACTATAATATAGATGGGGAGAAAATGGAAGGGCAAGGGAATTCTTTTTTAATTTTTAAATTTCTGTTGTTTTCCATTTACCAACCTGCATTTTCCAGTGTGTAGTGTCAGACAACTAGCTTCAAAATCCTCTAGCTACCTGCTGCTTAACGTGTGCAGTGCTATGGCACTATATAAAGAGCAGTAAACCCCAGCAATCTGGAGGCATTAAGGAGATGGACAGATGGGTGGAAGTGCTTGTCTAAAGATGCCCTTCTTTGGTTTTAGGGATATCAGGCCAGATTCTGGTGTAAACCTGGAATAATTCTCCAGATGTTAATGTACACTAATGTAATGGAGGACAGAATTTGGCCCTTCAATTTAGTTGGCAGCCATTAGTTTATGCATTTTTATATTTTTGATGGTTTGAGATTATTTTTTTAAATGGCGCAATGTGTGAGTTGAGGTAAAAACGGGTCTCCAGGATGTTTGAAATCATGTATGAACAAGAGGTGCAGCACTGCTGTGGAAAAATACAAAGAAACCTTAGACTAGTTTACTATTTGTGCATGATGTTTGAGAAGTTCTGCCTGCCAGAATTTGATTGCTTCAGTAGGGTTCTTCATAGTGACTTGTTTTACAGCTAAAACTGGGGAGAATTTCAAGGATTAATTTCCTAATTTGTAATCTGAATACCAAGCAGCCTAGTGATTTGCATTTAAAGCCTCCTTTCCACTTGGGGATGCATTTCCAAAGAGGCTTGTAACAGAGCAAGTCCTATGGATTATAGCGCGGTTAGAAAACCCCATATAGTGCTTTGCAGTAACACTCCCTCATAGCCTAATTGTTTTCTGCTATGTGTGCTTTCCGTAGCAAGGAGGTGTTCCATTCTGTGTCTTTCTAACTTTGGCTGTTCCCACTTGGCTCTGCACTGAAAGTGTAATCTGCATTTTGCACCCAAATGCACCAGCAGAGCCAACTGAGGGTATAAATTGTGTGGCAGAGAAGTGTAAACCCTCAAAGGAAAGCTAAGCCATCATTGCACAGAGAACTGAATTTAGGGTAAACCAAAGTCTTTTCACTTTACTGAAGCATCCTGAATTTTCAATTTAGTACAATGGCAGAACTGTTTAAACCCCAAACAATCACATTTTATTTCATTAAGCTTTCCCTCCTCCGAGCATAACAATATAATCTTTCAGTCTTCCAAATCTTTATTTTCCTATAGATTATTTGCTCTACAGCGTCATTACATGTACCATAGTGGAAGCACTTTGGGGAGAAAAGCTTAATTGTTTTCTTATTCTATTGGATCTGACAATATCTTGTTTAAAGAAATGAGTGCGGTAAAGGAAATCACTATCTGATGAAATATACTGATAGGAAATCGTGCTTACAGAATGTAGGTTAGGGTCAGTTCCATTGCTAAAGCTCTTTCTGTCCATAGCAAATAATAATGCTGTCAACCCTAGTATTGTTTTGGAAAGCCCTTTGTTTCCAAAATTAAAAAAAGCTTACAGTGTTCTGCAGTAATAGTGGGTTCAGAACACTGGATCTTTGGACTGAGGTCTGTAGTATATTTTTAAAAAATGAGGCAAACAACATAGTCACCTTCATTTAATTTTTAACTTCAGATATATAAAAATAAGTAGTCTCTGAGCCTTCTCCTGTGTCTGTGATTTCCCCAAGAGCACTAAAACACCCTTTGTCTGTTTCTACTAACAGGGTGGATTTGGTGAAATGAAGAATTGGTAGCACAGTATAGCGCCAGGTACTGCTTTTAGTCAGTGCAAGCTCCACATCACACCCCTCTGCCAATGCTCCCCAGTTCTCATCTCCAGCACCCCCTGTTATTCCATTGCTGTCCTTTCCTTCCCAGTCTGCCAGCACACCTCAATCCTGACCTGACGCACCTGAACCAATACCAAACAGGGGCTCTATACAGCTGTGCCATGCTCTGTAGTGTTTTTAGAATGTAGACAAATGACTCCATAAAGATATTTTTGCTTTCTTAAGAACACTTCAGTTCAGTTTGAAACATGCAACAACTAAAGATGAATGTGCAAGTTGGAGGAGTTACAGCTTTTTAAAAGTAATACCTTATCTGATTCATCACCCTAATCAATTGTAGATGCTTTAAAATTGCAGTTTTGAATAGATTACAATGGGAGATTAGTGATGAAAAAAGTCAAATGCACTAACCTGCTACAGGATGGCTTTTAAAATGTAATCCCGTAGTGCCATCATTTAAGCACTCCATACAGCAAATTCCCACTTAACTCCAGTGGCACTTGGTATAGTCCATTTATAGGAATGATTCCCCAATTGTTTGGAAGGAAAGTCAGAGTATGAAGTTGTCATTTCTTTGTTCATTGAAGTTCTCCCCATAAATGTATGTTGGGATAGGTTCAACTAAAAGCTAGAGCCTCTGCTGGTGTAAATCACTGTAGCTCCACTGATTGAGTTGTTATACCTGCTGAGGATCTGACCCAAAGCATTTTTATCCGTTCAAAGAGAGAATGTAAACGCTAAGCTCTGGCCATTATTGTATTGCTAAACTTATACCATGGTTGACATTGGTGTAAAATACTCCAGTAGAAGTTTGGAAGTAGAGGTGCAGTAAAGTTATCCATTACCTCCAAATCTAAGTATGGTGGTTGCCATTGGAGGGCCAACATTTACCTATGTTATTTGACCTTAGGATCTGAGCTTCCAAGAAAAAAGAGAGAGAAATAATAGCAGTTATTTTTTTCAGAAAATAACATAGTGTATTCATGTGGGTTTTGTCTTTCTGAGGGACTATATGTACACCAGCAAAACAGATATCAGAACGAAATGTATCTTAGTATCCTGATGGACTTTCCCCCTCTTTTTTATTTTATTTATTTTATTTTATGTATCTGTTTATTTATTTCATTTCTCTTTTTTTTCTTTTTCACCCCCTCCCCAACCCCCCTCCCCCAAAACAGGAAGAGAAAATCCATTCAGGAGAGACTCTTCTTCATGTAAGTGTTATCTATGCTCATTTATGAAATTACAAAAGGATTATAAAAGTAATTAGAATGTTCAAATACTGAACGCTTACCATCTGCTCATAGAAACCACTGAATAAAGAGCATGTAAAAATAAACTGCTCAACAATACTCAATACCCACTATCTCAAATCTATATATGCAGTTCTATTGTGTATATTATGGTAGTACCTAGGCACCATTACAAAGTATTTTACAGTATTGGTGAGCACACCACTCCTGTGAAGTAGGCATATAGTAACGTCTCACTTTATATATGAGTGGCAACGGATGCATAGAGGTTGAGGGTCTCTACCAAAGCCCATTGAACTTGATGGTAAAACTTCCATTGACTTCAGTAGGCTTTGGATCAAGCCCTAGTGACTTAGCCAAGGTCAAAGAGGGTGCCAATGTCAGAGCTCAGCTTAGAGCTCAGGAGTTCTAGCTCCCAGTCCTATGCTAAAAATAAGCTTCTCTCTCTTGGATTCTTCTATAAAATCCAAGTTGTGTCAGTAAAGTTGTTTTTGTTTATTTGTTTATGTGTGTGTGGCCATTTGGAGCATACAGATATTTCAGACCTTTTTTTACAACCCATGGACCCTCTAAAATGAGAGAAAATAACACCAGCCATCAATGAATATTGTTGCAAATGTTTTGGGAATACATTTGCCTCCAGAATAAATGCCCAGTCTATGTCAGGCTGATGAATCTTGTACAGGACTCTCCACAGAGTATGTAAAGCTACATATCATGGAGCTCAACAGTTTTACATGTCGCCTAGCAACTTGCTTTGCTTGCAGATCTCTGATTTTAAAACTTTAAGTAGTCAAGTAAGTTCTGCTCCAGTATCTCTTTCTAGTAAGTATCAAAGGGGTAGCCGTGTTAGTCTGGATCTGTAAAAGCAGCAAAGAGTCCTGTGGTACCTTATAGACTAACAGATGTATTGGAGCATGCATCCGAAGAAGTGGGTATTCACCCACGAAAGCTCATGCTCCAATAGGTCTGTTAGACTTATAAGGTGCCACGGGACTCTATCTAGTAAGTAAAGTCAAGAAAATGTTTCAAGAAGCAGCATCGATAGATTAAGACCATTATTGCCTTAGTGCAAAATGAGCCTCAATGAGGAAAACGACTGCATTAATTGCAATGCAGGACCCGCTTTGTATAACTTTGAAGCACGCCCTATGTCAAGTGGCGTGGCAAGCCATGAGCATTCACATCAAGCTGACTTCTCATAAATCAACATTTTTTTTCAGAAAATAACATACGTCTCTGAATTATGGCACTAGATTAGACTCAGATAGCAACTCCTGGTTAATATGTAGCAAAACGCTGTGTGGTGACAAATGGTTTTTTTTGTGTGTTACTGGGCTGGAATGTTAGTTCCGCTTTCAGATAAAAGGAGCTTGTGCAATGCACCCTTGTAGACCATTATTTCCCTGGATAGTACGGTAGTTATGTAGTCAACTGTGTTCAGCTGTTTCTCTCTTACACTACCCTTTATTGTGCATTTCGATAAGAGGAGGGCTTAGGTGTAGGCAGAGATTGTAGCCTCTTTGAACCTAGCAAGACACAACTGTGTGGTCCCATTGCTAGTAAAACTCTATTGAAAACTCGCTCTATTCTGGCTATATTTCTGGCAGAAATGTTATAAGAATTTTACTTTGTATCTTTGAATCATGAACATTCTTTTGGCTGGTTTTATGGAAATCACTAGGGCAATCAATTGAGGATAAGCTTTTTCAAAGGAGAAGAGCATGTGTATATTAAATGAAAAAAACACACCAGCAATTAAAAAGAATTGTCCTTTACACTGGGATGCTAAAATGAGACTGAGCGTATCTTTGAGAAGCTACGGTACCATTTTTTAAAAGACAATAGGATTGGAAAAATTCCAGGAGTCATATTACTCACATTTTTCAACATGGGACCCCTAATATAGAAAATTCAAGTCTCTTGAAAAGAGTTCAAAGGACACATTTCCCCCAGTTTTTTAAAGAGGAATCACCAGGGTAACAAAAAACATCTTTAAAGGAAGAGGCTCCAAATAGGAAAAGAAACCTAAAGACATGATGATATGGTGTCCCGACGTTGTACACCAGAATCTGGAGCCCATTGGAGTGCAGAGTCAAAGATCTCCCTCTAGTGACTTTAATATCATAAAGCTGAATATCTGGATAATCTAGAGCTTTGTAACTGGAATATATTCCATAAAATGGATCAGTGATACAAAATTTATGGCCTAGAGGCCACATGCAGTGCAACCTTCTACCACCTGCTGTGGCATTTCAGCAGCCAAAGGCAAGCTTTGAGCACCAGAGCCTCTCTCTGCTGGTTCTGTGTATGAAATATCATGACTCAGATTTGATGTCTTTAACCTGTCTATATATGTGCCTTAGTGCCTTGGCTCCCTTTGGCTTCTTCAACAGTATGAATTTCCAAAAGAGAGTTTTCTCCAGGGATGTGAATAATCAGAATATTGTCAAGTGTCGGAATTATGAAACTTCCAGGATAGAAACCTCTCTGTGCAGTGTGAATTTTCAGAAGGGTCTAAACTTCTACGGATATGAATTCTAGATTGGGATTAACCCCATCGACTGTGAATGACCAAAATGAGGCCTCTTCGGTAATGTTAAACTTTCAGAAGCTAATAATCCCCCCAGAATGTGAACTCTCAAGAGGAAATTAAGCCCAGGGATTTCAAACTTCAGATGGTGGATCCCACTGATATATCTGAATTCTCAGAGGTGCCTCGGACACATGAAATATTTGCAGGGGTCACCTCCTGCCATGTGACATTTTGAAAAAGGACTCCTTGTGTCAGTAACCAGGCATTTGTATTATAATGATAATAAAGGGACCGTCTTGTGATTGTCACTTTGCGACAAATACTACCACAATTCATTACTTTCCATCAGTGCCTCACCCTATGGAGGAATCACCACTGCCCATCCACAGTGAGGAGGGGACAGAAGTCCCAACTGGTGAGTGCAGTTGGGATGGGATATTTGTAAAGGGTGGGGGCAATGATGCTACATGGCTTTATATGCCTCGTGTGTGTGTACCCATTTGTCATTAAAAATTCTAGGACTTGTTACCAGTGCCCCCTTTTTTATATTTTGTAAGTGTTGTGTATTTTAGCATTCCTGAAAGGTGATATATTGGCAGTATTGGTTCTCAGCTGATCCACAGACAAGGTACAACATGAGCAGCAACCATGTTAAGATTCCACTTCACATTGTCGTACTAGTGTCTCTGAACTCAGAGCTAGAAGGTTCACCATTGTGTGTTAAAAAAAGACAAAGGTAGTTCAGAGTTCATGCCCTTTCAGCCTTTGGCCTCAATGCTGAAACTGCCCATAAGTCTGCTTATTGGGATGATGGTTTTTGCAATGAGGACACTCGTTCTTCCAGAAATCCACCAAACTCATTTTACATAAGCCACAGGACAACCAACTGACCTGGGTTGGATTTTAACCAGATATATAGCAGCAGAGTGGGCCAAATCCTGTGAGCCTCATATATTATATACATCTGTGTAGGAGCACCAGCCTTTCAGATAACCAAAGTAAATAGAACATGAAAATAAAAAAGATTGCCTAGTGTACGCCTTCGGATTTTAAGAGGTCTATTGTCTACATCTTTTCCCCTAGCTTCTTGTTTAACCTGTTCTTGAATATGGGCAATGACTGTACCCGGACTATCTCCTTTGGGGTTCTGTGCCATTGCTCAGGTGCAGCACTTTAAAGAACTTCTTCTTGCCTTCCATCCAGAACTTTTCCTTACTTAATTTCACTCAACTGCTCCCTGTTCTACCAGTTTTTGAGCCTGATTAATTACTTACCTTCACACAATACCTTAAAGGTATTTATAGATGGCTCATGGCCCACAGATTCTTCTCACTTTTAGACTGTATTAATTTAGTTCCTTCAATCTCTCCATCTGTCCTTAGATCACTTTTATTGCCCTTATTTGTGTTTCCTTTAATTTTTCTATATCCGTTCTAATCTGTGGAGATCAGAACTGCACACATGCTGTTCCCTCTATGGTTGTGCTAGGGCTGTGTTAACATGACACTGTTATCTCTTTAGCTTTCCATATGATCCTTTTATATATACAGATCCAAAAATAGCCTGGCATCTCCCCCCCAGCAGCATCACGTTGAGACTGTGTATTAACTTGCGGTCTGTGATCACCCTTAGATCTTTCTCAGATTCACAGCTAGCTACCCCTCAATTAATAGCTGTGCTATTTATTTCCTCTCCCTCAATGCAGGAATTTACACTTACTAGTACTGAATATCATCTCATTGCATGCAGCCTACTTGTTGCACTAGGGTTCGGTTTAAGACAGTATGGTTATGTGTTCATTTTAATGCACCTAGATTTATCCTATCTTTCAGCGTAGTTGTTATTGTTTTGTTATCTACAGTGCAAAGAATTAATTGAGAAACATAACATTTTATGTTTTAATACCCCTCCTGCACTTGTCCTCTGTGTATTACTCTAAACCCTATTTCCAGCTCGGTCATTTTTATCAGCATCCCTGCCCTTCATTTGTTTGATACTAGTTTTAAAATATTAGTAAATAATGTAGAAACTGACAAGTTTAGCATTTTTCTTTTTCTTCATGTTGTACCTTTTCTCTCTGTACAGTTAATATATTGTCATTATATGGCTTATATGCGTGGAAGGAGGTAGCCTTTCACATAGTGGAGATAATCTCTTTCTCACCCATGTTGAGCTCTGCTCACATGAGCAACTGGGTGACATCAGTCCACTCTTATAGAACTGCTTAATCTAACTCTCGCATATACACTGGTATTTTTATCACACCTCTTCCATTGCCCTGTGGGAGGCTGGACTGCTGGGATTCTGGCATCTGCACCAAGAATGAAATATAAAGTTTGGTGAATCATGAAAAATCAAACAAACATACAAGTGTGAGTGAAAGCTTTTTATTTAATGTTTGCTCACTGCTGTCATGGAGTGCATTTCCTGGACTCTGTACTGAACTCTGGTGTAGCTGTCAGACTACCCAGTTTGATCCAGGTTCAGATCAAACTAGATCAAAGGTGATCCTTAAAAGTGTAAACTAAATGGCTGTATTAGATACAAAACACCTTGTAGCAGAGAGAAAACAAGTGGCCAAGGTGAATGATGGTGACAGAGATGGGTGAAAGCTGCTAAAAAGCTGGAATATGGAGTCTGAATATCCAGAGAATTGGATCTGGGATTTTAATTGGGCTCATTGTATTCTGTAAAGCTAGATGTCAGCTGCAAAAATATGATCTGTGTCTGGGTCCGGATTCTGATGATAGTCTCCCTTCAAAAATGTTGGAATGATTCAGGTCTGAGGTTTCCATGTGGGCCATTTCCCGAAAATAGAAGGGAGTCTTGTCACAGGTTTAGGTAGGTCAAAAAGGACCAGTTAGTAATTCTCTCTCTCTCTCTCTCTCTCTCTCTCACACACACACACACACACACACACACACACACACACACACACACACACACACACACACACACACACAGTATATAGTGATACAATTGTGAAAGTAATTGATTGCAATAACTACTTAATTAGAATAAAAAGTAATTTTGTGAAGTAATCTGATTATTTCCTGTTCTGGATGGTAATTTGAATTACAGGTTAAAGTTATCTTGTCTTGCCTCTCCCAAATATGAGTAGGGATGCCAAGTCACTTTGCAATTCACATATTTGATGCAAAAGACTTGCAAATGGAGTCAGTAACACTCCCTATGCAGTAAATTTATTTTTTCAAAAAGTAAATTTAGCAAGGCTGATTTTAAATAATAAATGAAAGGAACATAAATCCAGCTAGTTGCTACATGAAAGCAAAAACTACAAATAATACACACCCATGAAATACCACAAACAATAGATTCACCAATAAAAGAACTAATGTATGCTCATGCCTGAAACACTATGTACTCCAGTGAAATACTGTATAGGTCCTCTGAGTTGAGGAATGGGAGATTATAACAAAATAACATTTTCATCTCCTTGTTATCCGGTGAAGACATTGGCATTTCTGCTGATAGCTCAATACGACTTTTGATTCAGAAGGATTCTGCTTGTTCTTGATTTGTTTTTGCACTTTTATGAAATACATTGCCATGCAAAGCTAGGGGAGAAAAATGGCAACAAATGTGTTAATAAATCAAGGCTGTGGATGAAAAGGTAGAAAATAGGAAGTATTGAAAAGGAGGCTATTTTATGCATAATAGTATAAGAGACGATAAAGAATAATACTAAAAGAATACAGGGCAAATATCTGGCAGTCTTTGTTCAGGCAAAACTCCAGTTGGCTTACATTCTTGTGATAATTAAATGATTTAGTAGACTCAAGGTGAAAAAGCGAGCAGAACAAGTCATTTATTCATTCTTATTTATATTAAGGTCATGGCCAAAGGCCCCAATCAGCAATTGGGTCCTGTTGTGCCAGGCACTGAAAAAACACATAAGACGACACAGTCACTGGAGGGTTTACATTTTAAAAGACAAAACCCAGGAATGAGGTATTTGTAATTGCAGTAGTTTCATTGAAGTCACACAGTATTGAAGAACATCACTGAGGCAATAATTGTCGGCTATGGGATTGAGGAGCAATAGGGCTATAGGAAGAGGCATTTATTCATGTGATTCCAAGTCAGAGGATATGTCTACACTACCTGCTGGATTCCAGGAGCACCACCAGCTTTTCTGCTGCCCTAGGCGGCGGAAGGTCCCGCCCCGAAATGCGGCCCCCCACAGAGGCGGCGGAAGGTCCCGCCGCCGAAATACTGCCGTGGTCGCCGCCCCCCAAATTGTAGTGCCCTAGGCGACTGCCTAGGTCGCCTAATGGGTTGTGCTGGTGCTTCCGGATTCGCGGGCAGCGATCGATCCAGCGGGGATCGATTTATTGTGTCTAGTGTAGACGCAATAAATCGACCCCCGAGCGCTCTCCCGTCGACTCCTGTACTCCACCGCCGTGAGAGGCGCAGGCAGAGTCAACAGGGGAGCGGCAGCAGTCGACTTACCGCAGTGAAGACACCGCGGTGAGTAGGTCTAAGTACGTCGACTTCAGCTACCTTATTCACGTAGCTGAAGTTGCGTAACTTAGATTGATCCCCCCACAGTGTAGACCAGGTCAAAGACTCCCTCCTACAGTCCCTATCTTCAGATAGCATTAATGTTGAGAGGGAAGCTGTCAAAATTCTATTCCAAAGAAACACACATGTAGGACCTGATTCTGAGCTCATTTATGCCGTGTTAACTCCTGACTGCAGGGTTGCTACTATTGACTTACCTTTGTATAAATGAGATCAGTATCAGGCCCTTAATTTCCATAGACATGGGGCCCCGTTTTACAGTCCTTACTTAGGGTCGAATCTGCTCCCCTTGAAATCAATGGGAATTTTGCAATAATGCTTAGTTGTTACTCAGGCAAGATCCCATTGCGTCATATCACTCCCCAGTGACACACTTGTAAATCTGATGACCGCTCTTGACATCAGTGGACTCCCTCTGTTTACCTGGGGAAAAATGTGGTGGTGTTTTTTTCAGTCGAGTAACCTTAACAGGATTGAAGCCAAGTAGACACACTTTAGCACCCTTTCAATTATTAACTGGTTATGTTATAAGCTTAGCCTAGGCTCTTCTAAGAACCTACGAATGGCCATACTAGGTCAGACCAATGGTCCATTTAACCCAGTATCCTGACTTCTGACAGTAGCTAGTGCCAGATGTTTCAGAGGGAATAAACAGAACAGGGCAATTTCAAGTGATCCATCTCCTGTCATCCAGTCCCAGCTTCTGTCAGTTGGAGGTTTTTAGGGACACCCAGAGCATGGAGTTGCGTCCCTGACCATCTTGGCTAATAGTCATTGATAGACCGGTCCTCCATTAACTTGTTTAATTCTATTTTGAACCAAGTTATTGTTTTGGCCTTCACAACATCCCATGGCAACGAGTTTCACAGGTTAACTGTGCGTTGCGTGCAGAAGTACACCCTTTGTTTTAAACCCCTGCCTCTTAATTTTATTAGGTGACCCCTGGCTCTTGTGTTATGTGAAGGGGTAAATTACACTTCCCTATTCACTTTCTCCATATCCGGCATGATTTTGTAGACCTCTCTCATATTGTCCCCTCCCCTTTACTCATCTCTTTTCTAAGATGAATAGTCCCAGTCTTTTTAATCTCTCCTTGTATGGAAGCTGTTCCATACCCCTAATCATTTTGTTGTCCTGTGCACCTTTTCCTATTCTACTATGTCTTTTTTGATATATTGAACTCAGGGCTTTAGAGCAGGATTTGCTCTATTCTGCGTGCACTCTACTGTTAAGCTTCTCCAGGCTCTCATTAATGACGAGTTCCTTCCTGAGGTGTCAATCTATTCCTGTCCTAGGGCAGACTGACTGAAAGACAGATGATCTATCTTCTTTCCCTTAATATGACTGTGCTCCTCACAGGCGGGGCTGGTCTTCAGGCAGAATGAGCAAAGATAGCACATCTTTGCCCTAACAGAAAGAACATAATTTGCTCTATGGCGTACCAGTTAGCTGTGTCCCTTCAGCAGGCTGGCTATTTTCTGAAGACAAGAGCAGAATGTTTGTCTCACCTTCTACTGATTTTGCCCCTTCGTGGGATGATCGCACATAAAAGGGCCTGATTTTGTCAGGTGCTGAGAGCCTTCTGTCAGGTGCTGAATAGTCTTTGCAGCCAAAAAGAGCGGATTGCTCTTTACCCCAGCCAAGATGTGCACTTGCAGTACCTGCAGATAGCACTTACCAATTACGTGTTTTGACAAACTGGAAGTGGCTTGGATAGATTTCCCTGCACTGCAACATGTCTCGAGCATTCACGACACTTTCCGGCCACTAAAAACAGTACATCACCATTCGAAAATAATAATAAATAATAATGATGGGACTATTTCTATATGGCCTACTGGGAAATGACAATTAAAAAAATCCCCAAACAACTAGTTGTTCAAAACCACTCCAAATACATTACACAGTGAGTTATACCATCCGGAACTACCGTGTATACCAGTTTACCGTGGCACGGGGAGTCAGTCACAGGACATGTTGTGAAATGCAGTAATGATTATTTGGAATATGTAGTTACATTCAGCATTTTCTGTTTATTTAAAGGAACATGCTTTGTGCTTTGAAGATAAAATTAGTATAAACTAATATAGCGCTAATGGGGGCCATTGCTATTTTATATTCAACCCAGAGCTTTCCCGATTTTATAGGGACAGTCCTGATATTCGGAGCTTTGTCTTATATAGGTGCCTATTACCTCCCACCCCCTGTCCTGATTTTTCACACTGGCTATCTGGTCACCCTGTTGATCACCCCTATTATAATGCAATATCCTCTCTAAATTTTTCTTTCCAATTACTTGTTTTGAATGTGTGAAATATCAGAGCATTGAAATTTGCTTTTCGTACAGTATTGTTGTTACTTACTTTAATCTTTGTCCCTCCTTTCCCTAAGCTCTCCTTCCTCTGTCTCTTATTTTAGGGCCCAAACCAGTTACACCAGCGTAACTTCATTTTAGATCAGATTCCAATCTCACTTACACTAGCATAAAACAGGAGTTACTCCACTGAGGTCATTTGAGATCAGAATCGGGATCTTGATGCTAGAAATTTAAATTGTAAGGTCTTTGGGGCAGGGACCCTAGCTGATGTTTTGGTGGCATTGAAATCAGTAGTTTTGCCATTAATTTCAATGGCACTGGGATTTCACCCAATGGCTCTTTAAATCTCTGTTAAGTGCCAGGAGAAGTTATTGTGATATAAAGTGTTTGATAAATAATTATTTAATAATGATTATAACAGTTTGGGACATTTAAATGATAGATACCCTTTCAACTCCCACCCCATCCCCCACTGATACGAAATTCCCATTTTGTATTGGTTCAATTTTAAATAATTATGAAAAAGAGCCTGTGGGCATTTAGGATCTATATAGTCACTCACTGCTTGTGCCACTATGTGCTGCCTCCCTGCAGCAGATAGAGGTCACACAAGGTAGCTAGTGCTGCACAGAGCAGCTGTTTCTCAGCTTAGCTGTTTTTCAGTTCAGCAACTCCAAGCCACAGAGCCTTAGCTATGAAGAGGGGCTTCTTTGAGCTTCAGAAAATAGCAAATTTTCACTGGCCGAATGTGCTAACAACATTCGTTTTGTCAGAGTAACTTTATTTTAACCTGCCTCAAAGAGATGCAGAACTACATGCAATTTCACTTGTCACTCCAGATAATTTTCAAAGGTAACCACTGCAAAGACATTACCAAAAATCCCCAAACAATTATAAACAGTAAAACATAAGGAGATGCCTTTACTTGACTGCTGTTTCTACTCCAACAGCCCGACTCCTTCCAGGTCTCTGGTTTATCTGGGGGAAGGGTGTTGTTTATATGGACCCCTTATTTCCCATCAGGCCTTGTCAGAAGCTAAACCTACAGATATGGCTGCCATAATGTACTACATTTCCTAGCCTGCTCTGCTTCCCTGGATGTCAGAGAGAAAGGTTGGCTGGGAGCTACTAAGAGCCAATCTTGCCCCTCACCCTAGAAGGATAGGATAGGCTTATACACTAGGAAATAATTTAGCCCCATCTGTTCAGTTTTCTGAACTGTACCTTCATAAAGTGGTAAAAAGCAATAGATTACGTAAGTGAAATTTACAGAGCCCAATGTTGGAATATAAAAGCAATATATAACTAAAACCATCAGCTGATATCTGTCAGAAATGATAGAAAAGATAAGGGATGGAGGAAAATGGTTGAGTTGCTATGTTTTGCCTAGTCATACACAGAAACATGTTCACTCACGAAGACGAACAACAGGGCGACAGCTGAGGGGAGAGACACTGGTATTAGGCTGGCACTGTTGGTATTCTTTGCTCATATCAGAGTTGATCCTGTACTCCTGACTCGCACCAAGGAGAGGGTCGTTGAGGTCGAGGTGGCACTTTAGTGGGCTCTTTCTCTGAGTTTAAAGTGTAGGATCAGGCCCTTTTGCTTGCATGCGGAGCACCTATGCCACATTCAGAGCATGGCAAGCAGAAGTGGTCTGCATGTTCAGTTTCCTTAGAGAAATTAAATGTTTGCTTTAGGCACTATCTGCTTCTCATATCTCGCAACACAAAACCAACAGCGCAGCTTTCCTTATATGAAAGCTGTCAAAGCTATGTGGCTAAGCAGAACTGAAGATATACTTCTGGTTTAAAAATTAATCAAAGTCATGTGATATTTTGGAGAACTAGATGTTTCATGGGATTGGTAATGAGATAGGAAGACTTTCACCTCCAGCTCATTTGTTTAAATCAGGTCAGTAGTGACCAAAATTACTTTCTGTTGGAGGCTATTCAGAAGCCCCAATATAAAATGCGTTAATGATCTACCTCCAGTACAGGAATCCCCTTCAGAGCTGACACCCTTGTAGGGAGTCTCAGCAGAGAATCCAAGCAGTGGATGGGCCATGAAGGCTGAACTACCCTTTTGTGACTGGATATGATGATCCCTCTGGGTTATAATCGAGGCACATTGATGGTGGGGGGAAATGCAGGGGAAGTGGACACTGAACTGGGCTGGCCCATCCTTAACCATTCAGTACGTAAACAAAGAACTTCAGTCTCCCGGCTGTCAGGCTGGCACCTTTCACAAGATGCATGGAAACATAAACAGAGAGAAAACATCATATGATCTTCATGATTTTGCTTCTTTATGATGTTTGACAATTTGGAGCAGAGCAAACTGTGCAAAGCTTACCGTCTCCACCAGCTTGTGCAGCCAGTTTATCACTTCTTCTTTTGGCATATCCTCTGCAGAAACATCCTGGTCTCCATTTCCCTCTGTATACCAGTAACTGTTAGATTTCATTTCCTATGCAAATCTTGATAAAGTTTAAAGCTTCTGTTCAGCTGCTGTTTTCTTGAAGTAAATAAACAACGTTCCCCTCCCCCGGTTTCCAAACCGAATGAAAATCTCTTATTGTTCAAGGGCTATGAACTAAGATTGTCTTATAAAGTGCCTTAGAAACATTCTTACCTCAGTACGAGAACCAAAGTTTCTTATCATATCAGCACTGGCCTGCGTCATTTTAAAAGTCTACAACTAATTTGTCTCACTGACTCATATTTCTGCGAACTATAAGCCCCACTGCAGACAAGAAATCGAAACAAAACCCCCAAGTAACTCATTCTCATCGTTAGAGCCCAGGACTCCAATTACACTCAGTGGAACCACATTCACAGTGCAGTTGGACTCTGGTGTATTCCTCTGCTGTGGGCACAGCTAACATGGCTCAGTGCATGCACACAGCAACAGTTTTTCCTGCACAATCTGGTGTCAGTACTGTTGGGCAACTCCAACCTGCTGTGCTGCACAACCATGTTGCTATTAGTGCATTCTGGGCAAATTTTGGTGCATAGATACCATATTGGTGGCGGAGAAGGGTGGGGAGATGTGTGATGCTGGGGCCAGGGCATGGATTTTTGTGAACAATGCATTTTGGGATGTCCTCCCTCCCACACAGAGATCAGGGATTTGGGAGGACTAGTTTGCCCAGTACACCGACATAATTAAGACATAATTAACCTACACAGTGGAGTCCCTATATTAGAAACCACTTACAATCTGATGTTTATGTTATAAAAGTCCTCATAAGCAGGGTTAGAATAAATCCTCAAATACTATCTAAAACTTAGATGGATACATAAGGTCAGTAAATAATGTAGAAATACGGTCCCATCCACATAGTTAGGATCTCATCCATGATACAGCCTGGTTATAAAATTGGTCAAAATCTGTGAAATAACTTTTTGTATGAGATATTTAAGTACTGCAACAGCTGCTCCTATGCTTACCACTGGGTATATTACAAGAAAATTTGAATGCTCCTGACATTTCCTTTTTTTATCTTCTTTGCATAGTGTCACATATTACTTATGTATAGCAATAGCCAAAACCCCCCCCAAACCCTGAATAATATTTAAATACCGAATGTTTATTCTCCCCCAGAGAGAGAAGGTGGGTGAGGTAATATCTTTTTTTGGACCAACTTCTGTTTAACCCAAACATTTATTCTGATGTATTTGGAGTGAGTATTTGGAAAACATTATCTGAAAAAATGTGACCAACCTTTGAGACTAGCCCATGAATAAACAATATGGGTAAATGTAGTGATGAATTGAGAATTTGTTGCTAAAGCAAAGCATGTTAGGGGAAAATGAAATTATTCCCAAGGGGAAAAAAAAGCTATAAAATAATATATTTGTATATTTCTTTGTATGCTTGCTTCATCCAGTGCCTACTTTATTTTTATTCTACACATTTGAGACCTACTCAGTATAAAATCATAGCACCAAATGAAAGATTGCTGCCTAATGATTCCATGTGTGTGTATGTATGTATATATATATATATATATATATATATATATATATATATATAAAATGCATAGGACAGATTCAATACATTATTAATCACATACAAAAAGTCAATTGGTACTATACAAAACATTGCAAATATCCAAGTTCATAAGCTCTCTCTTTTTTTTGAGAGAGAGGTTACATTACATGATCAAGTAAATGTCTCCGTAGTCCAGACTGTGTAAGTGTTTGCTCATGGTTTATCAGAGGTTATAGAAAAGGTTAATGCTCAGGCACACTAATGAACTATAACGTCATTATATAACAACCCCTTAGCAGCAAAAAACCCAAACCAAACCAAAATTAAAAGACTTTGCTAGGTTTAGTAGGAAGGTGAATTATTATTTAGTGCAAACAAATCAGTCAAAAGGGAAAAAAAGAGATTTTAAGGGACAAGACTTGAAGGGTCCTCCTTAACCATACCAACAATATTTGGGAATGCATCCGTTGTGCCATATAAATTGCATGCACACATACATTTTGTGGGCACAGTCAAGGCACCACTCTTAAAAATTAGGGACTTTAGGGGGTATTTAGTGCTGTAGAATAATGTATTGTCCTTTCAAACCTGGAAAACTGGCATATCAGGAGCAGTATGGCAGGGGAAGCAGCAGGAACATGGCACTCACTTTAGCTTGTTGACAATCACTAGGCTTTTAGCTAACATACCCAGGGGATGTTAAATTAGGTCAGTAGTTGGCTTGATGAGAACAAAAACAATTTTTTAACTGGACATTCCCACTACACAGTTACCAGTACTATATATGAAGAGCGTAATAGCTTTAATCAGTTCTTCCTACCTCTGCAAACCACCCACCACCATTGCATTACTCCTCTCCCCTATATGGGATCTTCACCTGTGGTGGAAGCACCACAAGAAGTCCTACTGATGAACTCACCTGTACCTGGGTCTGTGGTGGGACAAGCCTATTGGCACGAGAAGACAGTGGCTGAGATTTAGGCCTGTTGGCATGAGAGGAGATTGGCTGTGGCTGTATGATGCAGAGGAGTAGCAGTCACCCTATGCAGGGATGCTCTTTACCCCATCTGTATCGTTGGGAGGGTCTCCACAGATTCTGGCTGGGGGTGGGGAGAGTGAGGTGGGTAGGAGAGAGGCCGGTAGGCCAATGTTCTATGATCTGCAGTGTGTGACCCAAAACAGCCCTGTGGTCACACCCTCCCCACTACTGTAATAATCCTTGTACAAAATGTGCCTTGTGAGGTATCATTTGGAAACTAGTAAGTCGCTGGTCAATACTATCATGGTGAAATATAGGTAGCAACATTATATGTAAAGTTATGAATTCCCCCTGTGTGATGTTATTGGCACAGATTCAAAACCAGACCGCCCTGCTGAGGTAATAGTTGTTAAACAGGTCTATCCTAAACAAAGGATGTGTGTTTACCTCAATTTACATATAAGTATTAAACAGGACCATCAAGGCAGCAGGGGGAGGAGATGTCAGGAAACAGAAGAATTTGCATTTCAGCAAACACAAGTGGGGGACAAAAGAGCATGGAGCTTCCTTCACCACCAGACTCTATCGCCTTCCTCACAGCTTGCATGAACTTTACTTTGAGGGGTATCCTTTGGAAGAATCCACTTCAAAGATTCACTGGACTATAAAAGAAAGGCACAGAGAACCCCAAGTTAGTTCTTTCACCTAAGAAGACAAAGGCACCAGCACCTTTGGGCCTCTGGAAGAGATCGTGATCGAGGAGAGGGCCAGTAACTGTCTTGCTGGAAGATTGTGGGTGAGAAAGAGCATCTTGAACAAAGCTTTGAACTAAAACTTGCTAGATTAAGTGTTAGACTTTTAGATGCACGTTTTCACTTTTAGTTGCTTGTAACCATTTCTAACTTTCTCTCTAACTTTATTGAGCTCACTTAAAATCCTGTCTTCGTTTGTTAACCAACTTGTTTTACTATTAATCTAAACCAACAATGCTGTGTTTGTGCTAAAGTGAATGTCAACTCTAGGGTTACCATATTTCAATAGTGCAAAAAGAGGACACTCCAGGGGGCCCCGCCCCAACTCCACCCTTGCCCCGCCTCTGGCCCCGCCCCAACTCCACCCCTTCCACACCCCAACTCCACCCCGTCCCCTGAGCATCCCACATTCCCCCTCCTCCCTCCCACCCCCCGGCTGCTGCTGCGCTGCGGAAGTTGCTTCGGCCCCCGCTATGGTGGAGAGCGGCGGGAGCCGCGAAAGTTGGAGCCCAGGGAGGAGGCGGCTGCGCGCTCGGATGCCGCCGGCCGCCTCTGTGCCCCCGCAGATCGGGGGAGTTGTTAGTTTTGCTGCAGCCACTCGCACTCGAGGTCCCCCGAGTGTCTTTTGCCTGAGTGCGAGTGGCTGCAGCAAAACTAACAACTCCCCCGATCTGCGGGGGCACAGAGGCGGCGGGCGGCATCCGAGTGCACAGCCGCCTCCTCCCCGGGCTCCGGCTGCTACTGTGCTGGGGAAGTTACTTCGGCCCCTGCTGCGGTGGAGAGCGGTGGGAGCTGGGAAAGTTGGAGCCCAGGGAGGAGGCGGTCCTCTTACCATGCCTCCCTGTTTTCCCGGACATGTTCGGCTTTTTGGAAATTCCTCCCGGATGGGGATTTGAGGACCAAAAAGCCGGACATGTCTGGGAAAATCCGGACATATGGTAACCCTACTTCTGACACTCATCTCTCCCTCCACTGGAGGGACTCCCCTGTCCATACCTGTCCTGGGGCCTTCCTTTAAAGGGGCATCCCCATATCAGCGGGGTCTACTTGGAAAAGATAATATTTACTCCCTTGTGTGACTGAGCTGGGCTGTGACAATCCAACCGATCATGAGTACTGTGAGAAATGGGGCACAACACTAACCAAGGCAATGTCATTTCAGGGACTGTATGGGCCTCGAAGTTCAAACAAACAAGCTATATAAAGTCCTTTTCTTTACTGGCAAGCCAAATGGAAGTTTTTCTAGAAGGGTATTTTTAGAAATCTCAGTATAATGACAAATTTCAAGCTCAGTTAAATAACTGTTTTGTGAAATGATGCAGAGCACAATTAGTACAGAGACATGAATAGTGAGAGATCCAAGCTGGTTTGCCTGATATTGTGTAAAAATGTGTGTAACTTTGATATAGAAGGCCTTGCCAAACTAATTATCGAAGCATATGCAACCATCATCGTAGGCACAGGTACTTAGCATTTGATTAGATGCTCAGAGCCTAAATCAGTATGAGCGAGCTGATATGAAAAAAGTATTTGATCTTTAAATTTTCAGTGTTGCAACAAACCATGTTCATGTGTCTTTTTTTACACGTACGACTGATCTCATGTAACAAAGTATAAAAGCTGAGATTTAAAAGGAGCCACACATTTTTGGACTGGAATCCTCCCCTCCCGCACACTTATAATTGGGGATTCTGAGAAGAATAGCTAAAACTTAAATATTTTCACATGAATAATGTAAATTCATTTAGCCGCTATTGAAATAAATAATACTTTCCATTTCTGCAGCACCTTTCACATGAGGAAATTAAAGTAACTTACAACCATTAAGGGCCAGATTGTGAACCAATTACTCCCATAAGTACCCGCTCACCACTGTGAATAAGGGGTTCACAACTATGCCTTACTACACTCTTGTGATGCATGTATTGTTATCTCCGTCTGCAGATGGAGAAACTGAGTAAACTTGCCTGTGTGTGGGATGAGGTCTGAGGAAAGGATGTAACTGAGAAGTACCTATAACTTAAATTTGGTTCCTTTATAGCAAGATTATAAATATTACAAATTAAAACAAATTATTCCACCTAAAATGTTAAAGAAATAGGGCCAGATCTTTGGTTGGTGTAAATTGGCATAAGTCCATTTACTTCAATAGACCTATGTCATGATGCAAAATTTCTCTAATTCAGTGGTTCTCAACCAGGGGTATGCAAAGGTCTTCCAGGGGGTACATCAACTCATTTAGATAGTTGCCTAGTTTTACAACACGCTACATAAAATGCACCAGTGAAGTCAATACAAACTAAAATTTCATACAGACAGTGACTTGTTTATACTGCTCTGTATACTATACCAGTGTTTCTCAATCTGGGAGTCGTGATTTATTTGATAATTTATGTGGTAAAAATGAGAAAATAAGCAATTTTTCAGTAATACTGTGCTGTGATGCTTGTATTTTTATGTCTGATTTTGTAAGCAAGTAGTTTTTAAGTGAGGGGTATTCAAGACAAATCAGCCTCCTGAAGGAGGTACAGTAGTCTGGAAACATTGACAACCACTGCTCTAATTGACCTGGATCAAGAATGTCTTTGTTTTACTTTCTATTTCTATGGTAAGGCTATTGGGATCTCAGCATTAAAATACAGTCTCAGAAGGAATTTTTGAATCATGTTTTTAAGAAATTTCATAAATGGACCACTGCACTTCCCCCAAATTAATGAGTCTGATGTTTCATTTTTTAAGACCAAAGGTCTCTGCATCTTTCAAGTATTAGAGTGAGTTGTTTTCCAGAAACCCAAAGGTGGAAGTTCATTAGCAATCTATTTGTGTGTAATACATTTTATAGTAACAAATAAGGAAGTCACAATTGGTCTAGTCAAATTTGCTTCCTGTCCTCTAGTCAGGGACATATCTCCCTGCTGTCAACAGTTCTCTCCAGAAACAGCAAAAGAAAGATCCCAGATCAATCTATGAAACTGAAAGGGTATTCCCAGAAACACTGAGAAAATGAATGCCAAGGGCTTTTTTTACACTTTACCAGGGAGATCAGGAGTGAATGCACCAAATCGAAAACTCACTGCTGCGGAAATAAACACTCAGGGCTAGACTCTGCTTGGAGACAGCAGAATCTGCTACCATTTGCTGCTCTGAGGTGTACAGTGCCTCACAGAGCTGGGGAAAGGAGGCAAGACCGTGGCTGGCAGTGCAGGAGAGAGTAAGGTGCATCGCTGGCCTCCCTTCTGCGCTGCTATAGTGCCAAGCACCCCCCTCGCCGGGCCTCCCAGGCAGGGGGGTGAGGTGACACCCCTAGGTGCCCCGGGCCGGGCCAAGCTGTGGTGGGGTCTGTGTCCCTTTAAGAGAGGGGCTGGGTTGAGCCAAGCCGGCGGGGGGTGGCTCCACTCCCTGCTGCAGGTTGATGCCGGAGCCTGGGCTGAGAGCCAGGCTCGTCTCCTGCACCAGCTCCGGGCGAGGCTTTGCTGCGGCTCCCCCAGTCCCCCCGGGCGGGTTGCATGAGGCAGGGCAGGGCCCGGTGGGGCCGAGGGCTGAACAGGCCCGGCAGGGGCTGCTGGAGGGGGGAAGCTGGGGAAGGGGTGGCACAGCCTCAACCCCCTGGGGCTGCCTGCCCCGCGGAGGAGGCAGAACGGCACAAGCCGCAGCAGGACCCCAGCCCCCCGGGGGAGGGGATCTGGGGCCAGCCCGGGGAGGCAGGAGCAGCCCCAGGGGTGCTGGGCTTGTGCAGGGCAGAGCCCCAGGAGAGCCCCAGCCCCTTGGTGGGCAGTGCTGCAGAGGAGGAGCCCGCGCCCTGCGGCGGGTGAGGGGAGCCCCAGGCAGGGGGAGCCGGGCCACCCGCACCCGCCTCTCGCGTCCGCTCCATGCTGTTCACAGTACCACTTTCCACCGGCGCGGCTGCCCTGTCAGCCGCTTTTGGGTCTTTAAATAGCCGTCCGGGGGGAAATCCCGGACATTTTTAGCATTTTACAAATTCCCCCCGGACGGCTATTTAAAGACCCAAAAGCCGGGCATGTCCGGGGAAACCCGGACGTATGGTAACCCTAGTCAACTCCAGTTAATGTGGCAAACTGATGGGTTTTGTTTCCTGAAAGGAAATTACGGATCTTATTATTCCTCGGAATGTTGCAGGAGAGGGCTGGACAAATCCGAGCACATGGGTCTGGGGAAGTTCAGGACTGGGGGTGTGTTGGGGTCACCTGCTAACATTAACCAAGTCTGGTAAAGGCAAAAGTGTGTCTGTGATAACTTCTGGCAGGCTGTTAGATTCATAGTGGTTGAATCAAAAACTACAGCACACAGAACAGAAAGTGCATGCTGGCTGTATGTCATATCCAATACTGCTCCCCAGTGCCTGTGCTAATGGCCAGGGTTCAACTGAACAGGCCTCTTGGTGCAAGACTCCTTCTCCATCCTTGCAGTAGTTTCACATGGACCTTTTTTTTCCAGCCCTAGGGTCTAGGGGGCCTAATACTTCTCCCACTGAAATAAATGGGAGTTTTGCATTGACTTCAATAGGAACTGGATTGGTTTCCAGCTTTCCCCTCATCTGCCCACATGGGAAACGCTACAGAGCTCTCACTCCCCTCAGTCAGTGGTATCAAAATACCTTCCTCCCTTTCCCCAAGTCCCATATAAAAAAGGTGACCTCTGACTACAGAGTATTTTGTTTCTTTAGGCTTCATGATCTGCGTTGAGCAGAACAACACTGCATTAAAATCCAATCCATTGTATTCTCTTTGTAAACACAGAGTAGCTTTAAGTCTCCTTCCCCACCTTTATCCTCCAATTACAGAGGCCAAGGCCAAGATACAAAGGGCAGTGGGTTTTTTATTTTCCCCTAGTCAGCTACTGTAATCTGTGGTTTAGTGGTGATCGATTTATTGGGTCAAATAAAGAAGTATAACAGAATGAAAATTCAGAGTATTATATGGTTGCAGGTTTTCTATTCCAGCTAGTGTTTCATAATAACTCTGAGCTGAGACACAGTGCCCATTTACAGCACTTGACGAATATGAACACAAGCGCCACATAGAAAAGACAGCTGGAAAAAAATAGATGCCTTTTGTCCAGGATACAATTGATTAAAAAGAAATTGCAACAAGCCCAGGGCTTTCCTTTTGTAACATACTCCAGCTAAATAAAGGAATATCTGTTGCTCCCGGAATTTTCTGTAGCAACTTTTCCAGATGTCAGCCTTCGAAGGAAGAGAAAAGGAGTATAACAGTGAAAGAAACAGGCAAAAAGAGAAGCGAGAGGAGATGATTTTGAAATGGGAGGGAGTAGAGTGAGGGAGAAGAAAGGAAAGAAAGGGAGGATGGATAGATGAATAAATAGACACACACACAGAGAAAAGAAATTAAGAAAAGAAGATTGAAAAAGGACATAAACGACAAAGAGCAGAAAGTGAGGGAGATGATAAGGGAACTTTATAGAGAATCTTTGAAGAATATTAGAGAGGCAATAAGTTAAATGGAGGGTTGGTATTTTTCAGAGAATAGGGGGCGTGTTTTGTCTGATGAAGCAAAAGAGTTGGGATAGGAGTTAAGGACAGTAAATGGAGTCAGGCATTCTGTGGATATTGGTACAGGCCTCCACGGTAGCCAGGTAAAGAAGTGATCAGTATTTCCCCCCTCAGATAAGAAAGACCTGTAAAAAAGCCAGAACTTTTATCTGGAGTTATATGTTTTACTCATCTATTGAGTAGGCTAACCACTCCGATTTTCTAAGGCGGGAAAGCGACAGACTTCAAAAGTTGCATGGTTTAGAGTTCTGAGCTCCTAGGAAATGAGCCAAATGTAACAAAGATTTTATTTGTGGCCTGATTCTGCTCTTATAGAAATCAGAGGTTTTCCCCGTTGCCCTCAGGTGCAGCAGGAGTTGTGAACTGCTACGAGCTGGGAATCACAATGCTATTAATATTGAAATACTCATGAATATAATGATATGAAAATTAAAGGTGGCACAAGCATGCTTGCAGTCTAGAGATAGCTGATTTTGTGAAAATATGAAATGGAGATGGAAATTTTGCTTGTTTCACAAATGTACAGAGATCAAATAGGAGCTATGATAAAGCCTAAACCGGCAAAGGGCAATCTGCTTAAGTAGGAGTATAAGATGAATTATAACGTGATAAACAGAAGGCTTTGAACAGGTAAGTCTGGTGGGAAGAAACATTAACAAACACAGAAAACACAATCTGAAGGAATTTATCATTAGGGAAGCCTCCAAAACAGCAACAAAATCAGCCTGCAGAGAATATTCCAACCCTCAGTAAAAACCATGGGCCAGACTCTGCAGTCATTCTTCAGGCACAGTTCCCATTGAAGTCCATGGGAGCTTTGAGTGTGGATCAACTTCTCTTCTGACTTCACTTGGTGGTGGGGAATAGCAGGCTGTAGAGAAGCCTAAACAAGGGGCCCAAAGCAATTTCTCAGTCCATATTCAAATAGGAAACTGGCAGAGTCAGATCTCACTCCTGTTTGCTTTTTATTCAGCCTATATTGGACAAAACTTAGGTTGATTTCGGCAGAAGGTTTCCATGAGTAAAAACTGAGTAAAGTCTTCAGGACTTTGCCCAATAACAATCCTTAGTATTTACAGAGCACTTCACAAATATTAATGATCTAAGCCTTCTAATATCCTGGTGAGAAAAAGAAGTAGCGTTCTCAGATTTTAACATAAAGGAATGGAAAACAAATGACTTGGCCAAGGCAGCAGAGTAAGTTATTGACAGTGCCAGGATTAGAACTGAGATCATCCTGGTACCCAGTTTTGCACATATGCCATTATATTGCTCCTTTGCAATGTCACCTTTCTTTGAGTCTGCTAAGAGGGGACTTAGCCAGTGTGCAGTTTGTGAGGTAGTTTTCAAGATGGCTATAATCTATCAATCATCTACACTCCTGAAGTTACTAAGCTACCTGTATGTACTGTAGCTTCTGCTTAAAATGAGTTTCTACAGAGTATTTTTGGGCCTAGTTTTTTTAACATTCTTTCCTAACTGGGTTTCTTAGGATTTTGAAGGAACTTAAATAAAACTCCAGAGATCAGAACCAAAGGGGTACATGTTTGTTTGTTTATAATCTTCAAAGGCACACATGCAAAACTGTCTGTGTATTGTGGCATGCACAGCTTTGATTTGCACAAATGCATCAGGCTATTTGCACACCTGAACTGGGTGCGCATGCTTTTGCAGATTTGGCCCTTAAAGATTACTTGACTTCAGTGGAGATAAACCAAGGATGAATTTGACTTTAACTTCTACTGAAAGGTGCTATATTGCAGTGGTTCTCAACCAGGAATCTGGGGCCCACTGTGGGGCTGCGAGCTGGTTTCAGGGGGTCTGCCAAGCAGGGCCGGCATTAGACTTGCTGTGGCCAGGCCAGAAAGATGAAGTCCTGCCGGATGGGGCTGAAGCCAGGTGCCCTGAGCTGACACGGAAGCCTGAGCAACTAAGATTTGCAGGGCCTGCTGTAGCGTGGCCCCCCCGGCAATTGCCCTGATTGCTACCGCCTAATGCTGGCCCTGGCTTTTATATGCAGAAAAACAGTTGTTGTGGCACAGGTGGACCCTGGAGTTTTTATAGCGTGCGTGTGTGTGTGTGTGTGTGTGTGTGTGAGAGAGAGAGAGAGAGGGGATGGGGGGGGCTCAGAAAGAAAAAGGTTGAGAACCCCTGCTATTTTGTATTGTTTTCCTTTATGAGAGGTGGGAGAGTGAATCATTATTCGTAGCAGTTATGTAACTACACCAGAGATGATGTACTGTGTAGAGCTACCTGGCATTAGCTGTGGGCATTCTCTGCCTAAGGCTGATCGCTTTTGGAGTTCTCCGCTGAGGTGCAATAGCTAACCAGTGGGAGAGCAGCAACTGAGTCTGTGTTAATCAGACAGTGAGATATTCTGAGTAACGCATTTCATGCACCTGGCTGACAGGTGGGAGTGGGGCTGATGTATGTGGAGACTGGAGTTGTGCTGCAGAGAAAAAAAAGGAGCTATTATGCCAATTATATAGAGTGTGCGGAGCATGTAATGATTATGCTGAAAGCCAAAGAGAGAAAAATGCAAAGGGCCACATTTAGCTACTGTATTATATTCTCCTACATTATACCAGCATAAATCCAGATTAACTACATTGGCTTCAGTGGAGTTAATTGAGTTCACACCAGTGTAAATGAGAACAGAATTAGCCCAGCAAAAGTTCGATTTTTCCCCCTTTTCTCCAGTGAGGTTCTACATATTTGGCTGCAGGCTTGGCTGCTGTTCATTGTTTATCCATCTTAACTTTAGCAGATCAAGCCAAGTCTTCCTGGAGATAGCCAAGGCTTCATAGAGGGAGCTGCTCTGGAAGGCAGACATGTGTCTCCTGGAAGGTAGACATGTGCCTCGGAGTTGGATTACTCATGATGGACTCCACGCTTTTAAAAGTAGTTTCTTACAGTTTTTTCCTTGGGGGAATTAGAGGGACTTGGATCTCAGAAAGTGCCCCACTAAGTGATTCCGTAAAACATAATCTATCATTCTCTTGTTCTGACCTGAGCAGTGAGCAAGTATTGTTTCAGCATCTCCATCAGGCTATTTGATTGTTATCCCTTAAGAACCTCACCCAGTGGAACATAACTGAAGGAAATGAAACTCCAACCCCATTAATGATACAGACAATGCCTTTCACTAAACAAACTCAGCTTTCTTGACTTTTCCTTGCCAAATAGAATGGCCTCTGCCCCTCCCTTACAGACTCTGTAGGCACTTCCTGTAACTGGGAGTGGCTGTGTAGCCACCAGTAGTTGGCAGCTAATGGGATAAACTCCCACAGTCCCTGAAGGTAACATATGACGTGGGCTAGAATTGTAGTCACAAGTGGCAGCTTAGTGTTAATTCCAGTGGCACTGATGGACAATACATGCCTCCTAGCCATAAACAGACACTGTATCTTAATGGACAATAGAGTAGAGACCTTGCCAACAATAGATGAATAGATTCATAGCAAAAAATGAAATGTTACAATGAGGGAAATAAAAAGATCCAGGTAAGCAATGTACTGTGCCTCACTGTGCAGCTGGTTAAATGCTATAAAGGCCTTATAATTAGTTTCAAATCCTGCTGTCTTCACTCACATTCCTACTGATGGACTAAAAACTGAGTGTGGAGTTGAGGGTTTGTCACTGCAAGATAGCAGAAGAGCCAAGATCCATCATCAAGTTCCAAGTTATTTTGGATCAGAAAATAAAACTCAAGACTTACATTTTCAAAAATGAGACACCCAAAATGAGTGGACAAGTAGAGCACCCCAAATAAGAATGCCCTTTAGAAAATGTAGTGCCATGTGTTACGAAATTAGAATCCCAAAAGACAACAATTAGCACTTAGCCTGTAAGCCATTAACTCTAACTACAGGACAGTCAACCATCTCATAGATAGATAGAATTTATAGAACACAGCAGGCAGAAAATTGGTTAGGTTTGCAAATTCTAAATGAAATTAACTTGCACTTTGGTTGAAATAAGACAACATCCAGTAAGATTAGACTGGATTAGCAAACTCACTAAAAAATTGAATAAAATAAGACCTCCATAGAGGAGCAGAAGCATTATCTCATTGCAGATCATTGATCGGTTTAGTCAGGTATCTTGTCTCTAACAGTGGCCGCTTTCCGATGCTTCAGAGGAAGGTACCAACCCCCCCCCCCCCAAAAAACACACCAACCAACCAACCAACCAAACAAACAAACAAACCATAATGGTCAATGATTATTAAGGCTGGGAGTCTGGCACGGCGGCACGGAAGTCATGGATTCCATGACTTTCCAGGACCTCCATGACTTCTACAGCTGGCAGGTGCAACTGAACCCAGGGCTGCCCAGCAGCAGCAGCTGCGGTCCCGGGTGGCGGGGCTACCTCCTGCCAGCGGCGGCGGTCCCTGGTCGCTCCCTGCCAGAGGCAGCGATCCCTGGTCGCTCCCTGCCAGCAACGGCTGCGGTGGTCTCGGGCTGCCCCCCTCCCCCGAGCACCAGCGGGCACCCCAGAGGCCCCCTCCTCCTTCGAACACCAGCAGGCACCCAGGTGCCCACCCAGCACCAGTGGGCACCCCGGAGCCCCTCCCTCCAGCGCCAGCGGGTGCACCAGCAGGCGCCCCAAAGGCCCCCTCCCCCCAGGACCAGCAGATGCCTCAGAGCCCCCCACTGTAGCATCAGCGGGCACCCCAGAGCTCCCCCTCCAGAGCAGCAGCTGCACCCCTGGAGTCCCCCAGAACACCCAAGATTTAGTCGGGTATATAGTACAAGTCATGGATAGGTCATGGGGCCGTGAATTTTTGTTTATTGCCCATGACCTGTCCATGACTTTTACTAAAAATACCCATGATTAAATCTTAGCCTTAATGATTATCCAGCATCTTATCTTTCTCCTTCCCCAAGCTCCCCCTCCTGTTCAGTAGTATGTATATAATAACAGACCTTTCTCCTAGTGCAGGAGAATACCCTAGTGATTAAGTACTGCTAAAACAAATGGGTTGGTTTTTTAGCTGTCAGAGCAGTAGGGAGTTGTTATTGCAGAGGGACATCTTACCAGAACACTGGCCTTTCAAATGTTTACGGTGCTGGGGCTTGACTGGCTCAGAGATACACGGTGTATGGAAAGGTTTTCATCTCTCTAGGTACACTGATGCACGAATCTCAGAATCATGTTCCAATTAAAAACTTCTCGTAGAGCTAATGTCAACCCAAGCTTCTAAATCTGTTTACAGATCAGAAAGCAGCAAGGAAGTACTAGGCTTACGGCTAGCAAATGGGATAATATGAAGCAGGATTTTTATGACTGTGCACACATTAGAACATGTCCCAAGCAAGGAATGGCTGTGGCCTGGCATAAAGTTGCTGGTTTGTTTGGGTCTGATGAAAATGTTTATTTTCAGCATCATAACACCGTGTAAACGTAACAAGCCTGAGTCAGATGAAGTCATTTGAGTTGCATGCAGAAGAAATTTGACCTAATGTCTGAATTTGGGTTTACCATTTACTTGCCAACACATTTTGATGAATGCATAATTTCAAATAGTCTATCTGTAAAAAAAAAAAAAAAAATGTTGTTATTCCTAAACTGTTTTAGTTAAGAACTCCTGGATAAAAAAGGCACCTATATATAAAATAATGTCATGGTTTATTATTTTCACATGGCAATTAATCATTTGCTCACTATTAAATGAGCTGGCCCCTGTGGTTGAATTTGCTTTTGGTTTTGCATCAGGGTCAGTCATGCCCTCGGATTTTTAATTAACTAACCAACCATCACACTAGGAAAATGTGTAATTTTATACGTGCATATAAGAAGTTAACGGAATATAAAAGTTTATTTGCTTTTACTGATGCCAAGTGAAAGCAGGTTCATTGTGAATAGAATAAATTGAAGATGCTCTTTCAGATCCTATGGCCTGATTAGGAGAAATGGCTTCCCATTCCAGCTTGTTAAGGATAAACCATCACAATACTTTAGTCAGAGCCAGAGTATGGCAGGCTGTAAATGATACAAGAGTCTAGTAAGAATTAGGGCAGTGGGAAAGAGCTATGGATGTTACTTAAAAAATGTGAGAGTACTGTAAGACATCAGCGTGCAATATGTATTTCATTTGGACTTGCCCATTGAGAGGAGTTAAGGGGATTCAGAGTAAGCAGCAGCAACCTGAGAAACGCTGCCCCATAGCAAGCAGAATCCCTTAGGGTAGGGGTAGTCAATTATTTTTTGTCAAGGTCCAAATTTCTTGGTTAAGCTATAGTCAAGGTCCAGACTCCAGAGAAACATTTTTCACACAGCAGTAACAATAAGGACAATAAAAAGATTTTGCAGTCCGTTCAGAAGTATCTGGCAGTCCCGATTTGGCCCGCAGTCAGCCTGTTAACGACCTCTGCCGTCGGGGGTGTGGCGACTCAGCCCCATCACTTACTGATGCAGCGTGCGTTCCCTATACACCCGCTGCCTGAAGTTAGTCAGCACACAAGGACTGCACATCTTTTACACCTCCTAAATCTGGCAGAGCACACCCTCTTAGAGCAGTGAGGTTCCAGTGCCAATGTACACAGCCTCTCAGTGCTCACTGGCCTGATCCCGTGCCCAGTGATGTCAGTGGAAGTCTTTGAGTCAGTGGAGTGTTGGCAGGGGTGAAAGTAACTTAAGTGACTTCCTGGTACGCAGGGAGGCCGGGGTCCTGAGCAAGGTGGGGGGGAGTGGCTCTGGGCCCCCGAAAAGGCGGGGCCTTGGGTGGAAGGGGCAGGGCTGGGGCCAGACTCCCCCAGCCAGCCCTTCAGCACTGCCCGGCTCGCGCCGCCCGGGGCTCCAGGCAGGGCCGGCTTTATGACCCACGGGGCCCGATTCCAATACCCGGCGGCAGTTGGGGCTTCAGCGGCACTTCGCGGCGGGGGGTCCACTCCGGGTCTTCCGCGGCACCAAAGGACCCCCTGCCGCAGAAATGCCGCCAAAGACCCCCGGAGCGGGGCCCAATTCCGGGGAATCGGGTGAATTGGCTTAAAGCTGGCCCTGGCTCCAGGGGCGATTTAAAGGACCCAGGGCTCTGGCTGCTGGCGCAGTAGCAGTAGCGGCGGCTGGGAGCCCCAGGCCCTTTAAATTGCTGCCAGAGCACCAGGCCCTTTAAATCGCCGCCGGAGCCCCATGGTAGCGGTAGCAGCAGCGGTGGCTGGGAGCCCTGGTGCTCTGGCGGCGATTTAAAGGGCCAGAGGCTCCAGCCGCTGCCGGGAGCCCCAGGCCCTTTTAAATTGCCGGGCCCCGGGGAAGCTGCCCCTTTTGGCCCCCTCCCCCATCAGCGGTCCTGCCAGTGATGTTGGCTGTGTTACCATACCGTACTGGCTTACTTTCACCTCTGAGTGTTGGATCAAGCACAGGAAGTATTTGCATCATATTCTGACAAGGTCCTGCAAAGGTAGAAATTTCTGTGTACTTTTTGAGGCCTATTTGTGTCCTGGTCAGTAAAGGAAATGTGTGCGTTAGTAATGGGTGACCTTTAAGGGAACTTAGTTTGGTTAAAGAAGGTTTGTATGGTTGGAGTTCTCCCAATAATGTCTGTTTAATAAATTCATGCCACTTTTTTCTCTTTAGAAACCAGAAACATGGCAACAAAGGAGAAGCTGCAGTGTTTGAAAGATTTCCACAAGGACATCCTCAAACCTTCCCCTGGCAAGAGCCCTGGGACACGCCCTGAGGACGAGGCAGAGGGGAAGCCGCCTCAACGGGAGAAGTGGGCGAGTAAGATTGACTTTCTGCTGTCCGTGGCTGGTGGATTTATTGGTTTAGGCAATGTCTGGCGGTTTCCGTATCTCTGCTATAAAAATGGCGGAGGTGAGTATTTTTCTATCTCTCTAATTCCTTCTCATTCAGCTATACATTCGTCCAACCATCCATCCTTCCAATACTGTAGCATCGGCGTGTCTCCCACATATTTAAAATCGAGATATCCATAACAATCTCTTTTCTCTTTCCCAACCTGTACGAGAAATTGCTTGATTATTTCATAGTTAATATCCAAGCTCTGTTATGAAAAAAACCAACAACCTTGCATTTTACTAGTATTACAGTTGAACTTCACTTTTAACTTAAAAATAAATATATACGTTAATTATATGGATCAATATTCTCAGTGTAAATGTAGAATAACTCCAATTAATGGCGCTACTCCAAATTTATAGTGGTGCAACTAAGACAAGACTTGAACTGAACATTTCTTTTGGGTTTTAACATAAAAATACTGCTTTCGCTTAAATGAAATGAAAGTATATCTAATCCTCATCATCTTTATAGATGTTCACTTTAAAAAGGAATGAAAATGCCCTTTCCCTTTGGTTTGTAACCATTCTATTTTTAATCTTTGAACAGGGGCAATAATCCCAGAAAAGTAAAATTGTTATATGTGTACACAAGGGTATCAAATGTGTTTCCTTGTTACATATATCTACCGCAGCATGTGGATTATTCTTCATTTTGAATTCTTTTAATCTTTATTGTACATCATTGTGTTTTCTCTACAGGTGCATTTCTTATACCTTATTTCATTTTCCTGTTTGGGGGAGGTCTTCCTGTGTTTTTCCTGGAGGTGGCGCTAGGACAATATACCTCTGAAGGAGGAATTACATGCTGGGAAAAGATCTGCCCTATTTTCACTGGTTAGTTATTTTCCTGCCATATCGCAACACAAGACACAGTTAATGAATGTAATGACATGTTACTTGGAAATTTTCCAAACAGCTGTGCTAGACTCACTGATGGCAGAAGGTGTTATTAATGGGTAAATTCCATTTCGGCAACCAGTCCTGCGAAGTGCAGAATGCCTTCGACTCCCATTTTTTCAACACCAAGGCCCTGGTTCATCAAAGCCCTTAAACACGTGCCTAACATTGCTACTGCGGGGTTTATGCATAAATTGAACTGCCTTGCTACATAAGGATGGGATTACTCAGGTGCTTAGCACAGTGAATGTGTTTAAGTGCTTTGCTGAAGCACTGAATAAATTATGGGGGAAGTTCACTCCTGGGCAGAGGGCCACCACGAGGCATATACACCACGTAAGCTGCACTTAAATCCTCAGATATTAGGGCCTGATCCTAGAAAGGGACTCCCATTGATTTCAGTGGTCTTTGGATCAGGTCTCTAAGGTACACCCTTGATGTGGTTTATTGCTTAAAAAACGGGGCAAGTATATGCCATTCATGTCCCTCACAGCTGCTATTTGTTGTAGTAGCTGACTGTATGATATTGGTTCCTGGAAAGGTAGACGTCTGAGAGTAGAAAGGAGAAATCATAGTATTAATTTTTGTTGCTGTCGTCTTGTTAACTGACAGAAGTGCCAATAAATAAGAAAGAAGTTGCATGTTGTGCACTAAATAGGCTCGCAACAAGAGGCTGTGCAATCTGTGAGAAAGAGAGAGGGCGTTTCACATTGTGTTGACGAGCGTTGGAGAAGGCAGTGTTCCCTTGAAATACTAGGGGATCAGAATCTTTTCCATAGTCTCATATCCTTTTGCGAAAGTGCCTTTCCAAATATTATCCTGGACTGGAAACCAAACTCTTTTTGCCATGCAAACCCTGGCATCACAGTTATTTTTACATGCACAGTGGGAATTTGAATGGCTTTCTGTGGAAAGATTCAGGCATAGAGCTTTTGCAATAATTAGATCCGACTGTGAAAAACAACTCTGATTGCTCCATTTTATTATTAAAGGGCATTTGCCAACAAATGAAGAAACACATGCCGTTCACAAGAATTGTGCTAATGCCACTCTGAAATTTAATGGGAATATAAAATTAAAAGCAGGTTACCAAAATCCTTTAGAACCCCTAACTGCATCCCACACATTGACTGGCTTCAGAGAGACACTGGGAAATGAACTGATTTGTTAGAATTAACCCCCATTAATTATGAGTGATTACACTGGATATAGCAACAGAGGGTCCTGTGGCACCTTTAAGACTAACAGAAGTATTGGGAGCATAAGCTTTCGTGGGTAAGAACCTCACTTCTGCCATTACTTGCATCTGAAGAAGTGAGGTTCTTACCCACGAAAGCTTGTGCTCCCAATACTTCTGTTAGTCTTAAAGGTGCCACAGGACCCTCTGTTGCTTTTTACAGATTCAGACTAACACAGCTACCCCTCTGATACTTTACACTGGATATATACCCCTATCTCATAGAGCTGGAAGGGATGCTGAAAGGTTGTTGAGTCTAGCCCCCTGCCTTCACTTGCAGGACCAAGTACTGATTTTGCCCCAGATCCCTAAGTGACCCCCTCAAGGATTAAACTCACAACTCTGAGTTTAGCATGCCAATGCTCAAACCACTGAGCTATCCCTCTCCCCCTAAGGTAAAGATGCACAACTTTCCTTTTCAAAATTTAAGTGGGAATGGGCACCTTAAATTGATTTAGGTCTTGATTCTGCCACCCTTACTGATCATGAGCGGTATCTTATTCCTTGAAATGAATGGAACTACCTAAGTAAGTAAGATCGTATCCAATGGGCCAAATTCTCAACTGTTATACTGAAGTCAGTGGAATTACCCTGATTTACACCCCTTTCTTTTCTCCCCCTCCTCTCACTAGGCCATGGGGTGGGGGGAGAAGGGAATGCTCTTGGTTTAAATAAAAATCACCTTGGTATCCCTGGAAAAGGAAATTTATGGGTCTAATAATATGGCTAAGTGAATGTTCTGACTGAACTGTAGAATAGATAGTACACTCTATGTGGGTGGGGGGGGCAGAGGGGGTTGCACTCAGCACAAAATTCTTGGCTGTGGAGAATCACATTGCAATATGGCTTAAGGCTGTGCAATATAAGGCAGAACTGCCAGGTGTTGACACAGTGTATCAGTAAGCACCTTTCATATAAACATATTTATTTAATGTAATAAATAAATTAATTAATTACTTTTACAAACTATTGTAAGTCTTTGTTGGGAAAACAGTTTTTATCGCTCCCATTCCTAAATGGAACGTTAGCTTCAGAAAGCCCTTCAAGATTCTAAATACTAGTGGTTAAAAGGGATCAGAAGAAGGATCTGTATGCAGGCCTTTTGTTTCTTACTTTAAATAAAGAGACTGGTTCTCCTCTGACACAGAGGTACAAATCAGAAGTAATGCCAATGAGAGGAGTCAGACCCGCAGAATAGTTTCGAAATTTAATTCTGCCAGAGCTGCATTCCATCACCTCCTTGATTGCCATTTTAAGTTGTGGAGGACGTGGCCTTATCTGCCCATGACCCTGTGTTTAAAAACAAACAAGGGACATTTTTTATTGTCAAGTATTGATAGCAGAGTTAAACATTGATCTCATTAGCAATAACAAGCACAAATAGCATACTTTCTTTGCAAAAGAGAAATGGGTGCATAGACTATGGCTTTCACTTCGCTTGCTTTGGAATTTTTAAACACTCGTCTTATTTTGCACACACACTGAACCTTCTGCCCAAGGATCTCATTAATACCGCTGCAACCACTGGTGCTAGTGATAATCAGTGACAGTAGCTTGGTTATGCTTTAGTTGTGTGTGCTGTTTAATGGGATTCAGTTTCCAATAGTGGTATATCCTACACCAGGATTTAAATCCACAGAGTATTAAAAAATAACTTTACATGTCTGAGATTTCATAGTGTTGGAACGATAAGTGACCATTGTGTATGTGTTTTATTTATTTATTTTGTATTAGGAATCGGTTATGCTTCCATAGTGATTGTGTCCCTTCTGAATGTGTACTACATCGTCATCCTGGCTTGGGGAGTGTACTATCTGTTCCAGTCATTTCAGAGCGTCCTACCTTGGTCGCTTTGTGGTCAGAAGTGGAACACACCTACTTGCGTGGAAGACACTCTCAGGAAGAACAAAACACTCTGGTTGTCACTGAACATTACAAACTTCACATCGCCCGTCACAGAGTTTTGGGAGTAAGAACATGCATTATTATTTTTAAGAGCACTTTATTTAAAGGACAAAAATCATAAATGCAAATAGCTTCTTCTATTGAAACTCCATGGGGAATTTTAGGTACGGGAAAATGAATAGATCTAGGTTGGAGGCCTTGCCTATAGCCTGATTGAATAATTGGTGGCCAGCAATTAGAGAAGGTGCACTGGTGCTTACCCCAAAGCTTAGACAACAGCAAGCCAGGGTGCTGAATCAGGGCTATACTCAAGCATAGATAAGGCCATAGTGTCACCTTCTTATAGGGTGACCAGATGTCCCGATTTTATAGGGACAGTCCCAGTATTAGGGACTTTTTCTTATATAGGCGCCTATTACCCCCCAACCCCTGTCCCCATTTTTCACACTTGTTATCTGGTCACCCTACCTTCTTAATGCCAAACGCTACATGCAGCACAGATCCTGGCCAGTCCTTAGTGTTGTCCCATCCAAGTACTAACAAGACCCAACTGTTCTAGCTTCTGAGATTTTAGCCTTACCCAACCTCAAAACAAAAATCCCGCCTCAGAAAACTACTTTTAAAGTAATGTTAAGGATCTGACTTGAACCCACAAAGGCAAGTGAAAGTGAAAGCTTGTGCCAACAGTATTGTCTTAATTCTTGTGGTACTTGGGTATTGCTGCACACATGAGGGTAAATTCAGACCTACTGTAAGGGCTGCAATGCCATGGATTTCACTAAATACATTGAATTTGACCTATGGCTAGGAGATAGCTCAGTCTTCTCAGATCCTTGCAAAAACAAAGGACGATGATCACAGTTAATGGATAATGAATAGCCTGGGTTTTCAATCGTACATTTAGGCCTGGTCTACACTGGGGGGGATCGACCTAAGATACACAACTTCAGGTACAAGAATAGCGTAGCTGAAGTCGATGTATCTTAGGTGGACTTACCTCGTGTCCTCACGGTGTGGGGTCGACTGCCACCGCTCCCCCGTCAATGCTGCTTCCTCCTCTCAACGCGGTGGAGTACAGGAGTCGACGGCAGAGCGATTGGGGATTGATTTATCGCATCTACACTAGACGCGATAAATCAATCCCTGAATCACGTCTACACTAGACGCAATAAATCAATCCCTGATAGATCGATCACTACCTGCTGATCTGGTGGGTAGTGTAGATGTACCCTAAATTATAAAAACAATGAGGAGTCTGAAGAAGTGGGTTTTTTTTCCATGAAAGCTTATGCCCTAATAAATCTGTTAGTCTTTAAGGTGTCACCGTACTCCTTGTTGTTTTTGTGGATACAGACTAACATGGCTACCCCTCTGATACTTGGTACATTTAATTGTGATTTTCTTTGCTTCTGGAGAGAAGTGAACTTCTAAATATTACATTAAACCTCTTATTTTTCATTGAAGGGTGTAGGAATGGGAAAGGAGGCACAAAGGCCCAGATCTGCAAAGGTATTTAGGCACCTAATTTAGATGCCTAAATACCATTGAGTATCTGGGCCAAAAGATATTCATATGTAGTGTATATAAATGCATAGGTTCACCCAATCGAGAACAGCAAGTCTCCCAAAACCTGTCTTGGTTTGAAAGGATTTTGGTTTTGTTTTCTATTGTGAAAAATACCCATTCATCTCTGGGTTGTGATTCTCTGCATCAGACATCAGTTTGGAACATTTCATTTACAAGTACCTTGAGAATAGGGGTTTACAATGGAAACAATGACAGACCATTAATTATGGTTTTGTGAGCACAGCTGTTGTTGCCTTTCCCCCTCCCTTTCTTGTTAATACACTTTCTACATTCTAACAAATCACTTTCTAACCTGGCGAAGATGCCAGCCATTAACGTGGCAAAGAAAACTGGCAGAGATATTAAACACTGCCCGTTATTGTACTTTTCTGTGATCATTTGTCTTGCACCAGCCTACTGTGTAATCTTGAAGAAGATCTTGCTTTTCCCAGATGCCTGGAGTTTATCAGGCTTAAGCTTCTTGTCACAGTTTCTCCTGCGTTTCACATTACAAATTCTGTTTTGCACAATCTGATTTCTAAATGGAGAGACACCTCTGCAAACAGTGTATTTGCACAGGCATCAAAAATTTGCAGAATAAAAGGGAATACAAAGAAGATCTGTTTGATGTAAGACCCCCATGAGCAGATTCAGAGATTATTTACTTGTTTGGCTTGCCCTGCTGGTTTATTATTAAGTGTAGCATTTGCTTTGATCCCAGTTTGACTTCTTCAGGCCACTTAAATTTCAGTTTGACTCCTTGAATCAACTTGAACACCCTTCTGTATTTTATAAATAAACGTAAGCTAGTTGCCGCACCAGAAATGACATCCACACTGCAAATATTTGGCAGGTGTTAAGTTTGGAAAAAGAATCCTAGGAACTGTGCTGAAACTTGTAACCCAAGAGCTGAAGATGAGCCAGTAATGTAGAGTAGGTCTTGGACCATCAGATGATTGGTGTAATTGACAGAGTGCATCCTGTATTACCAATTTTTTCAGTGTGTCATTAGCACTAAGTGTCTGCGCTACGTGACAGTTACTTTCCCAGTTCTGATTTCCTGGGTGGTGGACTGGTTCCTCTAAAGATATGGGGAGTTGAAATGATTTACTAGACAGACATTCCACATCAAGAAGTCAAAGACCAACTGGAACAGGACAAAAAGCAATCTTCTAATGTGGATAACAAATCAGACTAAAGAGGTCTTGCACACATCTAAGCATGAAGAAGGACTCCCTGTATCTTGTGCACTGCCTTCTCCTTACCCCTATCTTCCTCAGCTCTGTTAAGGTTATGCTATCTCACTTTTACATAAGAACATAAGAATAGCCCAACGGCTATCCAGCTCAGTATCCTATTTAAGAGTTAAAGTGTTAATGGGCAACTTTCAATATACCATATCTAAGGCCAGGCCAGACTTTATACAGTACATTATTTTTAATCTCCATTCGCCCCCAGCTCCCTAAAACCTTTGATAAAAGGCAATGGTACAAACCAGCTAGGTTTCTCAGGTAAAAATATACCTGCTGCCAGATATTCTGCCTTCAGAGGCAATGCTACCACTGTTAGGGCTTGTCTTCACTACCCGCCTGGATTGGCGGGTAGAAATCGATCTCTCGGGGATTGAATTATCGCGTCTCGTCGGGATGCGACAATCGATCCCCGAATCGACGCGCGTACTCCACCAGCGCAGGTAGGAGTAAGCGCCGTCGACAGGGGAGCCGCGACGGTCGATTTGCTGCCCTCCTCACAGCGGGGTAAGTTGGCTCGGATACGTCGAATTCAGCTATGCTATTTACGTAGCTGAATTTGCGTATCTTAAATCGATCCCTTTCCCCGCCCCCCCCATAGTGTAGACCTAGCCTTAGTCAGCTATCTGAATAGGCTGGGAGGATCCCAATGCCCAGGAAGAGTTTTACCCTGGAAGGCAGAGGAATACCATCTTGTTTGTCTACCTGCCAAACTTCACTCATCCTTGGGAATAAGATCATCGGCGCTTATCATTTTTATTTTTAAAAGCTTGTGTTATTCCCTCGATCTTAAATATCCCATCATTGAGACCCTGCAGACGCACAACTGTAAGAATGACCTAGTCATGTCTGAATGAAGGAGGGTAGACACAGACTTCTCTCAAGAAGCACAATAACATAACCTGTGGCCAGTTAACAATAATTTGTGTTGTCAATCTTACTGGTCTTGGTGGACTTTTTGGGCCTGAGTTTTATTGGGACTTCAACAGTGCTTCCCCTTGTGCACCTCCATGCCCCCCCATATACACACTTTTTCAGCCTTAACACATGGAAGTGATGTATTTTACACATGCAGAGTCTAGCATCCACGTGGCCCCAAAGTGTGTGCAAATGCTAGTTGCACGAGCAATACGTGATTCTGAAAATAAAGCCCTTTTCCTTAGGAGCCAGTCAGCTAGGAAACTTGTCGCCTACGGGACATTTATATTTGCCACTCAGTGCTCAAGCATTAACAGTCATACAAAAAGGCCACAGTGCTTGGAGAAGAGGCTATTATCCCGTGATTGAAGGAATCCACACTGTTTTGCGGTACAGTTAATACTTATTTAATTTTTTGTTTCTGAAACTAAATGCCCTTTTCAATCTGGGAAACGGATGTGGTTATCTTCATCACTAGTGTGTGGTAAAGCTGACACCACACTGATATAATTGGCCTCCCTGATACATTAGCCGCTTCATGCTGAACGACATGTGCCCCTTCCCTGTCCTGCCGGACATACAGTTGAGCCTGACATTTCAGTTCATCTGAATTAACATTCTGTGCAAATCACATGCTTACTTGAGCAGCAGTAAAAGGGGTTAAGCAAATCTAGCTTTATCTCAGGAGACTTACATCTTGCTATCATGTGCTTTAGATCTTATTTCTTCAGATTTTCTTTTAAAGTTCTGAATTTTAAAGTCTTACAAATGCAGTAATGCGAAAGGGGTGAGAATTATGGGACAGCTCCCATTAAACAAGAGCTCTGATTGTCTGATGCTGACCAAATGTTTATAAATGGCTGGTAATCAGCAGACCTTGTTCATCCAAATCCAAGAAAGCCTGTCACATGTTCCTGGCATGTAACCCTGAGGAAAGCAAAACAAAACTAAACAAAATCCGACTTAGTCTTATGTGCCCTTGGAGGCAAATAAGATTTACGAAATTGCTTCTTTCATAGTATTCCCTTTAGTGAATTGCTTGTACACCTGATTATAGTACTAGTTGTTATTGCTCAGTCTATGTTAAAAAGCACTTCCTCTCTCTTAGTATGAAAGGTCCTGACTGCATTCATGTGATTAATTGACATGGGACACCCTTCAAGGATTGCCTAACTCCACTCATTCTATTTTTGCGCACATTCTGGAACCACTTACAACTCCTGTTTTTACATTCTCCGTGTTATTAGTCCATACTGGCTCTATGAAAAAAAGCCCAAGAATCCATGTTTGATATTTGTCCCACTGAATATATATATATATATGTCAGAACACATCATGCAGGCTTGGTAACGGAGGGAGTAATGGAGGTTTGTCCATATCACCAAAGCTGTTGTGCAATACAGTTCTTACTACACCTAGGAATGAAATTATAAAGATGTTACAGATGCAGACTGATGTGCTTCTGCTACAGAAATATGTTGGTTTTGGTTGCCTGACATAACCTAATGCAGACACTGTAGTGGTGTGTGCTGAACTGGCTCCTTGAGGTATTCATCCTTGCAGGGGAGGATGGCTGAAGACAGCAAGGGAGCACATCAAACAGTGCACTTTACTAGTCCTATATAAAAGAGAAACCTACCTGGCTCCTAGCAGATGCTGTTCTCTTCCATAGAATGTGAGCCCAGAATCTTGGGTCACATTCTAGGTAAGGTGGCCATCTGTTTTTGAATCTATAAGAGAAAAACAAAGCGTGGTTCATGAAACATCCCACATACAGTCTTAGCCACATACATTCACAGATCTCCAGTTTCCAAAAGGAAAAAGGCTATTCAGTGTTTTCTTGCCCCAAGCCATGTTGGCTGCTTATTAGCATGTTCTTCCATACTGCCTTTCAGCTTAGAAAGTTGGGCTTTATTAAAAAAAACCCATGGGAGCTTGAAACTGAACTTTGGTCTCCTTGCAAATTCTTCATTTTCTTCTCCCACATACACACACCGAGCCTGATCCTGCTGCTGCTGATTCCAGTGAGTAAGGACTCACTCATATGAGCAAGGACTGCAGAATTATACAATTGTTTGTTATCATAGGGTTCCTCCTAATTACTGAGTAGCTACACTGTTTGGGGAGCGTCTGTTCTATTGAGTTCCATTGGTCTTTTTCCACAGCACCCAATACACTCAAAAAATGTTTAGAAAATGTAAAGCATTTAGTTCTGAGAACACACACACACACACACACACACACACACACACACTCAAATTATCGTAACAAATTTGCAAGCTAATATTAAAAAAAGGCAACCATTTTGGGCCTTCTAAATGGTCAGTTTCTCTTTATTATCAAAAATGTATAGCACTTTTAGGTCACTGGTTTTATTTATTGTTATTGTTTTTTCCATTGGGAACAAAAAAGCTTGATAGACACGGGTGGGGGTGGGGGTGAAGCCTAGTGCATCAGATTGCTATGACCTTGCAGGGTTTGGTAAATGTTTTTATCTTGACAAAAATCTGTTACCTAAACTTGTTTACCTCATCTGCGTGTGCAGACACATTGACCCGGTGTGCCCCTTGCACTCCTGATAGTGGGTAAAGGATGGCTGCTGACTTTCATCGTTGGGCAAAAAACAAAACTCAGCGGCATTCTTTCATTGAACAAATTAGACTGTGGACAATGTCCTGCAGTTCCAATACAGTCAAAACTTTCATTGACTATAGCGAAAAGTCTTGCATGACGAGGAGTTCAGGATTTGTCCCAGTGATTTCAGCAGAGTTTTGCCTAAGTAAGGAATTAGTAGGATTTGGTCCTTTATTGCAGGCAATGAGGAAAGGTGTGACACAGCCTGTTCATGTTAGAGAAAGTGACGAACATGCCATTTGGAGCGTGTACATTGCCAGAGAAAGGAAAGGAAGTAGTTTTATTTCAATATTTGTTCTTATGGAAATTGACAAAAGAAAGAAGTTAATAAAAAGTTGTTTTTATGAACCTAGCTATTCTGATGCTCATGTTTTTGCCTCCCCAGTAGAAATCTGTGGTTATTTTCTAAGTTGAATAACTAAATAAAGTTTACCAAATATCTTTGGTCAACTAAACAAGGACCTACTTGTGATGACATTGACTACCTTTGGCACTCATCAGTAATGGTTGCATGCACTGAGCCAAGATAAATGGAAAGGGTAACAGAAATTGTAACAAATCCAGGCTCTGCACTGCAAACCAAACTCCTTAATGTGTTAACTTGACACACTGTTCTCTCTGATCCCTATAATGATAGTCACGGTAACAGACTGAAAAGGAAACACTGATGTATTGTGGCCTTTTTGAATAAGTGTGTTTCAGACATTATGGGTGATATTGACATACAAGTACACTGTGGCTTCAAGGCTGTTTTGATAGAGATGCCAGTAGAGCAGTGATTCTCACAGCCGGTTCACCGCTTGTTCAGGGAAAGTCCCTCGCGGGCCGGGTCGGTTTGTTTACCTGCTGCATCTGCAGGTTCGGCCAATCGTGGGGGCTGCGGGAAGCGGCGCGGGCCGAGAGATGTGCTGGCCACTGCTTCCTGCAGCCCCCCGTTGGCCTGGAGTGGCAAACCGCGGCCAGTGGGAGCCGCGATCGGCCGAACCTTCTGGACGCAGCAGGTAAACAAGCCGGCCCAGCCCGCCAGGGGCTTTCCCTGAACAAGCAGCGGACCGGCTTTGAGAACCACTGCAGTAGAGGTCTGGCTTCCATCTCCATGAAGAACAATTATAGCAAATAACTTCAACATACTTATATGATCATTAGCTTCCAAAAGGAGCCTTGGTCAAGATGCTGTATAGTATGTTGGTCAGAAGAATCCTACAGACAGCAGACATACCTAGGGCTTAATCCTGCAAACTTTTACTCATATGAGTAATGCTGAGTTAGGCAAGTACATGTTCATAAGATTGCAATTTTAAAGTGCAGCCAGTCCAGTCATTGCCATAAGTAATGTGTCTAAACTTGCAGAGCTTATAAGAAAACTCCTGACTAACTGCTTTGTTGCATCTTTGTCTTGCTTCTTTTCCGTTCACGCATTAAGGCGCAACGTACTGAGCTTGTCTACGGGGATTGAAGATGTTGGTGTTGTCAAGTGGGATCTGGCACTGTGTCTTCTCTTTGTCTGGGTGATATGTTTCTTCTGCATTTGGAAAGGCGTCAAGTCTACTGGGAAAGTAAGTGCTCTCTCTGCCCCTTTACAATCACTCCCTTAGAAAAGTCAGCAGTACCGTGAATAATAGGCTGTGTCTTTTGTCAATAAATAGTGACAGCTTCCATGCGAAAAATGTATTTTCACACTGAGTAAGAGCTGGACTTGACTGGTGTTGGAGGGCAGTGGCCAGTGCCATAGTACAGAATCCCTCTGAACCAAGCGGATGTGAATGGAATGGCATCATGAATCATACAAAGACGACTCAGGAAGCCTTTTAAATAGCGCCATTTAAGACAATGGAACCTAGCCAGTGCTACCTGTACTGGTGAGGGTGCCTCAGGCTTTACTGAGTGGTTCACTACTTGCTTCTTCCCACATAATAATAATAGTTACACCACGGTGTGCTTCTATGACATGTCACCCACAGAGCCACCTTCAATTCTGCTGCAGTGCCACTGGAATCAGTGGCTCCACAGTGGGGATAAACTGAAGTCACTGGGAACTTTTGGAAAATCTGCCCACTTATTTAGATGCCCCAGGACAGATTTAGGAGCCTAACTTTAAGCACTCATTTATTTAATGAAAACGCTCGTCCTAAAACAGCAGCCCCGTCTTCTTTGCCAGGGTCATTGTCCAAGGGCTACTCTGACACTCAGATCTATTCACTGTTTATTCAGTCATTTCTAGTGTGCCTCTCACTGCAGGGCCTACCTTCCTCTCTGAAGTTTTCTATTAGGCGTATTGAGCTCAGGGCTAAGTTCAACAACCTTGATATCTACACTCTATATTTTAGATGCCTGCTGAAGGCCACAGTAGTTAAACATTCACAGACTCCAGACCCTTGGGTGCTCCGAGGTTTTTGTTGAATGGGACCCATCTGTGGTTCCTCCCCCCGCCCCCACGCCCTTACCACTGCACTCTCCAAAACCACGCCATTCCATATGGTAATAATTAGACAGCATCTGAACCTCATTCCATTCCAGTAGCGTGCAAGGAACAAAGTACAGAAGTTTCCACACTGTCAATTAACGAGGCGATGCCTGGTATTTATTGCCTCTTTAAATATATGGTAGTGGTTCTGTACCATCATTTCTCTCTCCCTTTGACTTTATCGTAGGGCCTCATTAAAAACATGGTGCCTTATTCTTCTGGTCTCCTGCCAGTTTTAGGTCCAAAGAGCAGTTTCCACACCTCTAAATCTGTGCTGACCGAAGATGGTTGTATTCCCTATTGTCACTGGTTGGCATGACCTGTTGAGTTGGGTTGTCAAGGGTCATAATGAAAGCGAGCATAGAATCTCCCCAGCAATAGTCTAGAATGGAAACAAACACTTCCTGAGTACCTTTTGCGATCGTGATGGCTGTTTGATTCACACCACAGTTCAGACAGCACCAAAAGATTTTCCAAGTTGCTTAGTGTGTACAAAAAACAAACCCTTGCTATAATGCACCAGCATAATCAAAATCAGCGAGAGTGTATGCTAGTCTGAGACGGTCAAAGGGCTGCAGTGACTTGAAAAAGTCAGAGGTTTGCTGGGAACTTCCACAGGTTTTTCAATGCATAACTCAGCAGCTGAATATCTATTTGGTGGGTATGTTTTCTTGTGCATCCCAAATTCCCATAGACCTGAGATGGAGTATGCAGTGCACAACAAATGCAAGACTGGGACTCTGAAATGTTCCCTCTGGCCTTGTATTTCTGTGCCAGGGAATTAACGCTGAACCTTTTGAAGTTAAAAAAGCAAAAAGGTACGGTTAAAAAATATCAAATAACCAACAGGTTTTTCTGGAAATTAGGGGTATCTCAGACCTTAATCAGAATTTACTGTCTGTCCCTCCATTGTGTTTTGAGGGCACAGGGCCTGGTCAAAAGTCCATTGAAGGCTATGGAAAGACTCCCATTGAAGTCAGTGGAAAGATTCCCATTGGCTTTGGATCAGGCCAAAGCAAACTGAAGAACTCTAATGTCGGCCTGGAGTAATTGGATGAGTGATTAGCCCATAGTTTAATTTTATAGATAATTTTTTACATACTTAACTGCTTTCCAATGTACAAATAACTTCCTGAAGGGGAAAAAATAATCTTTTTTAAAAATCTTGTTGCAATATATTGAACAAAAGAAACAGTCACGAAAAATAATAGCCCAGTGTTTTGGGGACATTTTGTATAGAGTGCTGGAGCCTAAAAATTCCTTCAGTCATGTAGGGGATTTCCTGCCCCGCAAGGGGGAAGTCCATTGTGTAGCAGTGAGTTCCTGTGAATGCAGACACAGCCTTGTTATTAGAGAGCAGGGATTTTTATGGGTCAAGATTATATAAAAAGGGATCATACAGGACAAAAAGTAAGTAACTTTTTGAAAGTTTTTAGATGAAACTAGGCTAATGTATAATCCATATTATTTATCAATGAAAAATATTACTGAGTTCCAAGAGGAAAAGGAAGAAAACCATATGCATGAAAAGGTTTTCTTTGAATTTTATCAGTCTGGCTACCTGAGTTATTATATCAGTGCCGGCTTTGATTTCTCCTGGTTACTCTCCTAGGACACACTTAAAAGACAAGTGGATGCATCTCAGGAGCTTTTCCCTGATTAAACTAAATTTTGAAAAACAAAAATGTATTTTAAATAAGGCAGCAGAGCTGTAATTACTTGGCAGAAACATCTGACTCCATTTAAAAAAAGGAAGAAACCAGTCCTTTTTGGAAGGCAGAGATTGCCTGCAATAGAGTGTTAGTGCTTGTCTGCCCAGGGAAATTGATCAGCATAGCTATTCTGAAATAACTCTTCTGTACTAGCTATTCCTGAATAGCTCCCTGTGTGGACACATTATTTTAGCATAAAAGTGATTTTATTCGGGAATAATTACTCCATTCACAAAGCAGAGTAATTATGGAATAAAGTCCCTTTTATTTTAGAACCGGGCAGAGTGGGGGTTATTATGGAAAAGCTATGCCAGTCAGCTTCCCCCCTCTAGGCAAGCCCTCGGCCTCATGTTCTGAAGATAGTGCCCACAAGGTTTGGGTGATTCAGTCTTTAGTTCTCAATGATTGTATCACACTCTGTCTCTCCAGGATTCTGCTGGTTATTGCTCTGAGCTGGAGATGTTTATAGCTGCAAATGGGCAAGGAAGGCATAGGCATCTCTTGGAGAAGGGGAGTCTTATTGAGTTTTTTTTAAAAAAATCACCTTTGAAAAATTGTAAGTGGATGTAATGCTTGCAATGCGGAGTATAGTATCGGCTTGAGCCATACAAAGGTTCTGAGTGCTAACCAGTGCACCCCAGTGCGGAGCCTTCGCGGGGGATAATATACCTCAATCCCAGCCTGCAGCAACCCCTTCTGTTCTAGGCCAGCACCTCTCTTGAGCAGACACTGCCTTTCAGACCAAAATGAGGACTGGTTTGTTTCTCATAGGGTGAACCTGCCAAATCTCATTTGCACTGTGGCCTGGGTCACGGATGAAACTCAAGTCTCCAGCTCTTTCACTGACCCAATGCATTGCCAAAGCCTTCCAGCTGGATTCCTTTTTATTTCTGAGAAGTGCCTTTAAAATCCACACAGATGGTAGCAGTATTCTCAGACAGAACAAGCCTGCAAAGCCTTCAGTGCTCCTGGACTTCACTGGTCCCTGCATGTAACCTTGTGTATATCTAAGCTGCCTCCCTGCTAGCAAGGTACATGGCAACACCTGTATCATGAGAGAGACATGTATATTGGCCTGATAGATTAGCAGTAGCACAGTGCATAGCAGTATAGGAGATTCAACTCCAGGCGTGGGGCCGACAGCTGGGACCCCAGAGCTGGGGAGGGGAGCGGCAGCCAGGACCCTGGACGCGGGGCCGGCAGCCAGGACCCTGCATAAAACCTGGGGGTGCTGCAGCACGCCCTGCATCCCTAGTTCCCGTGCCTGTGACACCTTTCATACATTCAGGCTCCCAGTAGATGGATGAATAGGTAGAAAATGCTTTAATTGCTCTCCAGAACCTGTCAGAGGCAATGGGTTAGGGGAGTGGTTGGAGCAGGTATCTGGGAAGTTCATTTCCTGGTTCTGCTCTGCTGACTGAGATACCTTGGGTAAGTCTCTTAGTCTCTCTGGGCCACGGCATGCATATCTGAAAAATAATTCTTACCTGCCTTACAAGATAGCTAAATTCACTGATTTTTGTTAAATACTTGGAGATCCTCCGCTGGAAGGTTCAAAAGAAGCTTGACATAACCCATTAGTGACCCTTTGCAGTGGAGGCTGTTACTCTTCACTGCCAAAGGTGAGCCTGTGATAAGAGAAGGTGGCAGGGGGCAAAGAGAAAATTGTGACTAGTGTGAACAGTCAGCAGAAAAGGCCTTTGCAGCTGTAGGCTGCTGGCCGGCAGGACTGCTCACCCAAATGTGTTCAGGCCCTTCCTTCAGGGCATAGCTTATTCTTCAGACAAATAACTCATTAACATCAAAACAAAGCTATTCCCCTGACCACAGCCTGCTTCCAGGGTTCAGAGGCCTTTCCCTTTGCCTCTCCAGGTCTTGCTCCAGGGCCCACCGTAGGAGCCACTTTGCTTCCTGAAGCTCCTTCCCTCAACAGTACTTTTTCAGCCCTTTTATAGGAATCACTTTACCCCTTCCCAGCTGGGTCGGACAAGCCCCTCTCCCAGGCAGGAACAGCTCCTCTAAAGACAAGCACTGTCTCCAAACAGAGCAAGCCGCTTCAGGCCCTATGGTCCTTAAAGGGGCAGACCACTCTGTTCCAGCATCATCTTTGCCTGGAGATGCAGACAGCATCTCCTGGAGACAAATCAGACCAGACTGTTATCTTTGCATAGACTGAAGATTGCAGGAACTTAAGGCACCAGTTGAACGCTACAAGCCAAGAGGACAGTTGAGAGTGGAAGAGAGGATTAACTAAAAATGTGCTTAAACAACCAGAAACTCAAATCTGAGCCTCATGAAATGCCAGGCGGATTTGAATTCAGATCCCTGGACCTCCATCAGTTTTAGTTGTGGGTTGAAAGGACACCAGTTATATATTTTGTTTCTAAACTAATTGTCAAGGACTATACATATTGTCACTTTGTTTTGGCAGGTTGTGTACTTCACCGCTACATTCCCATTCGTCATGCTTATTGTGCTGTTAATCCGTGGTGTCACCCTGCCTGGAGCTGCAGAGGGCATCAAATTTTACCTTTACCCCGATGTATCACGGTTAGCAGATCCACAGGTATGGGACCACTAAGTAGGAGCAGGGAGACTTCCCATGCTCTGAAACAAGAGGGACATTTAGAGGTGGGTGGTGGTGCAACAACAGGAGATTTTTTTCCATGATCTTTATCAATCCAAATATAGCATGAACATTAAAACTGGGTTGTATTTTTCCATTGTATCTGGTTGAAAAGGTCATTGTTAAATGTGTTAATGCATCTTTCCATGTGTGTATTTTTGTGTCAAAGGGCTCTGAGGCTGTAGACTCTGTCCAGTTATAGAATCTCAGCTTTCTTGTTGGTATTAGGCTCTGGACAAGGTAAGGGAGATACATTTTTTTTTAGGAGGATAGTTTTTAGTTTCGAAGGGAATCGAAAGAAAGGAGAGAAATATGAGCGTGGCAGATGGCACACCAAGGAGCAATTGTGAGTATCTGTTTCACTCTGCCACCACCTCTCAGGAGCAGGACATCGGGGAAAGAAGTGAACAGAGTAGTGGAAAAATGAAAACCATTGCAAACATGTGAGAAATCTGTTTTCTCATGCAAACACATGAGAGCATGCATCCGAAGAAGTGAGGTTTTTACTCATGAAAGCTTATGCCCAAATAAATCTGTTAGTCTTTAAGGTGCCACCAGACTCCTTGTTGTTTTTGCTTAGCACTGGGTAGGAGGAGTTGCATTTTTTTTTCTCTACAAGCTACAAGTGGAAAAGGAAAAGACTATTCATTTCCATGGTACTGGTGTAGCAATGTGTGAAAGTCTAACCACTAGCTCTTTGGCCAACAGTGATCACATGGGAAATGCAAAACTCTCTAACCAATAGCAAAAAACAAATCCAAATGAGAACAGTGATTTTTTTAAAGAGATGGCCGTAGGCATGATCGGGTGAAAATGCCTTTCTCTGTTGTTACTTTTCTAATGATTATCTAGTAAAAAGTCAAAATACCAAGGGGATTTGGGCCCTGTAAGTCAGCAGGTAAAGTGTCCTTGAAAGAAACTTAGCCAAATGTGGCAGTCTCTGTGATCTTGCCTTCATTACCCCAGCCATTCAGACATGCATCTACCTCCTTCCCTGGTAGCATGTAATTGTTATGAGTTATTAGCCGTAAGTTTCATGCCCTAAGATGTGATGACTGACAACACAGGAAAGATTCAGATTCTGTTTAACTCCCAGGCCCCCTCTTCCATGATGGCATAGTTCCCTCCAGAGTTAAGCTATCATGGACTCCCCATTGAAAAGGCTCATCTTCTTTCACCAGGAAATCCCTGTGGTATTTTCAGGTGGATGATGCTGACAATGGTAGGAGAGCTATGCTGCAAAGCTGCTGCTTCCCCCCCATTCAGACCTCCTGGATGATTCCCCAGTATTAGTAGAGAGAAGTACATGGCTGTGAATGGTCAGGAATAGATGGAGGGGTTACCACAAATGTATGAAGCCGGAGTTTCTCACTGTAATGATACTATATATTGCATGTTATTGTACTAATACCATCAGGATGATGCGTCATGAACTGAGGTTAGTAACGGTGTTATTGATGTTAAAGAAATGCATTGTGTTATGCTTGTGTCCCCTCTGCACCTGCAGTGTTTGTCCTTGTGCCACCGGTGGTTGAAAGGTATGGTTGGGGCAATAGCATGGGGCCATCTGGAAAAGTGTCAGTCAAGGTGTTCGTGTTTGCAGTCCAGTGGCTCTGGAGGCTGGTTCTAACTGAACCGCATCAGTTACAAGTGTATACAGGACTTTCCAGCTGCCTCTGTGTTGTCCATTTTCTTGGGAAAGCATTGATTGTTATGCAGTAAGGAAAGGATCAGTTGAATGGCAGACAAAGTAGAATGATAACCACCTTTCAGGCAGGGATGTTTGAATTGCTGACAGAGCTGTGAAGTTTGCAAGTGGACTCTGATGCTAATGATGTTTTTTCCCCTACAATGTGGTCATTTTAAAATGAGATGCTCTCTTTCTTCTCCTCCTTTGCCCCAATATCTGTCTCAGTGGAAGCAATTTTTGTTGTTGCAAAGCCTGAATAACAGACTGACTGTGGTGCACGTTGCTATAGGGATTGCCTACATTAATGATGCTTTCTTCCATCTTTTCTTTTAGGTCTGGATAGATGCCGGGACACAAATCTTCTTCTCATATGCAATCTGCTTAGGAGCAATGACATCCCTGGGAAGCTACAACAAGTATAAATACAACTGTTACAGGCAAGTTTCTAACCAAGGGGGTTTAGTGTCTTAGCTAAATGATGTAAATAAGTAGGGACAATGGGTTCAAATTTTTTTTTGAATTAACTTGCTCCATGACATATGTGTGACTTAGGGACTGTTTGCTGCTGGGATGCCTGAACAGTGGTACCAGTTTTGTGTCTGGCTTCGCAATTTTTTCCGTCCTGGGCTTCATGGCACAAGAGCAAGGGGTGAACATTGCTGATGTGGCAGAGTCAGGTACGATGGTATTGGTGGCAGTGGTGGTGGGCACTGCCACCTAGTGTGTGAGCAAAGTACTGCGGACTAAATCAGCCAAACAAAATAAAATAAAATAAAAAGAAAGAAAAAAAAAAAAAGAATTCCCACGAGCATCAGAAAAATGATTAAATGCGCATGTTAGTCTGGTTTTCTTTTAGAACAGCAGTGGGTAGCTAATTAACATAGGACTTACTTTATCTTGATTAGCGTGGCAGTTTGAACACATTTTTCCAAAGTGCGTTAATAAGTTTAGCTCAGATTATTTAAAAGGACCACACACATTGTTGTCTCAAGTCCAGACACGTCAATCCGTTTTGGAAATCTACACCAACCCTCTTGTTACTGTAGGTATGATTGCCCGCGGGTGAGAGATGCCGTAGGAATAAAGTCAGGCACTTCCAATGGGACATATGGGAACTGGACGCCCAAATCCCATTGAAAGGCAAAGGAAGTTGGACACCTAAACCCCGTAGGCTTCTTTGGAAAAATCCCTTCCACCATGACACCAACTCTTGCAACTCTATACATTTGAATCTAGCTCCAAGGTGAAGCTGATACTCTTTGTGCAATGTCCATTCTTAAACTGTTTACAGGGACATATTTTCCCCTGGTTTTGCATGAAATTATTCCCATTACCCTTCAGCTATACACATGTATCAGAGAGAGGGTACATCCAGCTTGTGAATATACACTGAACAAGGTAGACTACATCTTTCCCCTGGACATACTTCATAGGACTTGTGGGCAGGAGTGGTACTTTTAGGCTGTCATAATGATGGTGAACAATTATACCAGGCTAGATCAGTATTGCCAACCCGAAGTGTTCAAAAATCATAGTCAAGCCCCCAAAAATCACGAGATTGGCTTAAAAATCATGAGATTTAAAAGAATAATAGCACATTTTGGGTGCTTTTTCTTTTCCTTCTGATTTTTTCAGCCTTTAGGGTTCACTTTTTCACTGTAGGGTCACGTTTTTCAGCTATTTTTTGGTCACCAAGATGACTAGAAACTTACTTTTTTATTTAGTTTTTTAAATAAAAGCTGAGATTCTCTTGTAATTACATTGACTCCTGGAGCTGGATCTTTAAGGCTCACGAAGACTCATTATGAAATGACGGATGTTGGGAACACGGCTAGAGTCTCAGTTGGTGTAAATCAGCATAGCTCTATTGAAATCAATGGAGCAAATGCCATTTTACATCAGCTGAGGATCTGGCCCATAAAGATCATTTTGATCAGATACTGCTTTACTTGCATACAGGAACAAACTAAGGGAATAATCCTGGTGAATACACCCTAACCAGCTCAGCACTTATTTCAGATGAGTTCTAAGAAATTGTGTGTATTTGGCATTTTTTCTATTCAGATTCAAAATTTACTGTAATTGACCCAAAATAAAAGAACATAATCCATTGCTAAATGGGCACCTTTGTCCCTAATAATTGATATTTTGAAAGTGGCACCACTGATCAGTTTTAGACACTAGACTTCAATCCTTTATTTTGGTGACCATTTTAGTTTGTTTGATTTCAACACACAGTGGTGGTGGCCACAAGTTGTAGCCATCTGATGGCTATTCAGTGGATTACACCGTATATACATGTGGGGGTTTTAGGCTAATTTCTAATGGACAGGTATACAAATCACAATAAACCGCCATCAACACTGGTACCGGTTGGTATACTTGTTGCCATTCTCAGCCAAGAGGCCAAGAATTGAATAAACCTGGGAGCGTGCTCTACCCCTCTCATTCCTAAGAGGTGGTTCCTTCAGTTCATGGTAGCGGCACATTGGCAGGAGTTGTGGGGGAAACTTGTAATGCTGCTGCCTGTACTCTACCTGTTCTGTGTCAAAGAGGAGACTTCATTTTCTAGTGCGGGCAACCTGAAACCATTTACCAGCAAAGAGAAATTGAAATAGATTTGTGTTTTTTCCCCAGATATATTTCCACCCCCATCTTTTTTTTTAACCCTTATTTTGCCAGTATGCAAATCCAGGATTATTCTTCCAGGTAGAAAAAAGAGAGAGGGAGCAATGAGCGTCTGCAATTTGATTTTGCGGCTTGGCAGAGGAACTTGTTTATTGGGCAACTAGATGATTCCTCCATTCTGTATCCTCCCACTTGCCTTACTCACACCTGTGGTTCCATTGACTTCAGTGGATTATTCTTGTGATTTGGGCACAATCTAGTTCACTCACAGCAGAACTCCAGCAGCACTCTGTTGCTTAATTACACCCCTGCCAAATTCACCCCTTATGTAAAGGTCTTGAGCTGAATTCTCCCTTGGTAGGATATGAGTAGTGACGATCTGAAGACAATGGGAGTTACTCCTATCTTTCATTGGGCAAAGTGGACTCATTGATTTCAGTGGAGTTACACAAGGGTTGAATTTGGTCTGTCTCCGTCCCACATCCCTCACCCCAGATTGGCAAACTGCCTGATTTTTTTAAAGTTCATTTTTCTCCTTTATTTTTCCCAGTACATTACATAAAATAAAAAGCCAAAAGCATTGTTGCTTTTTTTTTTTACCCTAAGAAATGCAATGTGGGAACAAAGGAAGCACAGTGAGGCCTGGCTAATCTGTGCTGGATTTGTCTGCGTGCCTGGCTGGATGAAAGATATATTGCATGTACAGTATGTACTAGTGATAAAGCCATTGCAAGACTTCCTTTGTTTTAACGCCGTTTGCAAACTGATTCAGATTAACCAGGTCTGACTATCGTGTCTGTCAGCTGATGGGGAAGGTTTGGCCTCCATATTTTGTATTGTTTCAATCTACCAGCCACAGTTCCTTCTGCTGACTGGATACAATTCCAGCCATAATATTTCATTTAATCAGCAAGTGGCCAATAAATAGACTATGGTTATTACTGTTCTAATAAGCTTTTAACAACAACCACAAGCACAGTGCATTTTAACAGGATAATTATTCAGTGGAACGGCGCTCCATATTAAATGCAGTTTTCAGTTATTTACATTAAACTGAAAGGATGCCAGAAATGTTATGGTATTTTACATGGACTTTTCTCTTTATAGTTCAACATTTGCATTCACAGAAAAATACACACAGACCATAGAGCACTTGTCATCAGAAATTAACATACACAAACACACACTTTCAGCCCTGGTCTACACTAGGGCGGGGAGGGGGGAATCGATCTAAGTTACGCAACTTCAGGTACGTGAATAATGTAGCTGAAGTCAACGTACTTAGATTGACTTACCGTGGTGTCTTCACCACGGTGAATTGACTACTGCTGCTCCCCCGTTGACTCTGCTTGTGCCTCTTGTGGCGCAGGAGTACAGGAATCAACGGGAGAGGGCTCGGGGGTCGATTTATCGCGTCTACACTAGACGCGATAAATCGATCCCCGCTGGATCGATCGCTGCCCGCCGATCTGGCGGGTAGTGTAGACATACCCTTAGTGAGTTTTAGCGAGAAATAGCAGTTTTACATCTGTCTCATCATTTGCGCAGACTGGCTACAAATGCAATCTAATGGCAGTTATAGCTGGGAATTCAGTTTTAAACTGAGAGAAGACATGATGTCCAGGGATTGAGGGAAAAGCAGAACCCCAGAAATTTTAGCTACTCAGCCAATTTTGTGTGTGCGCGCTTTCTGTCACATAAAGCCACAGACATGTTTCTTTTTAAAAATTAATGAAATAAAATTAATCAATCAATTGCTGGCTAATTTGTATTTATTTCTATTTAAATTACTTCAATTTTTCTTTTAATTTAAAAATGTCATCCTCCTGCTCTCATCTTTTCTTTTCCTTGCTCCTTTCTCCATCGTTCTTGTTGGAAAGGAAAAGTGGGAGTTAGGAAGAGCATCAGTAGCGATTCTCCATGCAGATTAAACAAGAGAATTCTGCTCCTGTGATTTACCGGACTTTATCTTCCCTACTGAAAAACAAGTTTAATTTGAATCTTCTCACCAAACCTGGAAGATGTCAACACTCCAATCCACCTTCTTTTGAAACCAAAAAAAAAGTCCAGATTTTAATGTGCATGTAAATCTGTCCTTGCAAGATTTCCCCACTCTGTAAAAATTACAAGATCACTTTTAAACCAGTAGCGGATGTCAGATTCCTACTGCCCCTGTTGCCCAATCAGAGATGGCATACTCACTTTACAAAAGTTCTCATGATGTATAACTAAGTGTTATTTGAAACCTGTGTGACACCAGGTGAGAACTTCTGTGAAAAACAACATAGAAGTGCAGTGCGCCGATGCTCTGTGTGTGGGTGGGTGTGATTGAGCCAGCCCTTTATTAGCTGAGCCGTAGCGCAGATAAGGCACATTCTGTTACTACTAGCTATGGGGGAGCTCCTTTAGCTTAAGTTTTAGAAGCCTGTGATTTTGGAGCAGAAGGACCAAGGTTTTAGTCCCTGGTCTGTGGGTGTGTACAGCATGTGTAATTGGTCTAGTAGTTGTGCACGATTGTTGGCAGGACCCAGATTTGTTACGGCACGACCTAGGAAGCCTAGTGGTATAGGAGAATCTGACTAAGGTGGCGTGTTAGTAGTATAATTTCCAAACAGCAGGGAACACTTTTGAGAACTCATAGGCCCAAATCCACAGCTGGTGTAAATAGGGACAGCTCTATTGATTTCAGTGGTGGTTTACAGCAGTTAAGGACCTTGGCTATTGGAGCATAAACCAAAACCTGGAAGGAAGGTCTATGAGAGATTTGTGTTTTCAGAAGGCTAGGTTGAGTTGGCTGCAGCATTGAAGCTTCAGGAGAATATTTGGAGCAGATTCCCTCTTATCCCCCCCTCCACTCAAATAGCGATCATGTGTGCTAGAAACAGGATTCCTTTATTCTACTGGGGCAGTTGCCTTCATTCCTGTTACACCTCCTGAATGGCTGGTGCAGGAAGCGATCCATTACTGGCATGTTTGAGACAGATGTTAAAACTGGTGGTCGGTTAGCGATGGCCTTTGGGTTTTCTTGGGGTTTCTGCTGTAGTCATGCGTGCTTCTTTGTCAGATGAAAGCTCCAAACAATTTCACTTCTGGTATTTCCAGCTGGGTTTGGGTTTATCTGAAAGGAACCAGGCATCCCTGCATTGGTGGGTAGCTATCTCTAGGCATGAGCTGAGTACTTACTATCTCCATTCCCTTTCCCCCCCCTTCCTGTTTTCTCTTTCTCCTCCTCTAGGTCCAGGCCTGGCCTTCATTGCCTACCCAAAAGCTGTGACCATGATGCCGGCGCCTACTGTTTGGGCTATCCTATTCTTTGTTATGCTTCTGTTGATTGGACTGGATAGCCAGGTTAGTAACCACGGAAATGGACTTATTTGTCGCCATGATGCCAGCAATGGCAACCCCATTATAAATGGGTGGATTAAAAATAATAGTAAAATACCAATAAGTCTGCTTAAATGAAGTTGCCTGTGCTGCAGAATCCATGGAGAAGCTGCTTTAGTCCATACATAGAGACAATGAATAAGTTAGTGGTGGCAGGGTCAGCATGATCTTGTGCATTAAGGTTTTGCTATCGGGACCCGAGGGAGTCCAAAGGATAGAGCAATGCACCATGGCCCAAATGCTGCCCCACAACACACCACCATTTGTGGTTGGTGTGCAGCATTATCTGAGTCTGGTGAAGGAGAGATACTCATCACAAAAGGAAGGAACACCTGGGGTCTGTGCCTGCAAGGTGCTGGGTGCCATTGAAATCAATTGGCACTGAGGTTTCTGACCACGGTAGGGCTTGTGGACTACGTGGGAGTGAAGTGCAGAGCGCACCAAAATGTTGCGCTGTAACTGCTCCTTGTCGACCCTGCTCGTGTGAACTACAAGGTGCCTAGTTTGTTGTAGTGTAGTGCTGTTCAAAGAGGAGTTTTTTTCACAGAAATATCAGCATAAATACCACAAAGGAATCTGTTAATCATTTCTAGATAGTCACAAGTAAACAGAGGCAACCAAGGATTATGCAGTAACTGTAAACTGAGATTGCCCGAGGTTTCAGAGCGACAGGCAACTTTTTATACTCCAGTGGTAAAGTAACTCTAACGTTCTAAAAATTCACTCGACAAAGGCAACATGTTTATTGAACTCAAATCCTCTCTTGTATGAGGAGAGATTCATAAGTGGCGTTTTCCCCAGTGGTTACCCGCTTAATCTCTCCAATTTGTAAAGTGTGGCATTTGTTCTAAATCGCTCTTTACTGCTTACTCTTTGAACTCTGCTAAGTGACTTTCAGTCCCTTCCAAATTGAATGTTACAATGCCCAGGGCTGCGGTTCTACAACCAAGTGCTTATACAAATTTTAAGCTGTCTAGTAATTTTAAATAGCTCCTCGCTGTGTAGAATAATTGAAACTAATTGGAGCGCTTAATTTCCTCTTCCTCCACTCCCCCTTTTTGGAGTGCACTCAAGCAGGGTTTTGGAATGCCAGAGCATCTTAAGATCAAATCCAACCAATGGGAAGTGTTACATGTAAAAAGAAAAACAGTTTTACATAAGACTTTAAAATAGGAGTTCAAGCAAGCATTCAGTATTAAACACTGGAAGCTAGACGGTCCAATAATATAGCTGCTATCCCTTATCAGTGAAGGGCACAGAGTACAATGTGTTTAAAGGAAGTTTCTGGACATAGTAAGTATATTAATGTAAAGGCTAGGATGATTTATATACGCCAGAATATTGCTACTTCATGCTACTTCGCTGCAATATGTCACTGACTGTGGGATGAACCATTTACTTATTGACAACTTAATGGGGCCAAACTGCCCTCAGTTACATCAATGCAGCTCAATGAAGTCACCCTTGTAAGGGGCCTGATGCAAAGCTCAATTAAGTCAATGGAAGGGCTCCCCCTGTCTTCAGTGGGCTTTGGATTGTGCCAGATATGAGAGCAGGATTTGGCTGTCTGATTTCTTTGTTTCTATTAGATTTGTTTGTGCACCATTAAATGGTCCCTTTTCCTATACATGAAGTTCTTCTGGCTGTCAATAAACTAGCGCCCTTTCCCCAAGGCTGGTTTTGTTTTATTTGGACAGCTCTAATTATATTTGTCTTACATTCATTTTTCTGTTGCAAGGACGTACAGATAATTTTTTAAAAATAAAAACTGTTCTAAGATGCTGAATTAGACAAAGTAAGATAGCTGATCTGCTCCAGACTTCGGTTTATGTTGCAAGTGAGAATATTTTACCTACCCCCTGTAAAGTGTCTGTATCATTACAGCTATTAGAGAAGCACCTAAGGGTCTCAGTCACAAACCAGATGGCCCTATTATGCTAGGAGTTGTACAAACATATGTAAAGAATCATAGAATTGTAGGACTGGAAGGGCCTGCAAGAGGTCTTCTAGTCCAGTCTCCTGCACTCAAGGCAGGACTAAGTATTATGTTTGTACAGCGGCCAAGGTCAGCCCTGGGGCTGTTGACAGCTCACCAGCGGCCCACTGCCCGAGCGGCAGTCCCCTGCCTGCCAGAGCAGTGGCCAGGGTTGGGTCAGCCCCTGGGGCTGGAACAGCAGTGGTCAACTCCTACCGCATGAGCAGTGGCGGGGCTGGAGCAGATACAACTCTAGCAGTGGTCTGTTTGTCCACTCCCGCCCCAGGGTATTCTTAGTAAAAACAGGGACAGGTCGCGGGTTTCTGTGAATTTTTGTTTATTGACCGTGGCCTTTCCCTGACTTTTACTAAAAATACCCGTGACAGAATCTTAACCTTACCCATGTGCTTTTCCTGAATAATTGGTCTATTTACAGTGTGTAAAGTATCTGCAAAGAATTCTTGCAGGAGTGGGGCCAAAGTTTATGACAAGATGCACTAGGTGGATGAAACAAACAAACGGGGGGAAGTGGGGTTTTGTGTAGAGAAAAAAGTTTGCAGGGCTGTATTTCATTGAATGAATTTTCACCAGTATAACTGAAAACAGAATTTGGCCCTAATTCTGTACTTGAACTATGTGGTGCATATAAATTTCACCAGCACATCCAATGAAGACAGAGATTGAGAGTTGCTGCCGCAGTTCAGGAGGTTTAGCTTTTCTAACATCCACTTTTTGTTCATCTGAAACATCTACAACATAAAAGCCTCACGAGCATTTCCCTCTCATCACATTCATTTCCTTTATCCTTGTAGCTTATGTTTATAAGAAAACCAACTTAATGTCTTACAAGGATGCAAGGAAACTGACTTAAATTCTGAAAGCTTCTTCCAAACTAAAAAACGATACACACACTTTAACCTTGAGGCTGCAAGGAATAGGATTGTTATTTGATTATTCAAAGTACTATCTAGTTCCATAGAGTGTAAATACAGAGCTTCTAGGGGGTGTTTAATTAAGACAAAAGAGAATGAAATGTATACTGTGTATATTTCAATTTGTTTTTTTCCCCCTTTAGTTTGTTGAAGTTGAAGGACAGATCACGTCATTAGTTGATCTGTACCCATCCTTCCTAAGGAAGGGTTACCGACGGGAAATCTTCATTGCTATAGTGTGTTTCCTTAGCTATCTTCTGGGACTAACTATGGTGACTGAAGTAAGTAACACTAGTGATGGAGAGCTTTATTTTACTTTATTTATTTATTTTACAATCAGCATGTATCCTCGTTGACATTGTGAATCAGATGGCATAAAGCAAACCACTTGGAAGACCACCACCACTTAGCTCCTACATAGCTCTTTTGATCCCTAGATCTCAAAGTGCTTTGAAAGGGGGGTAGATATCTTTATGCCCATTCTACAGATGGGGAAACAGAGGCACAGTGAAGTGAAATAGAACCCAGGACTTCTGACACCCAGTCCATTAGTTCTCAACTCGGGGAGCGGGGATGTCATGAACAGTTGCCGGGATATACGACTACCCTTCCTTTCTTTATGGCTACATAGGATGAGGACCCCAAACCTTTTCTTCTGTTATAAAATGGGGTCACAGTATAGAACCACTGCCCCTCATTGCAAGCCAAAAAATAAAGCACATGGAATTTCCAGAAGCATCTACTCAGCAATACGACATATCTAGTCCAAACATAAAAAAAATAAAAAGGTGGAAAATCTGACTGTCACTCCCATATAATCTAGTTTACAGCTGCTTCCTAATCAGATAGGTGCAGAAGAACAGCTAAAGACATTGGGAATGAAAATCTTTTCAAAACAAAAGCTTGAAAATTAATTATACCATTCATAATGCAACAAGAATGGCAGAAAGGGGCTTAAACCAAAGATTACTTTAAAGTGCTTTGCATCTTATTGCTGATTATGAAACTTTTAAAACATATATATAATTCTAATAACTCCAGATAAAGTCATTCATCTGCTGTAGCGTAATTTGTTTATTATGCTGTATATTTCTCTTCGAAGGAGTGGCAATTTGGCTGGGTAACTACATTGTCCCTAGCTAAATTCCCTCTACAGTTTTAATTGAATAGGGTACAATTCTTCATCTCTTGACCCAAACTGCTGACTAGTACTGTTCTGCCAAGTTGAATAGCTCCTGACTTTCAACTTCTTCCACAAGGAATCTCAGTAATTTCAATCGTGGTGTCTAAGGTACTATACAACATGAGTGAAAATGCCAAAAATCTGACCCCAAATCATTAAAAGGTAAAACAGGTTGAGATTGTTAAACTCAAATCTAGCATGATGTGTTGGGGTATCCAGCTTCCATCTAGTACATTCAGTGAAGGAGGTTCTGATTTTGGTTAAATCAGTGAAATTATTCTGGATTTAACTTGGTATAAGTGAGCCTAGAATCTGTTCCAATAAGTGCACTAATGTGATATTTATCTTAGAAATAACACAAGCCTTCTTTTGAAGATCAGATTTAAAACAAAATCTGAGGGATCTCCGTAGGAATTAAAATAATGTCCATAACTGACATTTCGAATACACTGACAATTTTTTTCAGAAATGTTTATGTGAAACTAACATAAGGAGTGAAGAAAATGACATCCATATTGAAATACAGTTCAGCATATTTAGAGCAATATGTGGCAATGAGACTGGACATATCTATTATTAATATTTAAAAGTAATAGACTCATAAATGGAATACCTCCTAGTGAGATGACTTTAGTCTCATTGGAGGAGTGTATGTTAAAGACCAATTATTTCTTTCCATCATATGTTTCTATAAATGCCCATACAAAAATATCTTTAAGAAGGAAAGACTTAAGTGTCTCAGTCGATTATACTAAGTGGCTTAATTTTGATCAATACGCTTCTGCCTTAAAATGCTTTCAATGATAAACAAGCATCTTTTCTAGGGAGGTTAATGCTAAGCAATAAGATATTTTGGTAGAATTTTACTTTTTATAAACAGTAAAGGATTTGGTACAGCATGGTTTTCTGTTCATAAGGATATTTTATTTGGAATTGAGTATAGAGCACTCATGGTTTTAGTGACTGATCCTAACTCTTGTGTGTGTCTCTTTTACAGGGTGGCATGTATGTGTTTCAACTCTTTGACTACTATGCAGCTAGTGGTGTATGCCTTTTGTGGGTTGCATTCTTTGAATGTGTTGCTGTAGCCTGGGTTTATGGTAAGTAAGGATCCCTAGATCTAATATGAATCTTATTGTGAGTCAATAATACCAAATTTTACCTATTTGTTGGTCAAAGCTAGCAAGACACCATTCAGCAGACTGAACCATCCATTCCGGAATATTGTGTGGAAGCACCTGGTAGTTTCCCTTATTGTCATTTTGTTTTTCATTTTGAGGGCCACATTTTTAGCTGGGCTCAAGCCAGCCTCCAATTTTTTCACACAGAATTGAATGTTTTTTGCATGCTCATTGGTAGTTAGATGCACAATTAAGCATTTGCATGTGTAAACCTAAGGTCCAGAGCTGAACTTTTGGCTGATAGTGAAAAGCTCTGATTGTGTCTCAAAGACCTATTTTCTAAAACTGTAATCTCTACATGGGTCAAGCCAGCCAAATAGAAAACAGCTAAGAGAGAGCCTACAGAAAAATCTAGTATGTCTGGTTATTTTTAGGTGATGCAAATTTCCTAAATCTGACAATAACCTATGTTGCTGTTTTAACTGGCTAAGACTGGTCATTTCCATAGTTCTTCATGAACTATTAATATTATAGTATTAACTATAAATATCATTGTTTTTACTTCATATTGAACCACAGTCAAATTTAGATTCAAATGGGCCGTATCAGTTGTTACTCAGTCCTTTCTCAGGCAAAACTTTTGCCAACTTCCATGGTAGCTCTGGGGTTAGTATTCTACACAGTATTCTACTGCAACAGTATGAGAAGAGAGACTTCCCTCAACCTTTCAGTGCCACCATGCAAGGTCTTTTTGAAAGTCCTGTGCATCACCCTTCTTGAACAACATTGTACACAACCCTTTAATGTAACATTTCCTCTTTACTATGGAAATTAGCATCCACACTTAGCCACAGACACTCCTCTCGAAACACAAACAGCTCCCAGAGACTCAAAACAAGCCACTATTTTCCCCCTTCAGCGCCTTCTCAGCCCCAACTGTGCAGTTGTATTAGTGCAATACCACTTGGTTACTGATGTCCTACACTATGTGGCTTTCATATACAGGCTCTTGATAATGCTCTTTTCTTCACCAAATCACCAAGTGACTATGTATTCCAGGCGCTGATAATATGTATGATGCCATTGAAGATATGATTGGATACAGACCTGGTCCCTGGATGAAATGGAGCTGGATTCTAATCACACCACTTCTTTGCGTGGTAAGTACAGAATCACACTATGTCTCATCTTGCACTTGTTTTTCCTTCCAACCTTTGTTCTGTTTTTTTGTCCTGTAAAGGGGAACATCCCAGAGGGCCACTGTGTGCAGGTACCAAACTGAAAGGGGTACACGTAGGTTGGAAATGCTCCGTTTCTCATTCAGTATTATATATAACACAAAAAGCTATGTTGCAAAGACCAGCATTCAGAAGTTAGGAAATGCCAGAATTAAGGTTGCCTGTGCAAAATTGCCTGGTCCATTCGGTCCTCCCCGTAGCTCCTTATCCAGTTTCAATGTTCTCCCTGAACCAACTGGCTCCCAACCCCACCCCACCCTGCTTCCCTCATTGGTTCCAGCACCAGCCTTCCCACCCAGCCATGCCCAGATTTCCCTCCTCCCCCACTAGCTCCCTGTCCTTGGCTCCTGATCCAGCCAGTCCTAGTCTCCCCTCAGCTCCAAGTCCCAGTCTCCTCCATCTCCCAGTTACAGTTACTCTCCCCCTTCTACTTCCAGTCTCATGCCACTTTTTCCCCCAGCTTTGTCCCCTCTGTATAAGAGTTAGACAGCTTCATCCTCCACATTGCCTGAGGACCAGTGTGTGTGTGGGGGGTGGGGGGATCACTGAGAGCATAGGAGAGATAGGTTCCCTATTCTAATTTCTGGTGCCTGACCCTGTGCTCTGTGTGGATGGTACATGCACAGTCTGGTCAGCACTAAGACCTGTGAGACGCTTGAGCATGCTCAGTGAAGATAGAATCGTCTGAGATTTTAGTGTTGAGCTCTAGCAGGTCTCTACTGAGCATGTGTGAACTATGATTTTTCAAAGGCTTATTTATAACTTTGTCAAATTTCGGCGGATTTTCATGGGGATGGTAAAAGTCCGCTCTCTGAAACAAAGGCCTCCTGCCAAATTCCAAGGCCCTACACCAAAGTATGGTGGGGAGGGGGGTATTAGAGCATTTCAGAGAAAAGATCTCAAGAATTTTTTTAAATGGGCGAAACAATATATTTTTCCTTAGCCTTGTCTTCAGAAATGACTCAACCATTTTGGCTGAAATTTTCCAATCAATCAATTAATCAATCAATATCTATCAATCAACCTTAGGCTGACACTCAGCATGGAAAACTTCAGCCCAAATGGTTAAAGTTTGGTAAAGTTATAAAATAGCCGAAAACAGGATCTTATACTGGGAAGTATTGAGCAACTTTAAGCATAGACAGTGCTACCAACCCCAGCTATAGTGGAGCAGTGTCAGCTAGTCTTGATGAAGATGTGGGATGTTTTTATGCCAGTGCTGTGTAAATGTTGACAATTTGAGGTGGACAGTTGTAGCACATGGCCTCAACACAGCAGAATTCCTATATGCAAGGCAGTGGCTGGAGAAAATCAAGTCCCCTCATATTCATATTTCCTATTTTCTTGCGAAGACACACACACACACACACACAGAGAAAATATTTCCTTTCTCACTGATGCATGTTAATGCAACACAGTAGATTCACATGTCCGATGTAAAACCTCATTACTGTCAAAGCAAGTGGGCTTGCTTGTTGAGTGTAGGTGTCTGATGAGTCATCTCTCTTCCAGTCTTTCTGACTGCTAGACAGCTTTGCTGTCACTCACCTGACCCAGCTCCAGGTCACAGTCCCTTCATAATTTCCAGTGTCAAAGCTGACTTCAGCTTTGCAGGATATTGTAGGATATATAGCTTGACATGAGTGAACAGAAGTGAACAGCATTGTGGGAAATACATAATATAGTTCGGTTAACATACCTGCACATGCTGGGGATAGCTCAGTGGTTTGAGCCCAGGGTTGTGAGTTCAATCCTTAAGGGGGCCGCTTAGGGATCTGGGGCAAAATCAGTACTTGGTCCTGCTAGTGAAGGCAGGGGGTTGGACTCGATGACCTTTCAAGGTCCCTTCTAGTTCTAGGAGATAGGATATCTCCATTAATTTATTTAATGTAGTGTGCATGGCACCTAACATCTATGTATTGGCTAACACTATGCTCAAAAGTGAGCACAGATGAGGAGAGTTCAGGAGAGGGGAGATACTGTAAGAGTACTGTAATACTATCCTGACCAGGACTTTGGAACAGCAAAAGAAAAGCTTGTCCCCTTAGAATCCATCATTGGATGGGATGGGACAGGACTCTGGAGGTTAGCCAGTGCTAGATGGATGCCCATGCAGTGCAGACCTGACTCACTGGGCTTATGGCGATCTACCTCACTGTTAAGTGGCTGTTTGATTTAAAGAGCATTCAAGAACCTGGCATACAAACTGAAGCACAAAACCTAGCTGTGTTGGTTGCAGAGTAGAAATAAGTAGTTTTCCTAATTTTGCAAGGGGGAAGAGCATTATATCTTTCCCTTGCGAAGTAACCAGTACTGAAATAAAGCAACTTTATGCTGGAGGACAAGTTGGTCAGTGTTAGGAAACGAGGTAAAGAACTGCACTGAGCATTTCATTTGCAATGAACAAGTGTTATTGGTTCTACAAAATGCAGGAACTGTGCTACATGTTTGAGTGCTATCTACTGGGGCCATATCTATTAACTGGCTATTTACATGAACATGCACATATAAAGCTCTCTTGTAACAGTTTCAGTGTAGAATGTCTTTCCCGTAGTTTAAAATGTTTAGCAAAGTTGGCCAGTGCTGCCTTTTACTGCCTTCCTTTTCTGGGTCCCAGTGTTACCATATCCTGTGTAAGCTGCAGTGGATCCACAATGCTAGTACCTATGCTATAACCCTTCTTCTCGTTTTGTTTTCCCTCCCTCGCAGGCATGCTTTATCTTTTCTCTGGTCAAGTATACACCTCTGACCTACAACAAAGTTTACACATACCCTGACTGGTCAGTCGGCGTGGGATGGGTTCTTGCTCTTTCCTCCATGATCTGCATCCCATTGGTGATGGTCATCCGCATTGTACAGTCGGATGGCTCACTTATTGAGGTAAGAATGACCACATAAATGGTGGATGGATGGATACGTGTGTGTGTGTGTGAGACAGAGCGAGAAAAATTTAACATTTAAGAGTAAATGGTGGCTTGAGTTGGGGGGGCCACTCTCTTTGTATCTGCTTTGTTGATTTGGCTCCAGGTAAGTTATTTTAACATACAGTGGATAAAGCAAGCCATACTGGAGTGGTACAATATGGCACACACTTGTCCATGTCTTTAATATGGAAGGGCTGCTAGTGGAGAATACAGACCCCAGCATGCTAAGCTCCACCTTCTCCATCTTGATAAAGATGGAGCATGGCACGATGTGACATGAAGCTGCCTCCTGTACAAAAGATAGGCCAGCTGCAGCCTGATTCATGTTGTGCAAAATAATCACAACCCTTGGGAAGCTGTCATTGTGGCTCTTGCTAGGGCAAAGTTGAACACCTCAGTTTAACCAATATAAATAATCATTTTTCAGATCACCAGTTCTTTCAGCGAATATTATGAATCTTATCTAACCAGATTAAAACCTAAGCCTTCTGGCCTCAAAAAAATATCAGCTGCTATTACTTGCCCTTCCATGTCTGTGTTCTTTTTGTTCAACAAAATGTTCTTTCTTTGAGCACAGTTATTTTGTTAGTCTAATTTCACACAGAAACTGAACTATGCCTACGTGCACCAGAGCTCAGTTTGCAAGGCAAAGGGAGCTCAATAGGTAAAATAGTAGAGAGACGATTATAGCTAGAAAAGTTAGAGAGAAGGCCAAATCTAAATCCCGCACCCAAGAACCCATGGAATTTTGTGGCTATTTAGTACCACATGTGAAGGCCATGCCCGACCTCATCGCTTGTCAAAAACTCAATTCCCGAATTTTAGGGAAACTCTTTTCTGAACTTTTTGGCTCTTCTCTCTCTCTCTCTAAAATGAACCAAATGAAACATTGGCTCCAAACGCTCCCAGACTTTGGGGAAACTTGGATTCAGATCTGAACTTTACAGCTTGGGGGTCCTACCTCGGCCAGATACATGCTTAGTGCACCTCAAAGACAAAGTCAACTACATTCTTCTATTCGCCCTTCACAGTGTTTCTTCATCTTCTCTTCAAACTGTGCTTTTTTTCAGTAAAGAAAGTAGCTTTTCCCAGAACACAGTAATACACTTGAATTTGTGTGTTCTCCAAGTTTTAATGGTCTTTTTTAGTGCTGGCTAGGACATTTTGTTTTCCTGCCTGCATTCTCACCATCTATTCAGAAAGAGGTCTAAAAGTAGCCAAAGCTGCCTTTTAAGATCATCTTAGGGAAGGGAGGAGGTAACCACTTGTCTAGTTCCTTCTTTGTGAACTGAGAACTAGAAGGTTGCAGCTTGCCAATGAACTACCCTGTTTAAAGGCAGGATTGTTTTCAATACGAGAGAGAACACATGAATCGGCGGAGATGCTACAGCACTGAAATGCAACTTGTGTTTAGTCAGACAGTCTGACTTCCCATTCAATGAGGCCCTGGTGCTCCTTCTTGAATAAAATATTAGGGTTGGAAAGGACATTCTGGGTCATGTAGGCCACACTGCTGCATAGCAATAGTACAGTTTCCATTAGTCTTATAGCATCCCTGAATATTTGATGGCCAAGTTTAGCCTCAAATACCTCTAATGATGGTAATTCCACAACCTTTCTTGAATTACTTTTCTCTGATCTCCAGTACTTAAAGATACCGCGTTTCATTCTCTAATTGAGGCCAAGGGCTCAAAAATTGACTGGATTACAAAATAGCTTTAGGGGAAGATATATCCGTATGCTTCAGAGTATACACCAACTACAAGTTGAAGGGGCTAAGGAAGCAAGCTCCCTATTGTGCAGGTTGGTTAGCATCTGGTACCAGCCATTCTTGGACTCAGGATGCTGGTCTAAGTGGACTCTGGTCTGAGCTAGTATGGTATTTACTAATGACCTAGCCTAATTCAGATACTAGGTTTAATGATAAAGATGAAAGTGGCCTCCCTGACAGTGAGCCAGATTAATTGGTAGCATCAGTGGAGATGCTCGTGGCAGTAGGCACTACACTTGTGGCTAAGCAGCTGCAAGATTAAGCCCTTCATAAGATGCTCAAGATCATTTGGAGAGAACTATGTTTTATGACAACACACTTTTCTAGACTCTTGCTCTTAGGATCGATGTGGCCATTTTGCTAACCCTTGGCTGTTGCTCTTTTCCCTTTCAGAGAATAAAAACAGTGGCTGCCCCTAGGGAAGTGAGTCGGTGGGCCAAAGAAATGGAAAGCACCACCTCATTCTGCCCCAATGGAACTCCTAATGGTGGACTGATTAAGCCAACTCACGTCATTGTGGAGACTATGATGTGAGCTCTCTCTGTGAGAGGATAAACCTGCTTTAACTGCCATTTACTAACCATAGATTCTCATAGGACCGGGTTTACAGAGCTTTATATTTGCACTAGGATTTATTTTTATTTCTCACAGAGAAAGTTATTTTTTGTGGTGTTTTTTCTTTTCTTTTTCTTTTTTTTTACGTATTTTGTAAGGTAATCACAGCAGAAGCCTCTTGCAGGAGGCAGTTTTCATATCAGACAGACCTATTACAGGAATTTACTACCATTTGGGTTTTAATAGCTCTCTGAATATTATACATCTTATCACTTGAAATTGATTTTCTTGCCAGCAATATATTCAAATCTCAGAAAGCAATTTTTTAGGTGCTGGTGTGGTTGGGAACAGGGTAAACCCTAGAACTCATGAGTGAGTTCTGTTGAGAGAAATTGTAAATGAAGAAAAAAGGTGAATGTTGCTTCAAGGGATTGGTTTTCAAAGGTGTAGTGCTTTTCTTCCTCTGGTTCAGGCAGGGTGAATGACAGATTTCTGAGTCAAGATGTTACCTTTGCTATGGTCCGTGTAAAAAAAAAAAAAATATATATATATATATATATATATATATATATATATATATATATATATATATATATATATATTCAACTGGAGGAGAGAAATTTATGGGGGAGGGAGGACTGTAGTTAGGAATTAAATACCCAATCAGGATGCCTGTCCCTCCTGAGCATTGTGTAAAAAGTCCAGTCACAGTAGACGACAAAATACGTATTGCCTACAGAAGACATTTTGCCTGAGGCAGGAGTTTTGTGTACATACCCTTTAGTTTTCCTGCACACCGTAGGTTAGCTGAGGTGTTCCTAGTTTAAACTTGCACTTTGTATGAACAGAACAGTAGGAGGAGTCTGTGCGATAGCTAAGATCTGAATTATGGAGAGGCAGCATTCATGTTTTATGGAATTTAAAATAGATATGTATTTTGTAAACTGTTGGGCTTTGGTATCAAAAGAAAAATATGTTGAGGACAATGATCGCACCAAGCTTAACACCCAGCCAGTTATTCATTACCCCAGGAGCAAAACAGCCCACGGATATATTGTACACCAGGCATTTCCAGCAGGCACATTTTTAATAATAGTAATTAAGTGAAGAGGACAATAATGCTTAGCACATCCATATGCGCTGTTCAGCCGTATACCTCAAATTGGTATCCCTATTTATTTATTTATTTATTTAGACTATTGTTGGTGCAGTGGGGGAAGCAGGCCCAGGGAGGGAAAGTGACTTGGCCAAGGTTACAGCAACTCAGTGACAGAGCTAGGACTAGAACTCAGGTCTCCTGACTGGCTTTCCCCAGAGGACCATGCTACCACCATTTTTTGGGGGGGCTAAAGCATGTATGGGGGGACAAAAAGGGGGAATTCAACCTACTATAAACTAGGGCTTTATGTAAATTAAGAGACGGAAGTCTGTAATATTTCTTTGGTTAAAAAAACATTACATACCATTCCAATTTAGACTTAAGAAAAATGAAAAGAAAGCATTTAATGCAGTACATAGCTCCTGTAGCTAAACTGATCACATAGGCCAGATCAAGAATTTCAATAGATATTTGCTCCCCGAAGAATTTCAAAAATCTGGATAGATCTTGTTTTATAAACCTCAACACACGCTGAGAAGAGGCTCCCTAAAGAAATCCAGCCCTTTCCATTTGGGTATTGTACTTGGGAGATAATCCTCCTAATCATAGTGCCACAGTTACGCTAGCCAAAGGGATCTGGGAAGAGATTCAGCAGCCGAATCTGTTCCTGCTTATAGTATTGCCAGTTCAGTTTGTCTATGGGTAGATTTTTGCAGTTTAAATGGGAACATATCCAGTTCTTAACATTCCTACATGGGACATTTTTAAAAAGATGGCCCATGCATTAACTGTAGGCAGCGTTGTTACAGCCATGTCGGTCCCAGAATATGAGAGAGACAAGCTGGGTGAGGTAATCTCTTTTATGGGACCAACTTCTGTTGGCGAGGGAGACAAGCTTTTGAGGTACACAGAACTGTCATGCACTAATTGGTCACTGCAGCAGAAGCATATGTCGAGTTAGTATTAATGTAAAACGTAAGGGGCAATTTAGAAGTAAGAAAGGGACCAAAAAGAAGTGTCTTGTATAGCGGGAGAGTCTTTGAGTCTCTGTTTTTAAGTCAAAGAGGCTGAATTCCAGCAACAAAAACAGCCAACACCCCGTTGCTTTTGTTTTCTTTTCCAATTACTGTATTATGAGAGTTGCAGCTGAAAACATTTTTATAATTTGTTATGGCAAATATCACATCTCACGTGCTGGCCTGATGGTAATAGCCACCCTAAAGCTACTCCGGGTGTCTTGACCATCTCAACAGAAGAATTTTCTAAGCCAACATGATTACAACTGGATTTTGAGAACTTTATAAGAAAAAAAACAACAATTCCCGTGTTTAATTTTTTTTACCTTTAACTATCAAAAAGCAATTCAATTAAAGCTAAAACTCTGTCAGACATGTTGTTCTGTATTCCAGCCTTTGTGGCAACAGAGAAGGTCTGAGCCAAAGCCTGCTGAAGTCAAATCTCGTCATACGTTGTGTATAGGCACAATGGCACGAGTTAAGGTCAGAATAGCAACCCAGTAATTAAATTCCTCGTTTCAGTTAGTGTAAATGACAGTAGCATATTTTGTTATAGACTCACATTTTGTGTGTGCGGACATACTCTATAAGGTGTATATCTGAGAGGGACACTAATGAGAAAAATAGTTTGAAGGTTGAGATTTCAAAAGTAGGTGGTGCGTCAGAGATGGATATTTCACCATGCTTCAGACATGGTGGAGGGGGGGATTTGCATTAGGAACCAGAGGGTTAATACTACACCTTTAAAACTACAAATAAACAAGACCGAGAGCCCAGCTCCATTTTGACTCAAACTGTGCCATTCAAATCAGTCGCTTCCAAGTGAAAGTGTCTCACACACATATGCAATGACCTCCCTGAAGTTCTGTTGGTGTAAGTTTCGCTGGCCCTGGCTTGTGCTGTTCAGCCTGAGTGCCAGATTCATGATGCGCTATTAAATCATTTCTGTAAAACAGTCACCCAGAACAATGCTGGACACCAGCCCACGGTTTTCAGCACAAGTGAGCCTAGTCACATTTTAGAATGGTTCCTAATGTTTTATCAGATTTCTAAATTTTACCTGGTGGTAAACTTGCATTTCAACATTGTAGTCTGCTAAATGAAAACAAAAACAAAAACAGTAAATGATTCTTTCAAGTTTATATTTTCTACATATTTATGATTGCAACAATAACTAATTTTCTAATTTACTTTGTAACCATGTGTGACCTATTTTACCTGTCCTATGCAGCTGAGGCACTAAATATCATGACTAATCATAGGTGAACTGATTTCAGTTAAGGGGAAAAATACCCCAGATGTTGGCCCCAAAATCTTTGGGGGGGGAAAAAATTCTCTTTTTACATTTCATGCACTTTTATACTTTGTGGTTTCTTTTGGGTTTGGACATGGCAATATTTCCAACTTCACTGAAATCAAGTACTGAAAATTTCATGGGTGAAATCTTGTGCTCATAAGATTTTCAGACCAAAGCAGTTCAGATAATCGAAACTTAGGATTCTTATCTAAACCGAACCTTCCAAACTCTTGCAGTTCACCTGTCACTAGTCGTGATCTCATTAAAAGTCACGCAGTATAACGATGTAACCAGTAGACTATAGTGGTACAACATGGTTTCATGAACAGAATTTGTTTTGGTTCTCATTCATTTTCCTTTTCATGATGACTCTGATCCAAACAGATCTCTGAGCTTCCATATGTTCTCAATGAAGTTTGGGATATGAAAGCCAACATGGATCTGTTCCTATGCAGCAAACGAAAATAAAAAAGCACAGTAGTTCTATGTACCACCTTAAAATATGTTGCTATCCAAGCTGCAGTGGAAGGTCAGCTTTTGAATGTGGGTTCGGGAAGTAGATCAGCACTGGTGCACTTGAATAAAAAAAAGTCTGCAGCCTTCTAATTGTTTTAACAAGAAAACAGCAGAGCATTTTATATTGTCACTGTAATCACATGATCAGTGGCTGATCAGAACTCGGGCTTGTTTTTAATGTAGTATATGTCCTAACTGCTCACCTGCAGATGGACATGGCTACCCAGCCTCTGTCCCAAATAGCTCTAGATCTGAAAAAGAGTGAAAATGTCCAGCAGTCAGTAGTACGTTGTTGAGCAGAATTGACAATTTGGTAATGTCCGTCTTTGGCATAAGTGCATTCAAATCCTGTACCCATTGATAACAATCACTTACCCGCCATTTGTCTTCAGTGGGCGAACGACTGAACACTTGGAGGAACTGGTTATGAAGCCATGGCTTGTGCTCACTGTGGGATCAGGTGGGGAGACAGTGTAAATAAAGGGTTAAATAAGATGCGTATTGGGTGGAGGGCACAGACTACTAAAGTATTTCAAGTGCACTGGGAAGAAAGATGGCCATCACCTCCCATCCAGGAAATTCAGTGCATTTGGCATGCTCCCTGTAGCAAACAACTATTTTCAATTAACATTTCAAATGAGACCTCTCCCCCCCGCACCACCATAATTAAAAACAGCCTTAGGGGAGGTGCTGCTATGTCCAGTCTTCAACGTATTGACGTCATTCTTGGGAGATGATCTGATCAGGTATTGCTGGCAAAGAAAACTGTACAAAGGAAAAGCGTTTTTGAATGCACTGCAGCACCAATGCCACCCCACCTTGTTTGATGATTCACAGGAGTGCACTGAAGTAGGGTGGGACAGGTTAGCCAGTATTCATAGGTGAGAAGCCTAACCCTCATGGAGCCGAGATCACCTCTTCTTAACTAGGGAAGGGGTGAAATAAAAGCTCAGAACCAACCACCCTGAACTTTGGGGAACCTAGGTTAAGATTCATGGCTGCCTCTGTCATAGGCTGAACTGAAATCCCAGGTCCAAAATACCCCCAAATTGTACAAGAGTTCAGCTATGGATCTGAAGGTCACAGGTTGGGCCCATTTCTTCCAGAGTTAGATGCCAAAGTCTTGTATTTAAAATTAAAGGTTATTATTAACTCTCAGCTGAGAAGCATTCAGGAACTACTAGGACACAACCTTTAATCTAGGATATTTATTCATTTTTAATCTAGGATGAACACGCTCCTAATTGTACTAATTTGTTTACCGAGGAATTAATGTTAAATAGGACATGTTGGGTTTACAGCTTTTCGATGTATTACTCTTTAGTTTATTCTAAGCTACTGTAAGAAGGACATCAACGCATCAGATCAAATCCCTAGCTACAAAGCAAACATGACTCAAGCATCTGGGGACACGGAACATAAGAGAGCAAGCCAGATGCGTGAAATAAGACCTTGATCTTGCATGCCTTGGTTAAAAGGCTCACTGATTTCAATGGACAATTTAATTTCAGCAGAAATTTTAACCCAAGACAGTGCCCAATCAGGACTACAGCTGGTCAAAAAATTTTTTTTTTAAGGAAACACCTCCCCCACCACCAAACTGAAAATGTTTCATTCAAAGGGTTCTATTTTTTCCAAAGGCAAACATTTTCATTTTTTTCCCTTGTTTTTATTATTATTAAAAAAGTGGACATTTTGAAAAAAAAATTCTTCAAAATTTCCATTACAAAACAAAACAAAACAAAAAACCCACCCAGGTGGCGTTTTTCAACCATTTCTAATCAAAAGCTGAAACAAGATCTGAAAAAGCTTAACCAAAGTACAGCTTTAGTGTTGGTTTTAAACCTGGAAACAAGCAAGGATCAAAGTCTGTGAAGGCAGGTTGAAAAATGTGTGCGCAGGGGGAGGGATTCACAAAAATTCTGTTAATTTCGCCTTCCATTTTTCCCCCATTAAAATCAGAATTTTAGGCCCACTCAGAGGCTACAAGAGAACTAGGAAAAGAAACTGGATTTCTTTAGCCTGGCACTTGTCTGTAAATCTTTTGCAGCTGGGGTGTGAAAAGGTTTTTACAGTAGACAAAGTGGCAGAACACCAGTGTTGAAATTTTGTTGGGAGGCTGAACATTGAGGTGGTCCATCATTTGCTCTTGTCCAAGAACCCAAGGATGTTCTCTTAGCATTGGATTAATTGAAGTACTGATCTGAAACGCTCATTGTTTTGCTAGGATTTTTTTTTTTCAGTGTGATGTTGTGATTGTTACCTGATATGTGTCCAGGGACTTCACATAGTAAGCGGTGGTCCATCTTGTTGGATGTAGTTAGCTAAAAAACAGTGATGGTGGTGATTATTTTTGTTTTTTATTTAAATTCCTAATAACTGTAACTACAGTATGTGATAAGTAGCACATGGAAGAGTGAGGATGTTTAAGTCACCTGACCTTTTTTAAGACTTTAACAATAATTGTTTAAAAAAAAAATCTGGTTTTGTTCTGAGCAGGACTGTTTGTATTTGAATAAGATCCTGGAGTGTAATTCAATCCTTAAAACTAGCCTTTGTGTATACAGTAAATGTTTGTATTTTGCAGTATCTGTTTTGATTTTTAGATAAAAATGTATATTGATATTTTTAAGTCATCTTTGCTTTTTTAGATGGAGTTTGTAATCACCTTATAACAGAAAATAAATCTTTCCTTTATAAATCAAATGCATCTGTCAGTTATTTTTAAGTTTCAAATGAACCTCAGGAGACAACAGGTTATACTCTGTGCTTATTGCAAAATACGCACAGTGCATGCTATGCTTTGGAATAGATTTCAGAATAGGATACTTTCAAATAACCGTATTTTATTAAATTGGGTCCTCACAGCTACACTACTATTAGACTTAGCAGTCGATGAACTCACCGCCAAACATGGCAGTTCCAAAGAAAGTGGATGGTTATTCATACCCAAAATTTGGGGTGACTTCCCCCAATCTGCTTCATTTCAGCCTTGCTCAAGTTTTCATAACTTCCTTGCTTTGATTCCCCCACCCCAACGCTTCCCTTACGTTCAGCTCTGCTCACTCCATACTCCCTCCCTTGTCCCCACTCTCACTCACTTTCACCAGGTTGGGGCAGGAGGTTGGGGTGCGGGAGGGAGTAAGGGGTGCAGGCTCCAGCCGGGTGGTGCTTAGGCAGCCTCCCTGCCTGCCCTGGCCCCGCGCCGCTCCCAGAAGTGGCCAGCGTGGCCCTATGGTCCCTGGCGGGGGCAGGAGGCTCTCCATGCTTCCCCTGCCTCCAGGCACCGCCCCTGCAGCTCCCATTGGTTGCAATTCCCGGCCAATGGGAGCTGCGGAGTTGGGGTGCAGGCAGCACATGGAGACCCCTGTCCCCTCCAGGGGCCGCAGGGACATGCTGGCTGCTTCCGGGAGCAGCGCGGGGCCAGGGCAGGCAGGGAAGGAGGCTGCCTTAGTCCCGCTGTGCCACTGGACTTTTAGTGGCCTAAAATCTCCCAATGTGGCTTCAGTAGCCTCTGGAAGCTAAAGCCCAATTCTGGGAGACTCCCGGCAAAACCAGGAGTGTTGGCAACCCTACTTTGAGGCAGGACAGGCATACTTGTGTCCAGTTGTATCAAACGTTGCAGAGAAGTCCCGCAGGTGAATATGGATGCATTTCCCTTGTCTGTGGAGGAAATAGTGTAAGGAGAAGAGAAGACTGCGGGGGCGGGGGGGGGGGGGGGGAAGAGAGAGAGAACAGTTTTTAAGTATGTAAAATTGTTATAATGAAGATGGTAAAAATTGTTTCTCTTAACTTCTCAGGTTAGAGTGAGAAGCAATGGGCTGAAATTGCAGCAAAGTTGGTTCAGATTGGACAGTAGGAAAAGCTTCTGAACTGTAATGGTAGCTAAGGGCTTGTCTATACTTACCGCGCTGGTTCGGCGGCAGGCAATCGAACTTCTGGGTTCGATTTATCGCGTCTTGTCTGGACGCGATAAATCGAACTCAGAAGTGCTCCCCGCCGACTCCGGTAATCCTGCTCACCGCGAGGAGTACGCGGAGTCGACGGGGGAGCCTGCCTGCCGGGTCTGGACGGCGGTAAGTTCGAACTAAGGTACGTCGACTTCAGCTACGTTATTCACGTAGCTGAAGTTGCGTACCTTAGTTCGATTTGGGGGTTTAGTGTAGACCAAGCCTAAGAAACAAATTGCCTAGGGAGATTGTGGAATCTCTGTCATTGGTTTTTAGTAACAGGTTAGACAAACACCTGTCAGGGATGGTCTAGTATTCCTGCCTTGAGTGCAGGGGACTGGACTACATGTCCTATTGAGGTCCCTTCCACTCCTACACTTCTATGATTCTATGGGTACAACAAATTTTCCATAGATTGCACTGGCTTCCGGTTCCAGTCAAAGTGGTCTTCATGGTGTTCATCTGTACATTTTATATGACCCTGGGTGTATTAGAGATTCTTGCCCATTCTATTGCCATTACACTTGAGCTCAGCTGGACTGCTTTGATTAGTCTCTAGATTTGAATACATGGGCAAGTGGAGACAGGATCTGAATCTGACCCCACATCTGTGTAAATTAGGAGTAACGCCAGTGAAGCTGAGGTTATGGGTCTATTACAGGAGTGGATGGCTGCGGTTCTGTGGCTTGCACTGTAGAGAAAGTCAGACTAGATGACCATGATGGTCCCTTTTGGCTTTATAGACTATGAGACTAGACTTCTGTACATGGGTTTAGTCATAGACATATGAAGGATTAACAAGAAAGTCCATGCTCTTAAATTGGCATGTTTTTTCATTTCATTTTTTTAAAAATACAGAATTAGATACATACCATGATTTGAAAATCACACACAACACATCTGGTTCACAGTGAATTCAACAACAAGTGGAGAAGAATTGCACAATCAATTATTTCACAAAGAGCTTTCAGCCTTGGATAATCAGATCAGCTCCTGTTTGCTCTTTCAAAGAAAGGGACTAACTACATGGATATGTTGCAGTTCAAACAGAAGAAAATCAATTCAGGAAAGGCCTAGGGCCTGTGTTATACAGACACTCCCTGGGTTACACAAGACCCGACTTATGCAAATTCACACTTACGGAAAAAGTTCCATAAGCCAGAAATAGGATTTTTGAGTTGCGGAAATTTTTGCGTAACGTACGGGTATATGTTTTCGACATATGCAAAATTCAAATTACGCAAGGCTTTCCAGAATGGAACGATTGCATAAGTCGGGGGGCAGCTGTACAGAGATGAGACAAGTCCCTTTGGGCCTTAGAATCTCTGAACTATCATGTACTGTTCTGGCGTTTTCAAGTGAAGTTTGTGAGCTAAAAATATGGAATATGTGTCCATCTTCTAACAAAGATTACTGGACTTGTTTGACATGGAAACTGCATCAAACACACCCAGTCACTCACAGAACAGAGTTATAGTGGACATTACACCGCGGGGCATAAAATTAAATGAATTGAGAGCCAGAGAAAAGAACTACCAGCCCTGGAGATTTGCACTTTGTTTATCCCCAGAAGACTACAGCACAGGCAACCTAAGGGCTAGCTCCGCACCTCACCAGCACACTGATTCACCACTCATCTGGTAGCTGGAGGCAGCACCTCCTTCTCTGAGAGTGTAGTTCAGTTTCCACAGACAATGAGGTGACGGACAAGTCTCCACATTACACATTCTAGGGAATGGACCACGAGGGTTCACCAGTTTATTTCACGTATCTCATTGAACTACTTTTCTAGGGCAGCAACTTTCTGCCGTTACTGTCTTCAGCAGCATCTCAAATGGTAACTTAGGGAGAAGAATAGGAGTACTTGTGGCACCTTAGAGACAAGCAAATACAGGGATGCCAATCTCTCTCTCACTTGTCTGAAGCCTGGGGTGTGCAGTCACACTCTTGACTGTGAAATCAGGATCAGATCTGGGATTTGTTTCGGTCTCTAGTTTTCCTTCTGTAGCGAAGATTTAGTAGCTGAACTCCTTTAAATAGCTTTCATCAATATTATTATGCATCTTAGGGCAGATCTTTTCTTTCAGAGAGAGAAAGAGATCCAGTGATAGGCACCCTGTAAAGACTGTAGATAGTAGGCCCATGCCCAGGACCTGCACTAGTGCAATGATAAATGGCCATACTGTGCCTATAGGTCTTTTTTAAAATTAAGAGAAAAGGACATTTTAGACACTCCATCCTCTCCCCCCCCCCCGTGGTTTTTATTTTTATTTATTTATTTTAAAAAGGCTTGGTCAATCAGGTTCCTTACCTGCCTACCACCAAACCAGACATCTCAAACTGGGCATTGATTGAGCCCTCTAAGCCTCTGACCCCTTTAAGTGCCTCCTTCGTTTTCCCCACCTCAGTGTCCTCCACACTAACACTGAACCCATTTGGTCAAATTCATCAGGGGCATAACTTCCATGTGAGCTAAAGGAGTCCCACCAGGGCTGAATTTAGCTCAGACACGCTCAGCATGCTCTTAAGATTCCGCCCACCTGCAGAACAAGAATCCTACAACAGCAGCCCAACCTTCAGCGCCCATGCCACCAAGCAGCCCCTGTCAAAGAGCCGCTGTGCAGCTTGTGTGACACCCAGACGGCAGAATACTTACACCTCCTCAACGAGAAGGTCCCCAAGTCCCAGGAGATTCTTTACATGAACTTGTAAAGTTACCACCACCTCACAGCAGTGTGGTTTGTAAATTAGGTTTTGTAGTGCAGTGTGCATTTTATTACAGGGTAGGTGCCTCGAACGTTAAGACAATCGAAAGCATTCCAGAGGAGCTGCCAGATGTGATAACTTCTCCCTTGTGTACAAGGGAGGCCAGGTTAAGAGGATACCGAACTGCTGAAACCACATTTGCTCCATTACATGTAACAAGATTTTATGCAATGCATACAGAGCCTTCTGGTTTGCCCTGCGTTGCTTTGGCCGTTGATTCCAAGTATCAGGTGCCAAACATCTAAAGGTCTTTGTTCTAAAGAATTTGCTACCTAGAAAGACAGCCAAAGATCAGAGATAAGAGCTGTTTACTGTAGCAATAACCTGACCACAAATATTTCTATACAAAGATTAGGTAAATTAGGAGGAATTATCAGAGGTCAAATCAAGGGCTTGATCCTGCAAGGCACTGATCATTCTGGGCTGGATCCAGAAAAACATTTAAGCATCCAAGTGCTCCTACTGGCTTCAATGGAACTACAGATATACTTAAACCTTGAGACACTGAACAGCATAACAGTGTGGCTGTAAAATTATACTGCCCAAGGCAGCAAATTGAATAAGCCTTAGGTTAGGTCTACACTGCAATTAGACACCCACAGCTGGCCCATGCCAACAGGCTCGGGTTGCGGAGCTGTTTAATTGCGGTGTAGATGTTAGGGCTTGGGCTGCAGCCAGACCTCTGGGACCCTCCTACCTTTCAGGTCCTAGAGCCCAAGCCCAAACTTCCACTCCCACTCCCAGGTCTGTTGGCACCTAATTGCAGTGTAGACATGCACTTAGTGGCTTGGGCAGCAAAATTGTACAGCCACAGTGTTATGTTAAGTACATGCTGTAGGGTGACCATCTTTTCAAAAGGCAAAAGCGGGACACATGCAGGACTCGGTGGCTCTGCCTCCGCTCTGCTTTCCCCCTGAGGCCCCACCACCTGACCAGGCCAGAAGCGGAGCTGTGGTAAGAACTGCCCAGGGAGCCCAAGCTGCTGTGGGCAGCCCTAGACCCTCCACTTGCCCTGGGTGGGGGAGCAGTTGCCTGAGAGCAGCCTCCGGCCTGTGTTCCCCCCACCCCCCCCAGGGCACACACCCAGGGTAGGTAGAGGGTCCAGGGCTTCCCAGGTGGGGGCCGGGCCATGGGGCAGGGCTTCAGGGTGAGAGGACCACCAAGGGGCAGGGCCTCTTATTGAGGGGGGACTAAGGCCCACCTCAGGCCCCTCCTCGCCCCAGCAGGAAGAGGCTGGCACCACTCCCGAGCCTCGGGCAGGCACAGAACGGTGCCGCAGGTGATCCGGGGCAAATGCTATCTTGGAATAATTCAACCTGGGACTGGAACTTCAACTCTGTATTTCAGGACTGTCCCACCCAATTCAGGACAGGTGGTCACCTTAGTCTCAAGGTTTTGAATCAGAGGGTTTTACGTGGGTACAGAAGAGTCATCTACTTCAAGCTTAGTGTGCCAAAGTATACTAACGACCGAGGGCTGCTTTTAGGGGTAGCAGCACATGGAGCATCATAGGTAACCATTACAGATGGGCTAGATCTGGAGTTGGATCCCATAGATGTTGAAAAATACTACATTCTGGGTTTGAATTTATACCCTTCTCTAAAAGCACTCCTATTTCTCCAATCGGAATGCTATCTAAGATCAGATCCAAACTCTCAAAGCTTTTCAGTCAAATTTACAGCCAGATTGGGCCTGGTCCAAACATGGGTGTGTAGGGAAGGTTCAAAGCGCCTTTACCCACAAGGTCCAGGGACAAGAGAAAGACCCTGTCCTGATGTGGGGGAAGGGAAAGAATTTCTCCATCCTAGCAACCAGGAAATTGAATTCTCTACAAAGGGGAAGGGAGCAGAAGGGAAGGCCACGTCCGTAATCACCTCTGCATTGGCCTGCTCCGAGTGTACGAACGTGCACGTGAGGGAGCAGGCTGGACCATCCAACCAGCCAGTATTATCTGCATTCCAACCTTTAGCAGAACTGGACTCAAGAGCAAGGCCAGATGCATTTCACTTGTTTTTATTTAATTAAAAAACAAACAAAGTCATTGCAATCCCAGTTAAATACAGAGATTTACAAATAGGTCCAAAACCGGACTAAAATATTCTTTGAAATGCTGTACCTTTAAATATTGTGCTTTCATAGATACATAAGAAAATTAGCATATAAAAATACTTTACAAGGAATACACTCTAATATATGGATAAAAATACACATTTAAGTAATGCATTTCAGTTTAGTATCATTCAAAATGCATAGGAAGGGATACAAGGACCAAGTTGTTGTTTTTTTTAAAGCCTTTTTAATAAAAGTCTTCATTAAAAACCCATTAGAAGCCACACTGAGCTTCTGCCTTTTAGAATATTGCATATAAAAACACTTTAGGCTGTACTGTCAATGCTCTGCAGTATCAGTTATGGCACATTATCTAGTTATGGCAGCAATGGTATGGGATATTGCATACTTGAGACGAGAATGGTTGCACCTACGAATAGCTGGATGTGAGAGACAGTTGCAGATTTGGCTAGAGTACAGACATGGGAATTAGTCATGGCTCAGCCTTGGCGGAACAATGAACATTTCAAAACTACATGGCGTCCTGAATACACAACAACAACAAAAAATAAATAAATAAAATGAGAACAAGCAGAAGGAGGAGACCCAGTTCCATTAAGCAGGGGTCTTTAAAGGATATCCCCTCCCCCAGGAAAAAAAAACAGGCCCTTACGACATCAGTTGAAAAATAAATCAGAATAAAGTGCAAATATATGAAACATGGAGCAGGTGATCACATTTGCCATGTGAAGAAACTGACACGTGCCAGCGATTGTGTGTTTGGAGACGAGAAAGGAAGAGATCACGCCCTTGGTTGCATCGCAACTAGTTTGCTGCAGGCAGATTTTTAAACCAATTCAAATATCACACCCATATCTTCTACAAGGAGCTGGGCTGGGTGCAGGGAGACACAGGGTGAGGAAGAGCTACCGAAAAAGGCATCGTGCTTACAAACCACAGAGAGGTTAACGATAGGCAAAGGAGGGCAGCTATGGCAGACTACAGGGAAGTGTCCAAAACCCATCAGAGACATTTAAAAAAGTGTACACACTTGTACTTGCACTAAGGTGACCCAATCTGGGGCACACTTGGGAACTGGAAACACAACATCAATCTAGCAGAGGGCTTTTCGTGCCAGCATTTGGCAGCAGACAACAAGGATTTATTTATTCAAAACACTGGAAAAAAATAACCCCAAAGTTGGCCGGAGATGAATGTTGTTCAGCTGTTTACTCGGAGGAACAGCCCAGGTTTTCAATGAGAGGAATCTCTGTGATGGTCTATGTGAACAAGAGGGCCAGTGATTCAGGACAGCCATTCAGTGGCTTTCCTGGATGCTGTGTTCTACTAAGTGCTCTGTAAAAACGTATGAAGAAAGACAACCAAATTGTGTCTTGGAGTCAACTAGGGGGACAAAGTGCTTCCTTGCATTTCCAAAGGGGTGGGTGAGGAGGGTGGGATTTCCAACTAGAGACAGATGCTGATCCATCAAAAGGATTTAGCTTTCAAAAGAAAGTGCATCTAGCCACTAGCAAGCGAGTTTTGAGTTGTGTTTTAAATGGGATTTAGTGCTGCCCAGTGTGGGTGAATGTTCAGGTGGAAAGGAGATTTTCAAATGTCAGATTTGGTGGTAGTGTTTTAAAGAGGCCTGGGAATGAAGTAGGGTTTCCTTCAAAGAAACCAGGATTTGTTTTACTCTTACTGTACATGATTAAGAAAGCAAACGACAACGCAAAAAAAAAAAATAGCACCGTGTGTGTTTAAAGGATGGCCAAGTCCTTCAGGATGAGGGCATTAGAGGGGCAAGGAGATGATCCACTCTCCATGAACCCACGCACAGTGAAAGCTCAGGCCTACTGGAGTTGAACAATGACTGAAGGTTGCCCTGCCAAAGGTGAATTACCCTGGATGCTGTTTTCTGCTATCAGCAGCCCATTTTACCATTTGCATTAACCAAGGTCCAAGCTGCTCGTCTGGTTTAGCTTGCACTTTCAGAGCAATGCCTGGTGGTCTGTGAGTCACAGCTAATTGCAGACCCACCCGCAAGTTACATTACATACAGCATTACAGTGAGCAGTGCAAAAACAAAACCACAATGGATACTCATCAGCTTTTCCACCACGACAGGGCCCAAAGGTACCTTCCATTCAAATCCTCCCTCAGAGTGTCTGCATGCTTGTTTTGACCTCCACGCCCAAGGACTGTGGGACTAACTCCCCACTGGTCTCCAGTTGGGCATTGGCAGCGAGTGCCAGGGGGTTTCGACTAATGACTAGGTCCAGTTTGTCTCCTGCCTCGGAAATCAGTGGAACAGCCAGACAGCAGTCAAAGTCTCTTGTTCGAATGCGATTTACCTGCCAGAGGGGGGGCCGGGGTGGGGGGTGTAGTGGGAAAGAACAAAAACACATTTGTTAACTGCAAAACCCAAGAATGCCACTAGAACGGAGACCTGGCACTGGAGAGGAGTCCTTGGAATACAGTCTGTCCTGAGGCCCTGAAATTCCTTCAGCCTTGAATGGGATTTACCAGGACTGTAGGAACTGCAGCACCCGTCAGATTAATGCACCACCTAGTTCAGCTATAAAGTCTTCTTCATAGGAAAACTATACAATCCCACCAATAGAAAAGACAAAAACTCACTGAGCTTCCACATTCTGCAGGGTTTGTTTCAGGCTGAGCTCTAATCCAATCTCATCAGATCTTGGATCTGGTATCAAAAAAGCAAAAGCCTGCTTTGAAGTGCTTTCCTACTCCACAACTTCATCAAGCTGCTCCCAAAACCACAACAGATACTCCACCTATCGGCACAAGCAGCAGCAGCCGGTCTACATTTTCATTTTATACCCAGTTTAAGCCTGGTCCTGATTCTCAGAGATTCTGAGCACCTGCAGCTCCCACTGACTAACTGAAAATAAGGGTGCTCAACAACTGGGAGAATCACACTTCTGGTCTTTTAACGCTCTACGGTTAGATGAACAGAGCAGCATCTTTCAGCAGACATGCATTTGTGTGGATTATAGGCACCTATTTTAGACTTTCTTATATACATACACAATTAAAAAAAATACACATGCATTGTTGAGACTGCTAGAAACAAGCTCTGTTCTTCCAGGGGTTTGCAGAGCATAGCTGGTGCGCAGTGGAGGTTTCTAAAACATTCTCTGGAGACTGCAAGCCCTCCCCGCAGGACTCAGAAGAAAGAGACAACTTTTCCAGCTGTCTTCAGTGGAAGTTCAAACATATTCCAAGGTTAAATCACCTGCAATATGAACTACTTAGGGGCAAACCCTCCCCATCCTGTGATTAGCCAGAGTAGATGAACTTGATGCAGGGATGTCCCCAGGGTTGGAGAATGGAATTTCTCTGTCACTTCAGCCCCCACCTCCCCAGAGCTAAAGTAGCATTGGAGCAAGGCTGGGCCTCCTTTACAGGGCAACCGATGGTGGATCCATGTAGCTCCCTCCTGCAGGCTCCTCTGGGCTCATTAAGTGCCCATGGAGCTGCACTCAGTGACAGAGGATCAGGGCCGCCCGGGGATGGGGGGGGGGCGCAAGTGGGGCAATTTGCCCCAGGCCCCCACGAGAATATAGTATTCTATAGTATTGCAACGTTTTTTTTAATGGAAGGGGCTCCCGAAATTGCTTTGCCCCAGGCCCCCTGAATCCTCTGGGCGGCCCTGCACAGGATGGGCTCCCCAATTGCCAAGCATGCTGTAGAACTGCACGGGCTCCAAGGTAGACAGGCCCCTTCATAGCTATGGAGGAAGGAGTGGCAGCATCTACTCATCACTGAGAAGTGATCTAGGAAGACCTTTAGACTCTATCAGCTCCATGATGAACCATCTTCAATGCCCCTTCTCTGTATTTTTCTCTTGGGTTCACCTATAGCACTATTTCTGCAAAGTCCTCGTTCAGCACAACACTCAACGCCAGTACAATAGCTATAACAAAAGACAACCTTGTCTACTTCTAGGTCTACAATGGACCAAAAAGAGACATTGAAGTTGGGGATTGTCAAAGTCTCTGCTCCCGTTAAGATTTCATGCACATACACACACAACGCTTGGCATTCACTTGGATAACGACACATCCAGCATTCACCAGAAAGGCGGCTGCAGAGCCTAATTGGTGCAAGAATGTACAAGCCGCTAATCTTTTATTTGAGGCTGAGAAGGAATAGCTGTATAGCAGCCAACTGGCTACGGACCATCACAAGCTCAAATAAGGCTCCCTGGGCTGCTGCCAGTTTTTCAGTCACCTGATGTACATCAGATATTTCAGCTAATTTGGGCACTGACCCCTCTCCTCAGTTAAAATTAGTAAAAATAAAACATCCTTATGAGAGTTTCAAGACTTCTAACATGGTCACAAAACCCGCCTTTCCAAGTGGCAATGCCTTCTCTAGCGGACTGTGCTCTCCCTATTGTTATCAGCGTTGGGCTTGCTGCACTATACAGGTAAGTCTCTTGGAAATATCTAAAGCCAATCCCCACCCATCCCCCATTATTATCCTCTCCTCGGTGGTCAAATATATCGGCATAGGTTGTTGACTGTGTTTACTGCATATTGTATTTAGTTTCTGCAGCAAATATTCAGGGGGATCAGGGGTCATTAGGGGAAGTGAGTCTATGAACAAGACTTCACTTGAAGAGTACGTTTCCTAGAATTCTCTATGCAGACACGAAATGGTTATGCACTGAACTTCAAGCATACCATTTAAATCCACATGGAACTGCACATGCTGTCTTGCTTGGACTGATGTGTGAAACTCTGGTTTACCTGAAAAGTCCCCCTGATGCACCAGGGAAAGGATGAAAAAGACTTTTCGCCTAGCACTAGAGAGAAATCGAGGCTGTGCAGTTTGGATCTGGATGCAACTTCCCCAAAATAATGTGTGATTCTGATCTGGAGCTCAGGTCCATCTCTGCTACATAGTAATCTCTCAGTATTAAGCGCTAGCTGGCTCCAGGTGCACTGTAATGCTAAGGGCGGTGTAGCTAGCTGCCTACCCACTAGCTTTTATAAAGTTGTGTCACCTTAATGGAATCTTACAAACTTCGCGCTTCCTCTCAGTCAGTCAATCACTCATTTCCTATCCCCAGAGCTGTTCTTTGCATCCCTTACCTGAAGGACTCTGTCGTAAGGTTTGAGGCCACACTGATCAGCCGGCCCATTGGGACGGATCATATTTACATAGACACCTTTCTCCAACAGGCCATCAGAGACGCTGAATCCAAAGTCTTCACTCTCTGGGTCCTTGTGGAGCGTCATCTGCATGGAACAGCATTGAACAAGAAATTCTAATGCAGCATAAGCCACAGATACATGAGAGAAGCATGGCAGTACAGCCGTGTGATTCTGCTCTGGGTCTCCTGGTGGGGTTTTACTTGGACTGGGTAGTAAACATTGGTGGTCTATTAGTATTGGGAGGAGTTTAATTTAAACTTGTGCACACACGGCCAGCTATTTATACACGTCGTATGTTCAGATGCTTTGGTAATGGGCACATAAATCACAAACAAATCTTCTGCCCTAGCTTGGGGGAGAAGAAAAAAGTTTAAGTAAAGTTATAAATCACAAGTTTTTGGATAACCTACAACTTCTATATTAAGTCACAAAGAGGTGGACCGTGCTGGTCAAATAATGGAATTTTTAAACAATGGGGCAACTCGTATTTGCTTTGAGCTACTCTAGGCATCTTGTGTGTCCACCAGGCATGCTTGGGTGCTGAAAATCTGAATGAAATTAATTGACAAAGATGAGTGTTTCCAAGCAGGTTGTTGAATTATTTACAGCTCTTACAGATTTTTAATCTTGGTGGTTTATCCAATAGCTTGCTTCAGAGACATCACACTGATGAGTTTTACCACCATTAAGAACATGTGGTAAAATGATGAAACCACAGTCCCCTCAAAATTGGGTCAGTGTTCACAATTTGTGACGGTGGATTGGGGTGTGACTTAGCTGCAAACTGGTACTGTTTTCGGCTTTGTGCCATTTTGGTTTTGCCCTTCTACCGCCTCAACCTGCTCTGCTCTTTCCTGGATGCGCCAATGTTAGGAATTGCCAGACTGTGGTGTTATCAGCACCAATAGCCAATCACTGAGTGAGTAGCACCAAATTCATAACAGTGCTGGCTGCGACCAAAAGAGCCCAGCCAAGAGCTGCTGCTTCCCTCCAGCTTCTCAAGGACTAATGCATCTCCACCACCAGCCGTTCAGACAGCTGACACTGAGCCAGCTGCCTGGGATCAGATCAGAGAAGAGCTGCTGTACTGAGCTGAACCCACTTTAAGCCTCTCTCCTCCCTTCTTCCCTCCTCCCCAGCAGCAGAGGCTGCTGGTAGCTCATCCACCCCACCAGTGAAAGCAATATTTCTGCCTGACAGGAGACATCAGGACAGTTCTTTTCAGTGCCCCCCAGCCAGAGAAGCAGTGGCCCTCAGCCAGTGAGAGCCAGTTCAGCCAGGAGCAAAGCCCAGCAAACTCCATTTTGAGTCATATTTTGGCAACACAGTTGGGAATTGTGGGCTTGTAGGCACAACATCTCCCCACAAATTAAATCCAGAAGGTGGAGGCAGTGTATTATTGCCATCGCTACCATCATTAACTACCTGTGATGAATACCATCGTATTCTCCCTTTACCCCCAAGGAACTTGGCATGCAGGAGCTATGCTGTAGCTTGGTGTTAGACTTTGGCCTAGTCTACACTTAAAACAAACACAGAGGGGAGCAAGCCAAAGTTGGCATTAGAATTCTCCCAAAGTTTGGCGATATGGGGTAAAGATCTAGGGTCAATATGTCTGAGTCCATCTCTAGGTGGGAGCAAAGACCTCTGCTGCTGTATTCTAGTGGGAGGCCACCTTCCCATTAATCTGACACCCTGAGAACATGTACCGAAGAGATAAATGAAGTATTAATTCAAATTGACATTTGAAATGTTTCATTTGACCCAAATGGAATATTTTTCATTGAGGGTGGGGTGGGGGAGGGAAACACTTCCTCCCCCTCCAGTTTCAATTCAAAACTAACCAATTTTTTATTTCATTTTTCAGTTTCGTGGCTGATCCGGGAAAATATAAATAAAATATTGGCTCAGCTGTAGACATGTCGGGAACAAATGACAGAAAACTCACTTCCCAGCAGAATTTTTCTCCTGCTGCCCCTTTTGGCAGGCAACGTGCAGTATAAGGGCAAATTCCCTGACAGTCTCTCAGTGTAATCCCCAGTGTAACCCTGACAATGTTATTTGTAACCGAGGGATCCTCGGAATAACACTAAAGTGAACTCTTTCTAAACACAGACCTTGTGCAACTCGAGAGGGGTCGGAGACATGATTTCCTGCACCTCCTCCTTAATCTTCTTCATCTCCAGATTCCTCTCATTCTTCTTGGTGGGAGCGATGTTGCTGTCGCTCTGCCTGTCGTCGCAGCAGTTGGAGTTTCCTTTCCTCAGTGGGCTCAATCCAGACTCACTAACAGAGTCCACGAGCAGTTTGCTCCCTTCCAGGCCCAGACTGTGCACGCTCCCTGTCATGATGGACGCCTGTGGATAAGGTGGTAAGTTAGTTCAACTGGGCTAAACAAAAGTTTGAGTGGCAAGAACTGATGGACCCTAGAAGAACAAAAGCAACTGAGAGAGAAGCAGGTGACACAATGTTCAGCACCAACCAGAGGAGACGTAATTCTAACCCAAATGGTAGAAATGTAGTCACTTCTGGCTGGCTATAGGGGCCACTTACAAAAAGGGCAGGCATCTCAGCAAATGCTCATTGTTTGTCAGAAATCTTTAGCCAGTTTTCCCCCCATGGAAAAATGGAGGGATCATTTTTTATAAAAAAAAAACACTTGTACACATTTTATGTACATAGGTACTTGTTCAAGGAACTGAAAAAAGAATGCTGGAATTAGTGCAGATCTAGCTGACATTCCCTTAACACAACCATCAACTCCCAGCAGTCTCTAGGAGGAGTTCAAGGTTATCTTTTCGTACATTCAGAATGGTCAACAGTGGAACAAGCTTATAGTCAAACTATTGTACAGCAAAGTCCTTTATCTTTTCAATACGTCAAAATATGCAAGTTATACTGCTAGCTACAGGTTGTTTAGCGTGAGGTTGGGTTTTCAAGACAGAGAGAAGGTTCCTTCAAACGGTCTGGGCCTGGAGAAGTGATCTTTTTGCTTCTGAAACTGGTTTTCCTCTCAAGTGACAGGTTTTGCTTTTGTTTCTCAGAAACTCTATGTCATTCTATGGACATCTTGGGAAGGACATTATAGGGTCTGAAACACTGATTTGCTGACACCACTGTAGTTCATAGACTAACAGTTCAGTGAGGCAGCACCAGGGAAATGATACTGGCATACACATTATTGGGAAAGATGTGGACAAATTGGAGAAAGACCAGACGAGAGCAAAAATTTTTATCAAAGGTCTAGAAAACATTGCCTACAAGAGAAGACTGAAAACACTGGGTTTTTAGTCTGGAGAACAGAAAACTGATGGGGGAACAGGATAACAGTCTTCAAGTCCATAAAAGGTTGTTATAAAGAGAAAGGTGATAAATTGTTCTCCTTAACCACTGAGGACAGGACAAGTAGTAATGGGCAGCAAGGAAGATTTAGATTATACATTAGGAAAAAATTCCTAACCGCAAAAGTAGTTAAGCACTGGAACTGATTATCTTGGGAGGTTGTGGAATCTCCACCATTGGAGGTTTTTAAGAACAGGTTAGACAAACACCTGTCAGGGACGGTCAGATAATACGTAGTCCTGCCTCAATGCAGGGGACTGGACTAGATGACCTATCAAGATTGCTTTCAGACCTACATTTCTATGGATTATGGGGCAAATTATGGCTTCTTCACTATGGAAACACACAGGAAATCCCTTCCTCTTCAGCATCCCTGTGCAGAAAGAGCTCAGAATGCTTCAAGCCAGCACTCTTTGAATGTAAGGGAGTGAGAGCCACTAACACTGCAAATAGGGCTAAATACCCTGAAGAGATGTGACTGTGGACTCGACAAGCAGCAGGAGGCAGACATGGGGGGAGCGCATGCTACATGTGTTCTAGAGATACAATAAAGACAGCAAGCAATATGCTTCCCCCATGCCTGTGCCTGCCTACTCAGGTATAAAACCTTAAGCCAGCTGCACTCTGATTTTGCACCATCTCCCTATAATATAGCTCTGGGAATTTATGGCATTAAAAAGATCGGAGGATAGTTTCTCGGCGTGCCACCATCCCTCTAGTGTGCCAGCCTGCTCTGTTCTTTATGAGCAGGAAGGGAACTGAAGTATACCAGAATCTGGATCACAGAAAAGGATTCTGGTAGGTTTTGATACAATACCTGATTCCAGAGCTGCAGTATGTTGCACGGGCATTTGTCTGCAATGGCTAAGCAAGACAATACCTTGAGTTCCACAGCAAGTTTTCCATCAAAAATATTAGGATTTTATCAGGGGTGTTGGAACAATTTGTATAGCGGGGATACTGAGAGCCATTGAACCAAACTGTAAATCCTGTATATCATGGAAACCACTTCAAGCCGGGGGCTGGGGTGCGGCAGCTTCCCAGCACCCCTAGTTCCAACACCAATGGATTTTATATGTCAAGAGGAGGCAGCCTTCATTTAGGAAAATTGACCAAGCCTTTAAAAAGGTTAATAATATGAAATTAGGTAGCATTTAGGACCAGTCACCCTTCATAGCATCCCTTTAAAGAGCCCTCTATGTAGAAAAGTCTCTATTTGGCCATGTTTTTCATTAAAGGGATTATACTGATCAAAACTAAGGAATGAATCAAGAAATCGGTGTACGCAACCTCGACTGGCTCCAGGTCACACAATCTAAATTAGTAATGAACATCTTAATTCCAAGGTTCAAGCTCAGAAGTTCACTTAAATGTCAACAGGCACAAGAAAAAAAATGAAAGGTAGGGAGCAGATAGCCAAGCAAAGCTCAGCAGTGGCAAGTCAATGACCAATCACTGGTGTGCACAGGGAAAGAGCCGTCTGATTAAGCATCTAAACAAATCCTTCCCCCCCACCCAATGGAGGATTTAATTCACCTGTGCTAGTGTCAGATAGCTAGAGAAGATCAGTCTGCTTTGGCTTGGAACAAAGGAGGAGAATAATCAAATAGATTCTTGTGGCTGTGTGAAATAGATCTGCAATATCCTCATTTTCCTAAAGAGGGCGGTGAATGGAAACCTTATGTTTTTTAAATTCCCTATCACTTCACTGCCTTGTGAACTGGAAAACTCAAATACCCAAACTTTATTGGAGAAAATGGGAATCGTTCCATGGACTTCAATGGACTTTGATCGCAAGTCTAGAGAGTGACTTTACAATATGCTCTAAGTAGGGAGCAGTGCATTGCTGGACTTCCCCAAGAGCAGCCTGGGATGCAAAGTCACAAAGTTCCATAAACTAGATACAATCCATTTAGGCTTAAATAGAGACTGGGAATGGCTGAGCCATTACACACATTGAATCTATTTCCTCATGTTAAGTATCCTCACAGCTTCTTGTCAAACTGTCTTAAAGGGGCTATCTTGATTATCACTACAAACGTTTTTTTCTCCTGCTGACAACAGTTCATCTTAATTAATTAGCCTCTTAGAGTTGGTTGGGCAAGTCCCACCTTTTCATGTTCTCTGTATGTATATATATCTCCTCACTATATGTTCCATTCTATGCATCCGATGAAGTGGGCTGTAGCCCACGAAAGCTTATGCTCAAATAAATTTGTTAGTCTCTAAGGTGCTACACGTACTCCTGTTCTTTTTGCGGATACAGACTAACACGGCTGCTACTCTGAAAAAAGTTCCTCCTGGTCTCCCTGTTGCTCCAGACCTATACCCAGCACAGCATACATCACCTTGTGTGCCAATGTGGCTTTGCTGGCCAAGTGTCTTTTGGGAGGGGGGGATGAGGAGGCGAGCAAAGTGAGGCCAAGGATCCATGCAGTCCTCACCTGCCTGCACAGATCAGGGGGAGTAGCAGCTGGGCAGAACCTGCTTCCAATCCCGCACTGAAAACTGTGATACAGGCAGCTCGCCTTACACCCCTCACTCCTTTGCATCACTGCAAAAGCCAGGCTACAATCTGGTCTTCTGTAACAACTGATTCCTAGATTAGAAGATGGATATTCAGCCAGTCCTGCTAGTGCAGGGCTGTTCCTTACAGAACTTTCTAATGATTTTTAAAGTGATTTCTGAAGAGGGCTTTCCTGCTTTACTTTCTCCACAAGGTTTTAAATTCCAACCTGCCCATCCCACAGCCAGAGACAATAACAGGACTTCCAACTTCCAGTGTTGTGGATAAAGACAAGAGAGTAGCTCATGAAGAAAGGAAACGCTAGGTCTACAGGAAGCTGCCACCTTCTTATAAATTTTCCGGGGAGGGTGGGGAGGGGAGAGGAGTGGGGGGATTGGATGAAAATCTACCATTTATCTATCTTACTGAACCAGCAGTGGGTGTAGACATCTGAATGCAAGGTACGTGCTGGGCTCTCAGCCATCTAAAACAACAACTGTTCAGTACACACGTTTTTTGGACCCATTTTGGCCAATCTGCAGAGCTTGTCAATCAGAAATACTGCTTCAATAGAGTATTTGCCATTTTTGGGGGGAGGGGAAGATAGCTCAGTGGTTTGAGCATTGGCCTGAGCATTGGCCTGCTGGGGATTGGTCCTGCTCTGAGCAGGGGTTTGGACTAGATGACCTCCTGAGATCCCTTCCAACTCTGATATTCTATGATTTTATTACTATTGTTTGGTTAGCTATGAAGCTGGTCAAAACAAGAAAAGCTTTTTGTGAATATTTTTACAGTTGATGGGAAAAAAACTGAACAGACTATTAACAGATGAGTTGAGTGATCTGAAAGTACAAATATTTCAAGGGATCAAACTCTGATAGAATCCTTGCCCCTCCCCTGCATAGATATTGTCAACATTTAGCATACAAGGGGAATCACTTACTACAAGTGGTGAGAATGGACTGGTTAGAACAATTCCAAGTTGATTTACCTCGATCTCCCTCAAAAGTTCAGACTGGCCGCATGTTTCCAAGTCCTCCAAAGCCTCTCCAAAAACACGCCAAAAACTATCCTCGTGAGCGGTCTCAAGGCCGTTTTGGCGGTTGGGATATCTGTTGTAACGTAGGAACCAAAAATGGTCAGCACTCTTCTGCAGCGGGAAGAAAGCCGCAAGGCTAGGGCAAGTGGCTCACCAGTAAAAGCAGAGACTTGAAGAGTCTTCACATACAAAAGCAAACAATATGAACTTTTCGGGCAAGAGAGTCCAAATACAAAACCTCCATGCACTTACTAACAGGGCAAAAGTCCTTCAAAGGAAGAATTAAGTTGGTGTAGTAATGTCAAGTTCAAAAGGGTAAATAAAAAGTGCGTGTAGGAAGACTGTAGGTTTGGGAAGACGTTTTGGTGAAACAGAGAAGTGAAAGAAAAAAAGGATGCATTATGGGTAAACCAGGAGCCTCAGAGACTGTTAGTACAAAGGCTGATGGGACAGAGTTCAGATCTGAGACACAGAACACCTGAGAAGAGAGAGAAAAACACAGAGGGTAACAGACATGGTGAGAAAATGATAAATACATTAGGTCTCTGTGAGAGTAAATAATGTAGAGAGATGTATATAAAATGATTTGCGCTAGCCTAGACAAGCAATAACGCTGCTATTAACAACACAGGGAACTTGAGTGCAGCTCATATGACCCAGCATTTGCTTTAACTTAAGATGTATTTATCATATTGACAGTAACAAGGGGAAGTGGACAATATAGTCAAATAGATCTTCTCTCTCATGTCTATGAAACAGTGGCTGCACTTACAACATCACTACCTGTTTAAATGTTTTCACCAGATGTAGATGTGGAAGAAATCGCTCTCAAACTGGTAGAAATATTTACAGTGCAATACTGGGCAGATACAGACACGGCAGTGATGGGGAAATCAGTATCTCCACTAGCGAGCTACTAGACATGATGCAGGAGTACATTATTTAGACCTCTAAAGCAAATGGCAATTGAATGCACTGAAGTGGCTTGAGAGATTCATGGCAAGGGAATTATTAGCATTGTTTTATGCATTATGGAAGTGCCTAAAATATGCCAGGTACTGTGTAAAACAGCCCCCGAGACAAGAAACTCTCGATCTAATATCTTAAGGTCTCCAAGGAAGTCCTCTCTATATGCCATACTGAGAAACAGCAACGCATTATAAACCCAGCAGTCGGATAGTTCTACCGTATCTAATCTCAGCAACGCTATCTTCTACCAATATTATTAGTAACTGCATGTATAAGATTCTATCTCTGTGGTATCTGGTGACAATTTACATAGCTAAAATTGAGTCATTAACTTTTCAAACAAGAGAAGCTTCTCCATCAGTCAATGCTATTTAACAAAGATCAAATATTCTATTTGAACACCAGTCAAAAAGCCGTTGATTTTTTTCATCCAATTAACGGAAGACTCCCTATTTAAAAAGCCCCACTTCCAGATCCATACTAAGTTTAGGCCCAGATCATGCAAGTTTTTAAACACATGCTTAACTTAATGCACTGTGTGTGGCCCCATTGGCTTCAATGGGACTATTCACACTGCATAAGTTTAAGCACACAAGTCAGTCAGTCTTTGCAGGATCAGGGCCTTAGTTTATTGCACTAGAGAAGTCCAAAGTTACCCAGTGACCGATTTTATAAAAATAAACAAAAACCCCTTTAGACTTAGACTGAAACCTACTATTATAATGCCAAAGACTCTAACTTCGCTTCCCTTCCCCATTCTCTTTCTTTGCTGTAAAGTTTCCAGTGAGATAGACACTTCCTACAGTTGGAGTCTCTCACATCTTGAATCAGCAAGTCAAATCTATCATTATAAAAATGCATTCAGAACTCTAGATTGGGGATCTTACATCACTGGCACCAATGCCTTTTCCGGGTTGGAAACAGCTGCGGTTAGATAGGTTAATTGTTTTCTCCCTAAGACGACGCATGGTCGAATTGGCTCTCTGACTTGTGCGTGTTAGTTTTCCAGAGCTGAGTCAGAATGGGTTTGGCTTCAAGAGCCATTACAAAGGCTCAACAAATATGGTAGCTACAGCTGTCAAGCAGCCACCCTATAGGAACCCTTAAAGCTTAACAGCCTCTGCGAGGCAAGCTGTTCTAGAAGGACCAAAATACATACAAAATATCAGCTGCTGATGGTTTTCCTTCCAGCTTTACTATTTCTAAATAGGTGGAAATGTCCATGAGATGGTCTAATTTTTTGTTTTGTTTTGACAAACAAAAATTAAAAAAAAAAAAAAAAACACGCAACACACACAACTATGGGGCGACTGGAGAATGTCAAGGGCAGGATTAGTCAATGAAGTAGGAACTCCTTTCATTGCGTGTAACTCAGTGAGGGGTCAGCCCCTCTTCCCCCCTCAGGGAAGCCCTGTGTAGAGCTGCCTAGCAATATTAGGGGTAGGAGCAGGGGAAAAAGCAGACGTGAATCTCAACAACAGAAGTTCCATGGGAAAGCGAAGAGCAGCTTTGTTCCCTTGCACACCTACAGTGTTTATTTCTGTAGCACCTGCAGTAGCCTGAGCCAAGGGCTTGATTCTGCTACTCTTGGTCACCTTGACTTCTTCAGCTGGACTAACTGGTGGAAGAAGGTACAACTCAAGGTGAGCCAGAGTGGGAGCAACAGGTGATCGCTTTAGGAGGTAGTGCTACCAAGTTATCCTTTCATTGTAAAGTACAGTGAAACCAGCAGTAAGGTCTGCCTCTAACAGGTAATCCACTGTTTTACACAACCTTGAACATAAGTCCAGGGGGTTTGCGATACAATTTTGTTATAACAACTGAAGACCCGCCTGCTTTAGGAAGAGAGATTCTGCTGGTCCTTGAAGACCGTTTCACTGTATAATGTCCCTGGGAAACTGCAGTGTTAATACAAAGTGTACTGCCAATGTAGTCTGAAGTGAAGAATTCATGGTGCATGATCTTTATCAAAGCCTGTTGGTTAAGTTACCAATAACAAGTCTAATTTTTTTTTTTTTTTTAAAAGATTACCTAACTGAAATTTGAGATTTGGTAGCAAACTGCAGTATTGCATGCACCTGATAACCCCACTTGCATCTTAAACACACACATACCCCCATCAGTGCATAGACTTACAAATCACCTCGGGTTTAAATCTCAAAGACAAGACGGTTGAATACTGGAGACTGTCACCATGGTACCCATGACAAGACAAGCCATCAACACCCTGCACTGTATGTGTTAAATATTGTAGATAACAACTGAATTCTCAGCAGTGACAACACAACTTAAGAGTTTATATGAACTGGGCAACTATTAGATTGTAGTTCGGAAGAGATTAATAGAAACTATCCTGTCCATTCTCCATCCCTGATTCAACTGCTCCACCACACACATGCATGCACAAACACACCCTACATGTTGCAAATACAATATGACAACACAGTCAGTATGGACATGCACATACCCACACGCCTACCCACCTCCTCCCTGCTTCTTCCAGCCCCTACATACCTGGTGGGTTTGTCCCAGTCATCTTCACTGAAGGTTCCATCCATATAGGGATAGTTCTTCCTGGGATCCCCAGGAGGGGTGCTGTTCTTCTGCCTGCTAGGTCTCCATTCATGTGGATGTAGGGCAATGCCAACAGCCTGAGGTATGTATGTACCTAGGGAAGGCGGGAAGAGAGGAAGAAAGGGGGTGGGAAAAAAAAAAATCACACCGCGTTAGACAGTCATAATGAAACATTAGATCCCAGGGAAGGATGGTCATGTGCTGAAGGCACTGGATTTATTCTTTAAAAGATCTGAGGTCCATTCCAGCTCTGCCACTGACTTTCTGCATGATCTTGAGGAAGTCACTTAATCTCTCAGTGCTTGGTTTCTCCCATCTGTAAAATGGGAATTTATAATACTTCTTTCCTCCCACCCGTAGCTATCTACACCGTAGGCTCTTTGGGGAAGTGACTATCTCTTACTAGGTGTCATTTTGACTGGGGCCTCTATGTGCTACTGTAATACAAATAAACAGTGAGATCAAAATAAAACTTGACCAAATATTTCTTGCCCCTCCGTTGTTTCCCTCTTCCCCACCTCAGCACGCAGGAATAACCGTGCCCATTAGTAACGGGAAAGCTGAAGGAAGATACCTATACCGTGATACTATTACTAAGAGCAAAGTTACCCTTAAGTGCTGAAGTAGGTCCAAAACCCTGATCCCTCACACAACTGCATTGCCATTGGGTCAGAACTTTGACTGTGAACCCACTTGCTGGGGTAATGCAGACGGCAGTATGAACTGGACTATTGCCAGTTGACACTTTGTACTTGGCCAAGATCATTCTTAATGGCAGTGAATTCGATGCAGGAATTATTTCTTGTAAATTTCCAAAGCTGCTTAAAAGAATTTGGACACTCAATTCCCATTACTTTTAAGGGATTTGGATGCCAGGTCCCATTTGAGAGCTTTGAAAATCCCATTGTAGGTTAACTATTCCAGAGTCCTAATGAACACTCTCCCAGTTCACTTTAGTGTCCCAGACCCACTCTCAAGCGTCCAACTCCCCGGCTGTTGCCTCCCTTCCACGGGGAGACAGGCCCGCTCCCTTCTAAGCAGGGAATTTTCAGGCTCCATGGTTCTCTGCCTTCAATGTATTTCCTAGCACAAAGATGTTACCCAAGGATAGCTGCTTGCTTTCTCGTTAGAGATGGTTAACAGGTAGAATAGCTATAGTTATAAAAGTAGCACACAGCACTTCCTATGCAAGCCTAATTTATTCTGAAGGTAAAAAGCATTACATAAAAACATAATAAAAATAACAGAAGAACCTTCACACATGCTAATAAGTTTGCCAGAGTTAACCCCCAACCATAACATGGAGTTTTGGGAGGATCAGTCCTTCAACCCCCCACCCAAAGGTGATTTTTGTGCTTACCAGTTCATCACAGCTTCAGCTCAGAACAAGCACCCAGTCCTTCCAACCCCACCTCTCCAAGTGGGGGCTTCAAAGGGTTGATAAAGGAGGAAGTTCATTAGCAGTTGCCTCCCCTCCCCCGGTAGAGAAGGCACATGCAATACCACGATAACCCAGACACAATTGCATTTTTAATATAATGTACCCAAAAGGTATTAACCCTAATTCAATAAAGTTTAACTTAATTCCATAAGGTTTGTTCAGGATAACACAGGATATTGTCAGTCTGCCACAGACACAAGGGAGAGAAAGCTATAAGAAGCAGGACAACACGAGTTTGGAAATAGCATCCAAATGTTGCATTTCATATCTTAAAATCCCTCATGGTGAATGGAACTCTTTCCTTTCAAGGAATTTATCCATGTTGATGGAATCCATTGGTTGGTACCATCAGAGTCACCTGCCTAGGTGCCATTTTGCTGCAGAAAATGTGAAATTCTTGTTGGAAGAGAGTAAGGCCTGGTCTACATTTAAAAATTAGATTGACCTAGCTATGTCACTCAGGGCTGTGAAAAATGTCACTGGGCTGTGGTTAGGTTGACCTAACCCTGGTGTAGATGCAGCTGGGTCGATGGTGTGACCCCACAACCTCCTAATACCAACTGGCAACGGGGTGCAGAGGGGTTACAGGAATCTTGTGATTCTGACCTGTACATTCTGTTCACCACAGAATGCCATGAGAGGTCTGAAATGAACCCCGATGTCACATCGGTCATCAATATCATTGTATAGACACTGAAAATACATTCTTCAAGTCTGTCTGGGGGGATTGGTCACCAGCAAAGGCAAAAAAACAGGTTCTCTGCCAGACAAGATATTTATATGTTTACATGTAAATTGAGCATTGCCTCATTCACAATAGTTCTCCTATCACCAGTCTGAACTGAAGGCAAATGAAGGATTGTGGGGACTTCAGAAAGAAACTAATAAGGAGAGACAATCAGCAGGGGTGGGGGAGAGAACCCCATCTGTTGGGATACATATCAAAGGTTTGCTCCACTGTATTTGGGAGGCAAACAGGACACCATGGTACCCTTCACTAAGGGGGAAAAAGGACAGCGGTTTTGCTTCATGGGGTCTCAGCCAGGCTTGGCTGAAAACTCTGGAGAGAGCTTTGGGTGAGATAAGCTTCTTTAGACAACTTGCCAGTTAAAGTTTAGTCTTAAAAAAAAAAAAAGCATGTTATGATTTTGTTTGATATAGAACCATTTGTTTCCAATATTCTTTACTCACTATGCCTGAATCTCTGGTCTTTTATTGTCAAACATATATATTTAAAGTGAAAACAAGAATATCTAAGTGCTGTGGTGTTAAGCCAAGCGATGCTCTGGAGTCTTACAGGCTGGTGCGTACTGGTGGAAACAGTGGGCCTGATCGTTCTGGGAGTGTCCATGGACAGATGAGGGGCTGGACTGCACAGGAAATGCTTGGAATATTCGGGAGTTGGAGTGCACCTATTACTACCTGCACAGAGAGCGTGAGGCCTGCGGCGGCCTGGCAGCCAGTGCTTGTGCTGCCCGAGGCTGTTGGTTTCAGGAAGCTCGTCCACAGCAGGCACAGACAAGACAGCTTCACGCTCAGGGCAGGTGATGGTGAGGTGCCTCCTACCCCCGAGGAGCACCACAGATGGAAGAACTCTTCTGCAGACCTAGCTCCCGCCTCTCCGAGAGGTAGATTAACTATGTCAATGGAAAAACCCATTCTGTCCATGTAGGAAGCAACTAGTTTATGGCACTACAGTGGCACAGCTGCACTGCCAGAGCTATGCCACTACAGAAGCTGTAGTTTGGACGTACCTTTAGACCCTGATCCTGCAATGAGTGCCCCAGTACAGACCCCTGTGCCTGGGAAGAGATCACTGCAGGCTCAGGGACTGCAATTTATCAGGAGGAGACATGAAGAAGTGTATCTAACTAAAATATACACGTGTGCCCAAAGAGAAGCTGGTTCATAGCTAATACAAAGTAGTACGCTACAAAGCAGTATACCTCCTATGTGCACATTAAAGCCGCATTGATCCCATATATGATTAACTCCTCCTTCCCCTTCACATAGTAAAGATGAAAATATACAAGCTTCCCCTATTCCTTACGCTAAGAATAATTCTTTACATACCACGCAATTTGAGATACAAAGATTTGATGGCCCCTGAGCAGCAAGAAACTGTAGATCTCAAGGGGGCTGAAGTAGCATAGACAGCGACTTTTCCAAACAGAGCATTCATTGGTAATTTTGGTGCTGTCGGCAAAGGAAATAACCTCACTTGCACCCCCTCCCCACCTTCCTCACTCCCCGGCCTATTCAGTACGTTTTTCAGAGAAATTCTAGCAGCCTTTCCAAGAAAAGTTGCACACTGCCATACACGCTTTGCCAAATCAACAGGAAGAGGTAGTGGAGCAACACATAATTAAAGGAGACTTGACCTCCTGGACAGCCAAGAGCAATGGAAATGCCGAGGGACAATGCCAGTAATTCCTATGAAAATGCCAAGGTCCATTATTTTTCTTAGCGGAGTGTTCTCTGTGCTTAAAGGTTAGAGCATTCCGGAGAGAGTGCCCCAGAAAATACTTGCCAGCAGCTCACAAAAGCCGAGAGCATCAGCCATTTCCTGGGTCAGGAGAACATCATGGCCCCTTTGCCCAAACCCCTATGTTGCGACGAGTCAAATTCCCCCCCCCCCAAGTGCATTAGGGCCAGAATACAGCAATATATCTGGCTGTCAACCTGGGTGTTCCTTAGCTCTCTCCCTCCATTCAGTCCCATAAGCACAAATGTTTCTCTGGCTTTTCTCCTGGGAAATCCAACGTAAAATCCTACAGCATTGGAGCCCCCTGGTGGTACATTCATGACACAGTCTAGTACAACAGCTTCACCCAAATCCTTCATATGGCAGAGCTATTTTGTTCAGTTAACAGCTAGGAATGGTAGGTACAAATGGAACATGAGGTAAATTTATTTAATCTGATCCTGTGCTATTATTTTGCTGAATGGGCTTCACAAGCAGCCCTGTTAACCCGACCCACACCATGGCATCAGCAACACTTCTGGCCCTGCAGTGGGCGAGGACAAGTTCTTCACTATTACTACTCCATGCTTCTGCCCGCCAGGCATTTGAGTCTATTCTGAGCATCCCTCTGTCCATTCCACACTCACTTCCGCCAGTGTCAGTATAATGCAATGAAGAGTAATGCAATAAACAGAAAATACAAGAAAGTCCCTTTTAGCCAGGCTGCTTTTTGCCTATGGCTCCATTGCCTCCAGATAATGAGTCTCTCCTTTCGTGTTTGTGAGAGCCAATCATATTGCTTTACTTCGCAGTATCTTTTGCTGTTATGCAATGGTTTCATTAAGCCCTTTCCCCCAGCGATTAGGGAAGAGATTCTAATATATTGGTTTCATTATCCCTAACACAGATATAGAGTGACATATTTGCAGAGGTTAGAAAGATCCGAAGCGATAGTCATACTTCATTGAACGAGGTATTCAGTGCGTGGTGAACCCAAGTGCTACTAATTACACAAAGCGCTTATGGATTTCAAGCAACCTTCCTTGCTACTGGCTAAGACAGATAATATTTCAAATGGATGAAAATAAACCCAAGCATCAGGTACGAAAGCTATTTAAAGTGGCATAATCCAGAAGCTAAAGTAAGTGGTTGGGTGTCAACAGACTTGGGTTCTATCCCCAATTCTGTCAATGACCCACTGTGTGATCCTGAGCAAGTCACAACCTCTAGTGGCCCCAGTTTTCCCCATCTATAAAACGGGGATAATATTTATCTATCTTTGTAGAGGGCTTTGAGATTCTCAGGCTAAAGGCACCATAAGTGCAAAACAACAATATAACTAGTAATGGTAGCAAGGGCTTGCTCGGATAAGCACCCAAATGTTGGTGGCTCTTGAATCTTTGCACATAATTGTTCCAGAAAACTTGCTTCACATTAGCCTGAAAATACCACAAGAACAATCCTGCCCATGGTATTTCAGCAATTCAATGCCCGACTGCAACCAAGAAATCATGCAAGAGGGTCAGGCTCAGTCGGAGTTTGGGACAGCTCTTATTATATCCAGTTTGGCTCCCACATCTACGGTAGAGACCCAGACTCACCTTGGCTTCCATAGCCTGCGTCAATGCCCGAACCATCCCAGGATTCCATAGCGCTGTCCACGCTGGGGATGGTGGTGGAGTAAATCTCGGAGAGTTTGCTAGTTTTCTGAGAGTCTGTCAGTTCATCTTCTGGGTCACTCACTTCATTCATACTCCCTGACTTCTTGGGATAAGACCCTGGAACCAAAACAGATCACTTGTTCTTTTGCATTTTATTGAGTATAGATGGGACACATGTTACTTGTCAAAGACCATCAGAGACTGAAGACCTGTTCAGATAAACTTCGTATTTACGAAGGTGATGGGCGAGCATCAGAGAAGGGTGTATGCTCAGATATTTGAGCAAGCCAGAGCAGAAATATCCACTTCCTGCTTCTTGGAAAAAACAGGCCTCCTATGAAAGGAGTCATCACTCTTAACTGCAACCTTTATATTTTGCTAACACACACTTAACTTTGCCACCAGGGGGTCTACTGGTATTAAGAGTAGATTCTTGGCCTTGCAAATCTTCTGAGGAAACACTTTAGAACATCTGTATCTGAGAAGGGAGATTATACTATTGGACAGTTAGGAGGACTCCATACATAATATGGCTGCTCTCACAGAGCCCTAAAAACTGGCCATCTTTTTATGTTGTGCATGTTCTTATATACATGTTGTACATAAGAAACTAACCACTGGGATTTTTTTTGTGTTACAGAATGCAGAGATTTAGGGTGACCAGACAGCAAGTGTGAAAAATCGGGACAGGGGGTGGGGGGGTAATAGGAGCCTATATAAGAAAAAGACCAAAAAAATCAGGACTGTCCCTATAAAATCAGGACATCTGGTCACCCTACAGAGACTTCAGAGCTACGCTAAATCCCCAAATCCACCCCTTCCTCCTTCTGGAGCAGAGGAAGGCAAACTATGGCCCACAGGCCAGATCTGGCCCGTCAGGGCTTTCAATCCGGCACACGGGATTGCCAGCTCCCTTAGAATGTTATTGTGAAGCATTATACTTAGAATGTTAATGTGAAGCCACTTTTCTGACCACAACTTGGCATTTCTTCAACCATTTTAGTGACCTACAGAGAAAGCACCCACAGAGCATCATGGGGGAAAGATTTGTTTTGGAGAAGGCCCTAGAAGTTTGGCCTAGCAGGTTGATGCTGGACTCAGACTTGGGACACCTGGGTTTAATTCCCTGCTCTGCCACCGTTTTGCAGGGTGACCTTGGACAAGTCAAAGCTCTCCTGATGCCTCAGCTTTCCCATCTGTAAAATGGGAATGATGATACCGACCTCCTTTGTAAAGCACTTTGAAATCTACGGAAAAGAGCCAAGTAAGAGCAAGGTACTATTATTATTATTTTGTCAAACTTCTTGGACTTGCAAATCTAGGCTGGAATAGGCTTCCTTGGAAGAGTTTCTGATGTTTCCTGCTATTAAGTAGAACAGGAAGAAACTGTCTCTCCCATGGCACTTCTATATCTGGCCCCAGCCAGACCTACAAAGTGAAAAGGCATGATAAAAAGGCAATACATAATATGGGAAAGGGAAGGAGGGATTAGAGACAGGTCACAATATTTTTGCATATTGATGGGAGGAGTTTTTTGTGGTTTGCATTTGGCAGGGGCCCTGCAGGAGAAAAAAAAATATATTTTTTTAAAAACTTACCCAGATTGATCTTGTCCCTGCTAAAAAAAATATTAATTTTTAAAACGACCTGTCTGTCCTGGATATGCCTCCTCCTCCTTTGATGCTACATCAGAGTGGAATGACTTCAAAGCTACATAGAGGTAAGTAGGTGGGGGGGATGCGAATGTCAAAAGAAGGTAGCTTTGAAGATCTTAGGACCACAAGCTAGGAGAGGCTTTTAAAGGATAACAGCCAGTGTGACACCGAATCAGTTTCAAAAGGAAGAGTTAAAGGTTGTTTTTCCAGGAACTACACCTGCTAATTTTTGTAGCTTTACAAAAATCACGTTTTTAATTTTAAAAAGATTTCTCTCCGCCCTCCCTTTTGCGGTGCGAGACACCCACACAGATGGGGAAACTGTGAAACCACTGACACAAAGTGCTAACCTGAAAAGTACATTTTAACTAAATTATACATTTTCCATCTAATCTCTTTTCACCTCTAGTCAATTTAGGTGTTACTTGGAATAGCAGCAAGTTAACATTTGCAGACCGAGGTGCAATTTTTATTGCTGATTGTGTCCCTTTATATATATATATATATTTTTTAAAATAAATATTTTACTTTTAGTAATTATTTTCCCCCAAATTTCTCCCCAAGCCTTTCTTTTCAGATCTGAATATATGGGCTCTGCAGGACATTTTGCCCCTAGACAGCCAGGTAATAGAAAACCAGGGTGTGGAATTAAATCCAGACTCTCCTATAGCATTGCAGAACACTACCTGTTACACCATGAGGCCAACCTCATTTCTACTGTAGCTGTATACTTTGGACAAAAAGGTTGCAAAGGCTTCTGCCCTTACTTTCGGTTTGTTTCTTGATCTTCAGCGTTACAGTCTCGCCAGCCATTTGGAGTAGGTGGATGGCTTCACTGAGTGGTTTGCCCTTGAGACTCACATTATTAATAGCTAATATCCGGTCACCCACATGGATTGCTCCAGTCCTAAAGAGGAAAGACACATAGTTAGAAACTTTAAGGAAGGCTGATGTCTTCCCTAATATAAGGACCGTTAACAGATTGCTTTAAAATAATGGCGAACTAGCCTTCAGTACTTTATAAGAGCAGGGACAGCGTCATCTTGTATGTGTGGAGCGTGTCTACCATATTATGGCTGGCAGCAGAATACTAAATCAAACATCACTAGGAATCTCTATATATAACGTCCCAGTCACCAGAATAGCTGTGAATCTGTAAGAGTGCAAATGAAGTTCAGCTTTTTAAATTGGCAGCTCCTATAACTAAGTCAAATCTATATGAAAAGGACACAAGCATTCCCAGCATGTGATTTCTGTGAATACACATGCATGCAACTTTTAACATTTGTTTCCACATTCATGGAAAGAACACAGAAGGGGGCAAAACCAAAGAAAGCAAATAACTTTCAAAATTCAAACCAACATATGTGCAAATTGTTTTGCTTGGCTAGCTGAGTTACCGATCTTGATTCAGCAAAGCAGGTGACTTGATTTTAAGTCCATCCCTAAGCAAAAAGGACTTGTGCACATGTACTTAGATGAGTGAGGACCACACTGCCGAGCGTCTATTGGAAGACATTTGCATTACTAATCTACAACAGTGACACACATTCACTTTGCATCTGCCACCGATTGACATGCTGGCTGGCAGCTCTGTTAACTGTGGGAAATACAACCATATACTGACCCCAACGACTGGCAACTGGGAGGGAAGATCTAGGTGCTTGTTGGCTCTTACTTATGATACCAATGTTAATGCTACCTAATGATAAAAATCAAAATGAGAAGCTTCTTTCCTCAGCAGTTCCACAATTTTTAGCTATATCATGGGAAGCTCATGTGACTGAATCAGAAAGAGTGAAAGTCTGGAACATCACACCTTTCTATCAGAGCTGGAGTTCTCAGCTAGGTCACTTCCGCTCATTTAGTAAATTACATTTGACTGCAGTTCCTCTAAATACAAGCATTTTGCACTTTGCCAGCTACAGACAAGAGCAGATACTTATCTCCTCCTTTAAAATCACATGCTGTTACAGTGAGGACAAATGAAAGTTGAAAACCACCACCTGTCAGTTTTAAAAATCTATTTTACAATTGCCAAGGCACAAAATTAAGCCATATTTTAGGTAAGAATTTTCAGCTGAAGTACACGTTCTCTAACTGGCCACTAGATGTCACTATAGTTCCACTGAAGTTCCACTGAAAAAACGCTTGGGGAAAAATTGAAGTCATTTAAGTAAATTACCGATTCAAACTGGATCTGGAGTATCTGCCTTAAAGTTTCATCTAAACAGCCAAATTAAAAAAAAAATGTTTTTAAATGGTGGCACATTACAGCAGACACTTAACTTGCTACAGTAGTTCTAACACTTAGAAACAACCTCTCCTAGCAATGAAATCAACCACTGAACCATGAATGGGACCAAATTCCCCCCTTCCACCCACACCATAAACCAGCCTAGCTAGAAGCAATCTGAGTAACGCAATTATGGTTCAGTATGTATAAATTGGTTAAATGACTCAGCAGAAGGAAGAAAAAAAAAAGTCACAGTTAGCAAGGTCTTTTCCTCAAGTATTAGGTAAAGTAAATTAAAACACTCAGACTACCTTGGGTGTGGAGACAGGCCTAACCAAAGGCTTTCCTCCTAAGCAGCCACTGATCTAGCCTGTCCCATAAGCACTTGTGCAAGGGAGAGGGAAACTGAGCCGAAGCGAACCCCTTGTTAACCAGAGAGCATAGACTCAGACTTTAAGGTCAGAAGGGACCATTATGATCATCTAGTCTGACCTCCGGGACAACGCAGGCCACAGAATCTCACCCACCCACTCCTGTAACAAACCCCTAACCTATGTCTGAGCCATTGAAATCCTCAAATCGTGGTTTAAAGACCTCAAGGTGCAGAGAATCCTCCAGCAAGTGATCCATGCCCCACACTGCAGAGGAAGGTGAAAAACCTCCAGGGCCTCTGCCAATCTGCCCTGGAGGAAAATTCCTTCCCAACCCCAAATATGGTGATCAGCTAAACCCTGAGCATGTGGGCAAGACTCACCAGCCAGCACGCCGGATGTAGGTCCCGATACCCTGTCTCACCCCTCCCCCCGCATTTACTGTCAATCATGCTACCCTTTCCTTTATTGCTGCTCCAGTGCAAAACGGTCTAAAGAGTTTCTGCTGATGACACGATAGACGCATCTGCTGCCAGAACCAAGACACAGAGGACTGGTTTGCAGCGATAGGGTTGTGGCTCTAGCAGTGGTCTGATGCGGATCTGAGGCAAGGTAGCTTTGCACTCCACCAGAGGGTATTCGAAGAGCCTGTCCAAACCTGAAAATTCTGGCAGCGAGACACAAAAAACACTTCCTGGTGACGGATTTAAACCCTGGCCAGGATCTCACCCAAGCAGTGCTGACCTGACATGAGCGCTCACCATTGTGTGTGTTTTGGGGTGGGGAGAAAGCACTGCATTCCCACGGACTGTGGCTGCCCTTGGGTAGTGCAGCTGTGCTAACGGGCATAAGGATTAATGGTGGGAGACAGCTGTTGCTTCACAATGACCCCGTTATCCTGAATCCTCCTCTGTAAGGTTTATACCAGATCAGACGTTTGCAACATAAAAATACTCAAGGTTGAGATAAAACTAGTCACTTGAATCTGGAGCCTTCTAAGCCCAGCCAGACAGTCTGTCACCCAGCAGGACATACATGTGGCAGATCCTAGAGGACACTCTGCCTTCCCCATTATCCAGAAATCAGTAGCAGCTGCAGTCCAACTACGAGGCGAATCGGCCAGAACGTCTCCATTGTGATCACAGGAAACACATCCACTGCATGTTGTGATGTCTACTGAGCAGTATGCTGTGCTCCTGCAAAAGCTATATACATAGGCTTGGGCTCAGCTCTGAATTCTCTATAAACCTATGGTATGTCTTCTGGGGGCCCGGCTCATTTCCAAGAGGCATCGTGCTAAGGAGGAAGGGAAGGAGGATTGCTGGATGCTGGGAGAGGGGGCAGAACAGGATGCTTGGGATTAGCTATTCCCATCCTCCTTCTCCCTGCTGCCCCCACCTCCGCAGATGTGACCTGGCAATGTCTCCCTCCGCTCCCAACTTCCTAGCCCCTCTATTGTTTTGGGAAGAGCATCTTAGAACAACCATATTCACCCTACAATGGATTTCAGGAAGGCGGATTTTGGTAAGCTCAGAGAGCTGATAGGTAGGGTCCCATGGGAATCAAGACTGAGGGGAAAAACAACTGAGGAGAGTTGGCAGTTTTTCAAAGGGACATTAAGGGCCCAAAAGCAAGCTATTCCCCTGGTTAGGAAAGACAGAAAATGTGGCAAAAGACCACCTTGGCTTAACTACGAGATCTTGCATGATCTAAAAAAATTAAAAGGAGTCTCATAAAAAATGGAAACTAGGACAGATTACAAAGGATGAATATAGGCAAACAACACAGGAATGCAGGGGCAAGATTAGAAAGGAAAAGGCACAAAATGAGCTCAAACTAGCTACAGGAATAAAGGGAAACAAGACTACTTTTTATCAATACATTAGAAGCAAGAGGAAGACCAAAGACAGGGTAGGCCCACTGCTCAGTGAAGAGGGAGAAACAGTAACAGGAAACTTGGAAATGGCAGAGATGCTTAATGACTTCTTTGTTTCGGTTTTCACCGAGAAGTCTGAAGGAACGCCTAACACAGTGAATGCTAATGGGAAGGGGGTAGGTTTAGCAGATAAAATAAAAAAAGAACAAAGATAAAAATCACTTAGAAAAGTTAGATGCCTGCAAGTCACCAGGGCCTGATGAAATGCACCCTAGAATACTCAAGGAGCTAATAGAGGTGGTATCTGAACCTCTAGCTATTATCTTTGGAAAATCATGGGAGACGGGAGAGATTCCAGAAGACTGGAAGAGGGCAAATATAGTGCCCATCTATAAAAAGGGAAATAAAAACAACCCAGGAAACTACAGACCAGTTAGTTTAACTTCTGTGCCAGGGAAGATAATGGAGCAAGTAATTAAGGAAATCATCTGCAAACACTTGGAAGGTGGTAAGGTGATAGGGAATAGCCAGCATGGATTTGTAAAGAACAAATCGTGTCAAACCAATCTGATAGCCTATTCTTTGATAGGATAACGAGTCTTGTGGATAAGGGAGAAGCTGTGGATGCGGTATACCTAGACTTTAGTAAGGCATTTGATAGGGTCTTGCATGATATTCTTATCGATAAACTAGGCAAATACAATTTAGATGGGGCTACTATAAGGTGGGTGCATAACTGGCTGGATAACCGTACTCAGAGAGTTGTTATTAATGGTTCCCAATCCTGCTGGAAAGGCATAACGAGTGGGGTTCCGCAGGCGTCTGTTTTGGGACCAGCTCTGTTCAATATCTTCATTAACGACTTAGATATTGGCATAGAAAGTACGCTTATTAAGTTTGCGGATGATCCCAAACTGGGAGGGATTGCAACTGCTTTGGAGGACAGGGTCATAATTTGAAATGATCTGGACAAATTGGAGAAATGGTCTGAGGTAAACAGGATGAAGTTTAACAAAGACAAATGCAAAGTGCTCCACTTAGGAAGAAAAAATCAGTTTCACGCATACAGAATGGGAGGAGACTGTCTAGGAAGGAGTACGGCAGAAAGGGATCTAGGGGTTATAGTGGACCACAAGCTAAATATGAGTCAACAGTGTGATGCTGTTGCAAAAAAAGTAAACATGATTCTGGGATGTATTAACAGGTGTGTTGTGAGCAAGACACGAGAAGTCATTCTTCCGCTCTACTCTGCTCTGGTTAGGCCTCAGCTGGAGTATTGTGTCCAGTTCTGGGCATCGCATTTCAAGAAAGGTGTGGAGAAATTGGAGAGGGTCCAGAGAAGAGCAACAAGAATTCTTAAAGGTCTTGAGAACATGACCTATGAAGGAAGGCTGAAAGAATGGGTTTGTTTAGTTTCGAAAAGAGAAGACAGAGGGGACATGATAGCAGTTTTCAGGTATCTAAAAGGGTGTCATAAGGAGGAGGGAGAAAACTTGTTCACCTTAGCCTCTAAGGATAGAGCAAGAAGCAATGGGCTTAAACTGCAGCAAGGGAGGTCTAGGTTGGACATTAGGGAAAAGTTCCTAACTGTCAGGGTGGTTAAACACTGGAATAAATTGCCTAGGGAGGTTGTGGAATCTCCATCTCTGGAGATATTTAAGAGTAGGTTAGATAAATGTCTATCAGGGATGGTCTAGACAGTATTTGGTCCTTCCATGCGGGCAGGGGACTGGACTCAATGACCTATCGAGGTCCCTTCCAGTCCTACAATCTATGAATCTACCCTCCTGGCAGCCTTCATCCAAATCATTCCCTAAAGGAAGCCAAGGTTACATAGAGAAGTTCCTGTTGTGACTTTTCTATTTTATATCTATGCTGCTGCTGTGGACAGGCATGTCTTTGTTAGATTGCTAAAGTACACACACTAAACAACTCCATCGCTCTTCTCCAAGGTTTTTATTTCTTGCTTTGTGCCAGTACCAATCAGAATTCAATATCACTGCAGCACTTGCCTGCCCTGTGTGACATACAGTTCTTTACCAATCAGCTGTGCACATCTCTGAGGAAAGAGGGGAACAGCCAGGAATGCTGTATAAGGGAAGAGAAAGCATTATGGGTATAAGACCACTGTGTGCTGATCCCAACAGTATTCCAGTTTCTCACACCAACGCTACTTTATGCTGTGCAGAATGGTCCGGCTTCCAAAAACAATGCAGAGTTTTTAGCCTGAAAAAGGAGAAAAATGCCAGTCCATCAAGTCCACTGAGGACTTTGCTACTGATATTCATTTTACATGGAAGACACATAGCTACTATGATGGGCTGCAGCATAAAATCCAAAAATAAATAAAACAAATTAAATCAAGAGGTAGATAAAGCCTTTGGATATAGCAATTTAATTCCACGTCTCTCTCTCTCTCTCTCCTTCTTTCCCAGAGCACAGAATTGATTTGCCTTCTGTACAAAATGAAGCACATTGTTGGAAACATTTAGCTGGTACCTGCCAAGTGAAAATGAACGTCCGAGGTAAGCAGAGAATTTATGTGCAGAATTCCTCTAAAAAAAACCTCAGCTGCAGGAGAAAATTCACCACAGAAAGAAAGATTAACAAAGTTCAGTTCTAGGGTACGGGGTTTTGATTTATGCCAGCCCCTAGCACCTGCGCACCCTCCCTAACTTGGGAGCTTTAAGAGACTCATGTTTTGATGCTTGCTGCAGCTCTACCCTTCGTGCATTAGGGGGCGCTGCAATCCTACAGAAAGTAGTCAACAAGCAGGTGGGGTGCGGAATACCTATACTTACATGCGCTCCAACATAAGAATAAGAAATTAATTAAGATACAAAGTGTGATTCAACTCCACCTTAAATTTACAGAAGGAACAGTTTATATTCTGAGCAGCCTCCAAACCCCCCCCCCCCCAATTATTTAGGTCGTCCCCCATTCCCTCCATCTTATTGGTTGTTAGAACCATAATAGCAGCCGTATTTACCTTGTTACAGAGTGTACCTGCTGTCCAAATCTAGACCTAAACGGCAACAAAATGAGCAGACCCATTCACATTTGGATCCAGCATTTGAACCAAAATAATGGAAATCTAGCAGGGACAGTGGTAAAGGCTTCTGGGATTTGTAGCTTCAGCAGGTGGTACTAGCAGCAGGGAGTGCTGCTACCACACTCACGTGTGTTTAGGCAGAATCTCCAGAAACATCTCCCCAGATTAGACGAGGCGGTGGTAGCCCGAGCTGACAGGGTAGTCTCCCAATAGAAGGGGAGGTAGAACTAAAATGGAACCATAGATGGGATTTCAGGGATGGTGCTCCTGCTGGTTGCCAGGTGCAAACTGCGTAGGGACCTCAGAGGCAGGAGTGGAGAGCACTACATGTATGTAGGTATGATAATACTTTGCACCTCTATAGCACCTTTCCTCTGCAAAGGTAGGCCTCGGGACCCTATGGACTAGACACTCATTCAGAGCACATTAGACCAAAGAAACATCCCTTCTGTTGCTCCTTTCTAAATTTTGCAATATATCACGACCTCCTCCAGTTTCACCATAAACCTCCACCCTGCTGGGGTTCCTTTGCACCAGAGGCAACGTGCGCGTATAGGGAGGGACATGCGGGGCCACATGCCCCTCAAGATTGCTCAGTCACATGGTGTGGCCAGGCCCCCTCCCTGCGGGGCAGCCGAGCAATAAGGGGCAAGGAGAGGCAACTGCTTTAACTGTGCTGGGAGAGACAGGAAGAACAGCTGGGAGCTACAGGGAGGGGCTGCTGCTTTCCAGGGTTGTGTGCCCCCCACTATCAGCAGGCAAGGGTTGTCTTTGCTTTGCAGCTCACCTTTCAGCCAGCCCTCGTTTGGTCAGGCCTGAAATGACGATCGGATCAAAAGGTTCCTCTGTTCCAGAGATGGTTATTCCCAGAGGGCCGCCGTACCTCTTTAGCTCTACTGTGTAAATAATAGCACCGGTCGTCTCCTGCTCATCTGAAATGGGAAACAGGGATGCTGGAAAGTATTTTAAAAATAAATAAGCCACAAGGAAAGCTCAGAACATGTAGAGGTGAAACCCTGAGGTCTCCTGCTGTGCACAGGATGAATAGGATTTCAGCCTTCCATGCCATATTTAAAAGAAGAAGGGGGGGGGGGGAAAAAGATGCTCTATAATCAACTGGAAAGTGGTCAGCAGACTGACTGCCAGCCTCCTATTTGCCCAGACATAATGCGAAAAAACAAAAGGTCATTAATACAGTCAGACAGTGCTTTGCATCAGGATTTCTATACCAGAGTTATCTTCATCCTTCCTAATCTTCAATTTGACTAGGTCTTCGCACTGCCTTAGAATCTGCACTGCATCCTCCATTGAGCAGTTGTCGAGTCGGATGTTATCGATGGCTAGCAGCTTATCCCCCGGCTCCAAGGTGCCTGTTCTGTGTGGAAAAGAACAAAAAATGGTCATTTCTGTTAACCTTTCGGATCTTCTGACCATTCGTTTATTTTAGGGATTAAGGCAACAATACTGCCTTTATCCTCCAAGACCACCTAAAAACGCTCATCGCGGGAAATAGAGTGTGGGTGCAATACCTGGGTCAATTTAGAGCTGTGTAAAAATATTCACATTCAACCCCATACCTGCTTGGAACAGACCACTTGTGCCCAATTTGAGGCACAGTGTAGGGGCCTGATGTTAAATGCTTTTCCAGAAGCAGTCCTCTTTAAAATGATCTCAGAAGCTGCATGTCCAAGAGCACTCGTCCTTTTGGTAGCCTTGGTTTAGATGAGTTCAGGCCCAGGTTCATAAAGGCTTAGCTAATAAGGTTCAGGTTACACACCAGTTGAGATGCACCATTGCTTCTCTCGCTCCACAACAGCTATCCCTATACCTTAGTGGCCTCCTTTGTTTCCCCCCATAAGACATCCAAGGTAAGGAGTAAGGCCCCCGGGTTCATTGGACGGCGGATGGTGAACAGTGATTGGATGTGTGGAGGAGTGGGAAGAGTCCTATTTGAGAGGCTCGGATTTATTTCATTTGTGCTCCATTGAAGCTGCAGCAAAACTCAGCATTAAAACCCCTTTGAGAACTGAACCCTGCACGGTTTTGCAAAGACCAAATAATCCACAATGAAAACTTCTCCAACAAGAGCACTTCCAGAGCAAGTTGGGAAGGAGTTTGGAACCAGCTGGTCTTCAAGAAATAGGCCACTCCCAGATTCATATATAAAACTCTGTCAATGTCCTCATAAAACCACTTACTCTACGGAAGGGAACACTGCACTCTGTTCACCTGTGCAGGAGACACTTGCACACTGGGACAGAGTGACTGACCAGGCATGACGCTTCATGCATTGTGTCAGACGAGCCACCTTTACTGAATGCGTTGCCCTTAAATAGAGAGAAGGGAGGTAAACATCCACGTACAGAGGGGCCAACTGAGCAGCTTTGTCTCCAGATCCAGAGCGATCTTCTTTGTTGGCTTAATTCCTTTGACTGCAGTGGAGTTATCCCAGCAGAGAATTTGAACCCCAAACTCTGCAATGGACTGAATCAAACCTCTGTAACCGACGTCCCCTTGAACTAGGATGTATTCCAGAACCAAACACTACGACTTGGGCCTCTCTGCACTGAATTACTGCATTGCATATTGTCATACAGTAAACTGCTGCACTCACCTGTGAGCTACGCTCCCCTTCTTGATATCAGAGATAATTAAAGGCTCACCAGGCTTTCTACTTGCAGCTGCAAAAGAGATGCATGCATATAAAACACGCTTCAGGCTCTGGAATCTACCAGAGTGACAGCCAAGGGGAGAAAAAGGAGTTACAGGGAGGGGAAATTTACATTCATTTGACACAAGTGCAGCTTCACACTTGGAATTTATAAAAGTCAGACCTGCAACAATAAGGGTTGGGCCCAAGCAATTTTTGCATCCTGTCTAAATTAGCCAGCTGGTTCCTTTTAGCCTCTTACAGAACAAGTTGATGAAACTGTGGAATCAAGTGATTCAAAGCAAGAGCTTCTGATCTCTGTGTAGCTCCATCTAACACGGATGTCCACACCTTCCAAAATGTGTAATGGCCACCCAAAGTGAGCCTCACAGGAAGGTAACAATGAGGCAGCTAGAAGAGAGGTAGCAGTTGTTTCCTGAATATCTCTTGGTACATTATTATTATTTGGACTGGTCAGCCTGGAAATCTGCTTGATCTGTTAGTAGCTGGCAGTCATGCAAGTGTTAAATAGTCATTCTCCCCCTATATTGTCTATAAGAAATTGGATGTGACCCACTTCCCTGAATTCTAAATCACAAAAATGTGGCCCTTCTTAATAAACATGTCCACTGAGCTGAAACCCTCCAGTACAGAGTGTCCTGTAACTTGTAGTTTCAGAGTTCAATGTTTCTGGCACTAGCCTGAGCCCAGGCCTAATTTGTCACTATGTTACAGGAGCTTGATGCAGATTTAACCCCACTGGTGTGACTCCGTGGAGGATTTGGCCAATGATCTGTATGGGACAAGAGCAGTGACGACCATGAATCAATCTCTCTTCCACAGGGGTTCTAAACAGCTGAACTCCAAAAATGCCGACCTTTAAATGAAACAAGATGGGAGCACACTGCCTACCATGACCTGACCGATCTCCCAACTTCTTTATAAAAGGTGATCTGCAAAGTTTTTTCAAGTTTGATCATTTCAGCTCATGAGACTTGTGATCCACAAAGAGCCACGTCTGCTTTACTTTAGTCAAAACCTGCATTTTCAGGATTGCTTACATTAAAGATAGTGGCTGTGGGCTCCCTTCCCAACTCAGAAAAAGCCAGGTAAGAGATCTGCCCCCTGCTGACCTCACTGCTAGTCACATGCCAAAAAACATATGCAAATAGCATTCTCCTCTCTCTCTCTTTCACACTCTCTGCACTTACACATTGCTACATTGCCTTGGTTACAGATGCTATTGTCTCTCAACACAGGAGGCGGGGGGAAGACGGCGGAGAGCAAAGAAAGCTCAAAGCCTATGAGCATCTCAGCTTACAGCCACGATGAACATGTTCAGGATTTGTGATGTCACTATATCACAGAGAAGGAATTTACATGAGCGGCTGCGAAAAAACAGCAGCCAAAAAGGAAATTCCAGAGGAATCCACTGACAGGAAAAGTTGTTGGTCTTTTTTTTATTATGGTCTTAATTTATTAGTGGGTTTTAAAAAACATATATGCGAATATGAAGCTTGTTAGAAAAAAAGCTTTGCAGGTCACCGTTAAGGATATACTCTGCCTGACTGCACAGTCGGCTGTATTTAATAGTGTAAAATGTCACCAATCCATGCTGAAGCACAGCAGAGAACTAAACACAATAGAGCGTACTGAGCTGTAGGAGTGCTTCTGCCGAGTGCTATAGAACCTGAAAGAGCTGTCCTCACAGCTTCTTTGACAACGCACCGATGCACATTCCATGCATCTGTTAGCTGCAGACTGAGTGCTCTCAAGTTCCATTTAGAGCCAGAAGCTAAACCAAGAGGAGGTTTGGTTGCTCCAATTCACTGAGTGATAGAAAAAGAGTCAAGAAGGAAAAAAACGAGCTAGTATCTTGACTAGCATGATGACCCAGGTCCATTATAAACCCAACCACGAAAGGGATCAAATTACCACGTGGCTGTACTTCACTATTGTTAAACTTGGTTCCATCTTGTTATGCCGACTGGATCTAATGGTGTTTTAACAGGATCCTCAAATCAGCCTCCTAAAACACCATTTCTATTGACCATCGGGGACGGGGGGAACGAATGGAGACAAGTGTGCTGTAAGTAGGTTTCCCATCAGAAATGTTTTTTTGAGCACAGACAGGGCTCAAGAGAGTTTGGAACCTCAAGCCTAACCTCTGCGTCCAATGGCAACCTAAGAGTTTAAGGGAGTGGGGGTAACACCGGAAGTGCCCCATTGTGTGAACAGACACCTGGGAACATGTCCTGGGTGTTCCTAGTCTTTGGGAGATTCTGTTGACAAAGAGGCTCAGATCCATGCTGCCCCACAAGCTTGGGAGAAGCCCCCAGTAAGCTTCCACAAAGCCACCTCATTGTTCTCCTTCAAATCCTTCCTTAACGCTCTCCTCTGTCATAATGCCTACAAAAACCCCCAAAACAAAAACAACCTTGCCAATGGCTAGGCGACTGTCACGCGGAGACCTCTGCCTGTCACGCGGACTCATATTGTCTCATTGCTTCCATCTATACCATCTGTTATCTCTTGTCTGATACTTAGACTGCAATCTCTTTGAGGCAGGGATCATCTTTTGTTGTGTTTGTACAGCACCTAGCACAATGGGATTCTGGGGCAGGACTCAGGCGCCTAGCTGCTACTACAAAACAAAAGAAATAAATGACTAGGAGTTTGGGGTGAATACATTTCTTTTGTGGTGTTTTCCTGGGCATACATGTGCTTTCCCTTCTGTTACAATGTCTACATAAATATCCCTGTTTTTATAATCCTCTTGGGGGTTTTAATAAAGCCAATTTCGCCCCTCACATTGTGTCCGCTGCATGTAATCATAAGGAATGGTAATGAAGAGGGAATAGAAGCAATGTCATGTGACCAAAGATGGGATGAGGGAGAGGACGCATAGTCTTGATCAATGTACAGCCAACTAAAATGAGGGTTAGCTTAATCAGTTACAGTTCCCTTTAGAAATACATTTTAAAATACTGTGATATGATTGACCGCATAGCTATCTGGTGGTATCAAGCATTTGCCAGCTGCATTCACAAATCCCTATAGAAGCCCATACGTGGAGCCTTCAGCATCTCCCCTTTGGCTCCCACCCCCTGCCTTATGATGCAACATTTTGTCATAGCTGCTGTCCTTCAAAGAGAAGCCCGGACTAGATCATTCTCTTACTCAACAATAGGTGTCACTGTTGAGTGAAGCAAGACACTTCCCACTCCCAGAATAGAGTATGCAGCACAACAGGATAGTCTAGCCTCCTACTGAAATGTATTGTTTTCTAAAAGGGAATTGATCTGCACTAACAGTTTAAATTACATTTTTCAAATACGCGTACTGATCTTTAATTTAGATGTAACCAAACAAGTCTTGTACGTTATTTTACATAATGATAATTAAAGAGGAACCAAATTAAATTTTAACAAACTGGTAGGCCTTCCAATTCATTTTAAATAAATAATCAGTTCGGCACATAATTGGCAATCTGTACAAAAACCAACCTTATTAATTCTAAAGAAGATGCAACAGCTATAGAAATGAAAGGTTTGTTAAATATAATCTAATATGCCATAATCACTTCACCCCAATGATGGCAAGAGATACAAGCCTATTATATCAGAGCAAACCCTCAAGGTGTTTAACAGTCACTTTGTAGTCAATTAACACAGAATAGCTCTCATTAACTAAATTAAGTCTTCAACGCCCTTCCCATTCACTGCAGTCCATTGAAGAGCTGGGCTCCTTACCTCCAAACCTTGAATACAGATTTGCCCGATTCTCAGTTACATTAAGTCCCTTTATATGTCACTTCACATTCACTTTCAAACCCCTTTAAACTGCCAAAGTGGCGTGAGGGGTCTTTTATATAACTGATGCCTTGTCTGCGCAAGAAAATTATATTGATTTCACCAAGTAAGTTGAGAGAGCAAAAGGTGGCCGAGTGGCTAGGAGGTTAGGCTGGGATTCAGGCCTGGTCTACATTAAAAAATTAGATAGACCCTAGCCACATTGCTCAGGGCTGTGAAAAATTGTGTGCCCTGCACAATGTAGTTAGGTAGACCAAAGCCTCGGTTGAGACATGGTTAGGTCAATGGAAGAATTTTTCTGCCTCTTGGAGAGATGGATTTCCTACATCAATGGAAAACCCCCTTCTGTCAATGTAGGAATCATCTACACTACGGTGTTACAGTGGCACAACTGCAGCACGGTAGCGGTGCCGCTGTAGCAGGCGTAATGTAGACATGCCCGCAGGAGACCCAGGCTCAATTCCATCCTCAGGCATGGACTTCCTGCGTGATCTTCGGCAAGTCACTTAGGCCTGGTCTACACTTGAAAGTTTAACCAACTATTTCAGTCAGGAGTGTGATTTTTTTTAAATGAAATAGTTATACTGGTAAAAGCCCTAAGGTGGGTGCAATTATATAGATATAAAGGTGACGAACACCAGTACAGTTATTCCCCATCCTAGACGGGAATAACTATTCCCATATAAGTCATCCTTACATCAGTACAACTACATCCACAATAGGGAGGTTGTACCACTATACTAGCGTAATTAAAGCAGTAAAGCTTTCTAGTGTAGACAAGGCCTTAATCTCTCTGCGCCTCAGGCCAGGTCTACATTACAGTCCTATATCGGTATAGATATGTCGCTCAGGGGTGTGACAAATCCACACCCCCTGAACAACGTAGTTATACCAGCCTAAACCCCTGCATAGTCAGCACTGTGTCAGAGCTTCTCCTGTCCACATAGCTGTCACCTTTCAGGGAGATGGATTAACTATGATGACAGGAGAAGCTCTTCCATCAGCGTAGTAGCGTCTTCACTAAAGCATGCCAGTGCCACTGTACGCTCCAAGTTCCTCATCTGTAAAATGGGGATAATAGCACATCCTACTTCACAGGGGTGTTGAGAGGATAAATACCCCAAAATAATAAAAAAATGTGAAATACTACAGAGATGGGGGTCAGCTAAATACCTAAAATACAAAGACTGCCATCAATGCAGGCCCCTCATTTATTTTTTATAAACTGCTTTCAGTCCCCTGCCACGTCTGCTGGGATTCTGGTGATCTCAGTGTTTACGATATGATGGATGAAGAGGCTCAAAACACGTCCACTTGGTGTTTTTAATAGGATGCATAATGATTCGTATTGGTAAATTATTCCCCTCCAAGGAGTCTGAGCACATAACTCACACGCACCAGTGCTTCCAACAGTTATAAACACCTTTTGTTATTGATTGAGACAAAGCAGCATTTTGCCAATGTGTAATTAAAGAAATGGCACTAATGTCATAAAGCTGCATTTAAGAATAAACATGTATAATGGGGAGCGGGGGGGGGAGGGAGGGCAGGGAGCAGGGAAAAAAAAGGGAGCAGGGGAAAAAAAAAAAAGGTGAATCTGAATCAACTACAATAAAGTAGTCAAAATACAATTCCCACTACTAGCTTTTTCCTGTATCATCCATTAACTTTAACGACAAGTTCATAATTAGAATTGCTTCCAGCAGGATATTTACGCTACCATGTATCTATTTATTTTCAAAATCTTTATAGATACCGGGCCAAGGTAGAATATTCTGTTTCTGTAAAAGTGCTGAAGTGGAACAGTTCCACCTATTAGCTGAAACTGCAATATTAACTGAAAAGACCCCTGTAAATTGCAGGCTGGCGTAGGCCACGGGCCCATCCCTAGACCCCCCCAAAGTGGTCCCAGTATGTGAGAGAGAGGTGTTATCTGAGCACATGGATGAGTTCTAATCCTGGTTAGGACAGTGACTCCCATAGTAACCTTGATCAAGTCACTTAATCTTCATCTCAAAATTCTGCCTCCATCATCTGCAAACGGAATAATACAGAGATTTACCTATGGCACCTTGCCAGGGGCACTGTGATAGATTCGTTATTTAATTTTCAAATGACCTTACGTGCTATATAAAGTGTTACTGTACCGTTAAGAAAGAGGACCGTTTAAATGCTTATTTAACAGCAACAACAAAATGCACCCTGCAGTAAGACAACTAGCCATTTGGGAAAAACATTTTATATAGGTAAAAAAAATTCCTTCTTCTAATCAACCAGCATTTTCCTGAGGCTAAAAACAATCATATGACTTATTTGAAGGAGATCAGATACAGACTACACAATAAAACGCAACTACTAGTTTGCATGTACACCCGCATTTGGAATACATATAGGGACCATCACTTGAAGAACCATTACTAGTTCTTACTGCCATAGATTTTAATCTGTAGAAGATTTAGAAGAAAGTTGTGTGATTTGAACAGAATGCACCCAGAAATAGAGGAGAGCGCTTCATGGCGCACATTCAGCAGTCTAGATGAGTAGACCGGTCATTATGAGCCTGTTCTCTACATTGTTGGGTCTACAATCACACATTGCACTTACTTTCAACTGTACCACCTGGAGTACCTCACAGTCCTTTGCAAACAATTAAGCCTCACAACCCACATGTTGCTCTGAACCAGGGAGAAATAAAATATTCTGTCTGGCGTCCATAAAACCAGTTTTAAAACAAGTGCACACTCCCTTGTGCTGCCGCTCTGGGTGCCTCACCTGACTGAAATATAAGTAATGAGCTGCCAGAACAAATAATGAAAAGTATCATTTTTAATTTTTTCCTTTAACAACAAGCCAAGATTTTCAGAGAGGAGTCTAGAATTAGACTCATGTTTAGGCCTGTAAACAAAAGACCTGAAATACAAAAGTGTTCAATACCTAGGAACTTCAATGTACAATTGTAGTGAATACAGATTCGTTTTCCTGAGCGTTCCTGTGTAGACAATTACTTTCTCCCCCCCTCCACCTATTTAGTCCATCAGACTAGCTCTACTTAGATGTTATTATACAACACACAAGAATTACTGGGTGAAATTCTATGGCTTGTGTGCTATGCAGATGGTCAGATTAGATTATCACATTGGTCCCAGATGGCCTTAAAATCTATATCCAAATTCTTGCCCAAATGTCTTGTCCCAAATTCATAGAGTGGGTCAGTGTAAGAAATGTGAATAAAAAAATCGGGAGCCTAGATGTCCAGTTCTCAGCTCTCAGCACTAGATATGCTTTCCTCCCTGAAAGGAGAAAGGCGTCACAGGTAATTTCTAAATCTTATTTGGCATTTGAATCTACAGCAGTGATGGAAACTGAACAAGACAGGGTTTTGTTTTGCTTTTCTCACTTGCTGCTTATATCCAGCATGTGCCTCTTCTCTATACCTAAAGGTTTGCAATGGTTGTGTTCATCTGGTGCACGGTGGATAGAGAGGAAAATGATCTAAAACTCTCAGAGACTGACAAAGATAAAATTGTGAATCCAACTGCCATTTCTTAGTTGTCATTGTATTTTCTGGCTGGCAGTTTAAAGAGTAGGCAGTAAATTGGGGTGCCTCTCTCTCTGAACACACACACACACACACACACACACACACACACACACATAAATAAACCACACACATATGACCCAGGCCTTGATTCAGCAAAGCATATACTTATCTTTAAACATGTGCTTAAGCCCCATTGATTTCTAGCACACTGTGGGCGCTATCAAAACCAAATAATTTCTGTCTTTATTGTGTTCCTCTAGCAAACTAGATTGGAAGCCAGTGGCTGCTGCTACTGCCAGCTGTTGTAGCTATAGTCTAAGCAATACTTACAGCTGATAGTAATTCCAAGCTCCACACCTCTTTTCTTGGGCAGTTTAACATGGAAAGTACCACTGCTGGGTATGACAGACTCTATAAAACCGAAACAGAGAGAAGAATAAAGGTGGGAAAGGACAGATTTTTCAATTATGTTGCTAGACCATTTTGAATCCCAGAGAAAATTAGTTTTAAGACATATATTATAGGTGTTGATAAATGTAACGTACTACATGATTTAGTCCATTCAATGTACTCATGGTTAACAATGGCAGTCTAGATTTTTAGAAAAATCTGATTTATTACAAATATACATAATTAATTGTGTGTACTATATCAGTACAGAGAGAATAATCAGGAGGTGCAGGATTCAGAGGCAACTCTGCCAACACACACACATACACACACACACTCACTCACTCACTCTGAGTAATCACATGTTGGCACCAGCCATTGCCATTAGTCCCCTCACTCTCTTAAGTCCATACATTCATAAAATATCTGGAAAAAAAAAAGCTTACCTCTTCACTTATTAAGCATGCATGCCCACTAAGAGAAGTGGTTTCTGGATAAAACAAGATTTAGACAGGGATAACACATATGTCTCCATTGCTAGCTCACATCAATCAGTGACTCTTACCAAAGTTATAGAACGTTTATGGAGGAGGCTTTCCCTATATTAGGGCTAATAAAGAACTACCAGAGCCTTTTGGGGGATGCTGTGAGAAAGGTGAATGCCTTGGTTACATACCTGCCACGTCAAATTCTAACTCCAGCACAACTTTGTTGGTAAGTGCTGCATCGCGCAAGAGCTGATTGGCTTCCTCCATGGTCCCATCTTCAGTTGCGATGCCATTGATGGAAAGGACTCTGTCTCCGACTTGTAGCAGCCCACACCTGCAGTCCAGATGAGAAAAGGAGAAAAAGCTCAAAAGACAACTATGAGCCACCTTTGCCAGACAAGTCAGTCACAATCTACAGATCTACGTGGAAGAATTCAATTGTTATTTTTTCCAACCATTTCGATGGATAATATCAATGTTTATTTTTAAGCATTTTTTCCTAATTTTAATCCATTTAAATTTTCACAGTTGTGGGAAATAAGACAAGGGGGGGGGGCAATCAATAATTATGACAGTAGTTGCTCAGATTCAAAAAGTTAAAGCTTTATATACACTGGTAAAATACAAATAGTCAATGTAATATGTCAAAATATACAAAGTAAACATCCTTAAATTAAATGAATAAATTCTCAAGCAGCATTTTTCATACTTTGCCTACCTGCAAATTTCAGTTATCAATGGAATTTTTTTTTGTTGATTTGTAAGTGTACAGTGAACTAGACATTTACCAATAAAAAACTGATGCTTCCAAGTGTATTTATAGAAGACTAACAGCTGATAGAGGCAACACATTGGGGAGCCATGCGGGGTCATGTGCCCTCCCAGATTTGCTGCTTGGCTTGTACTGAACATGCTCAGTAACACAGCTGAAGCCAGCTATCCTTACTCTGCCAGCCCTCCCCCCCCCCCCCCCCCCGACACCAGCAGGCACGGGTCATCTCTGACCACTGAGAAATGATAACATTAGGCCACAAAAACAAGACACATAGCTCTAAAATACACAACTCAATGTAGGGAACCTACTAAGATCATCAGGAACAAACTGACAAGCATGGATATTTTCAGAGTTTGACCTATTCTTTGCTAAGTCATGTCCTGCTCGCAAAGAGCAGTTCTTCAGGTTTCCTGCAGTGTACACAGAGAAATCTCCCTGCCACCCCTAGAAACCAAACCCACAGCTGTGAAATTGGATAAAAACTAGTCGCCTTTGCTCTCTAACCATATCTAGTGGTACACAGCTCTCCATGTGTGCATGCCTGAGCCTCCTGGAACCCAAAATAATGACACTGAAAATTACAGAGTCCTCTGATTAATATATGACTAATATCAAAGTTACAATCCAATGAACTCACCAAAATGTCTCAGCAAATTGGATAATCATTCATCCCTTGTAATTGCATTTCCCGAAGCCAAATGTACATGGATACTGTTTAATGGCCTTGAAAGGCCAATATTATTATTGTTTGATACTCTTCCAATAGAACCACAGCTGACACTTCCTTTTAAACATAACTGTGTAACAACTTTTTAATTTGGAAGAAACCAAAGAACTGTAAAGTTGGGTTGGAGTTGACAACTGTGGCATGCAGGCCACATATTGTGGGTTGCATCTGTGCATATGAGCAGAGCAGAGTTTTGGCAAACACTAAGCAATATGTTTGCAAACCAACCCCACTCTTATTTGCCTTAACCTCAAGAAGGAAATCTTAAGACTTCTGTGCCATCCACCACAGCTCGTCTGACCTACCACGTTATTCCACAAAGGCATGAATGCAGTGCTGTACCTGGGCTTTCCATTGCCCATTAGGCAGTTATGTCTGTCATACACACAAACATTTAACCATTGAGTTATGGCTAGAAGGGACTAAATCCATGAAATCTTTCCAAAATTTTCTGCTCTTGCATTCCTCTTTAGTTACTACAGCCAAGCACTGGTACAGAATTCCAAGAGTTATAGCAAATTCTTCTTTCAGTCAAGTTAGGATGGTCTCCAAAATCTCTCTATAGGTATTGGGAGAGTTCTCTTTCTCCACCTGTACATTTAAAGCCACATTTCAGAGCTCAGGTTCTCCAGCTCAGTGAGATCTTTATCTGTTACTGACCCTGCAAAATCTTTACCTGTCCAATTTCAAATATCTGACTTTGCTGATGTTTCACAGAGCAACCATACCTTAACAATCCCATACCTCACTTCAAGCATGACGGGATTGTAAGAGAACCTGTGGTATCAAGGTTTGCCACTACAGAGGCCATTACGGTCAAAGGAGACTAGGAAGTAGCTGTCACTCCAAGCAAGCCCTGGATGCAATTGGCCAAGCTGTCATCAGACCACGCTTACATTGTGGTGTTGAAAAATGCACATGCTCAACATCTTCTCTCTAGAGGTTGGAGAGGTGATTTTGCTGGGGGGAGGGCATTTATTAAATCTGTGTTATATTATGGTGCTGCCTGGGTTACATCATCCATGGAAAAATTAAGGCGTCTATGAGATGTATTTTTAAAAAGTGTTTGTCAAGGAGACCCAGAGATGATGCCAGGCACTCTTCTTATGTACTATAAATGTGAATAAATGCCGTATTAATTGGCTGCGCAATCAATTAGATGCTTAACTGGTCCTCTGTATGTGCAGCTACTATGACTTTATGTGGCTAGATGTGGAAATTGTGGGTTATAGAACTTAAGACTCCCAACGGCTGTGACAGAAATATTTCCTTCAGCACTATGAACTCTGTTGCTGCAGCAGTATGTCTTACTTAGAAGGGACCAGCAGCTGCGGGATGAAAAAGGTTTTACATTATCATCACGAAGTCAGATAAAACCCCAACCAGCTGTGACACGACCATTGTTTTCATCACAGGACAACAGTGTCATTGGGTGCCTTCAAACAACGTCAGAGAAGATAGCTGCCGTTTCCCCCACTCGAGCTGCTTGGACAGGAGACGCAGGTTCTTACGTTCCTTTGCTCAAGTTAGATTTTCCTCGCAGGTTTATAAAATGTTGTGAAGTGAAGCAGTGACCTCGTGTCCCCCTTGCTGAAGGTGCTGAAGCCAGATGTGCCTTGTTAACTCTACAGTATCATCTAATGGTGAGAGAAGGAGACTGGGAGTCAAGACTCCTGGGGTTATTTTTCTAGCTTTACCACTGACATGCTGGCCTTATGCGGACCAAACCCTCTTTCAGTCATTTTGCCCACCGAGATGACACCCACCTTATGGGTGGGCTGCGTGGCTTTCATCAGTGTTTGTAAAGTGCTGTGAGATCCTTGGAAGAAAAGTGCTACCAATGAAAAGAATGAGGAGGCTGGTGTATTCTTGAGTGAAGGACACACTTCTTGTAACACTGGAGTTCATAGTGTTGGATGCCTTCACTTGGGTTTAATGTCTGCTCTAAATGAGCTTTACATTTTGTTATGGCTGATACGATGCGCAGGTCGCATCCTAACTTGATTAAAAAACTTGTTGGCAACTTTCACTGGCCACTAATTTCTCTCACTTGTGAGCTTAGTATTACTGGCTTCCAGGTGCTATGATCAAATAAAATCTGAGCAGAGCTGGAGAACTCAGAACCTAACTGACTTAGATTTTTGGCACCCAGACACAGACCAGAAAGCCTCGCCCATTCTCCTGGCAAACATGCACTCTCCAAAGGAGACACTTCCTCCCACAGATCGTGCCCTGAAGTCACTCTGGAAAGGAAGGGTTGCCTTACTTGTTTCAGCAGCACGTTTAGTTACACGAGGGAGAGGGAAACAGACTCATTTAGAGGCAACCAAGAGGAAATGATAGACACCCAGCTTATACCACTCCGGCTGCTGATGCAGAGGGCTGAGTCACAGTCTAATTTCAAGCCCAGCGGGCTCAACCTGCCCCCATTAAGCAGAGTGACTGATGGTGAGGGATGACTGGTAGATGCCACCAGCTGTAAAACTGATCACAGGGGTGTCTTTCCCTTGAAATGTCTCTCACGTGGTAACTGGAAACAAACATTAGTTGGGTGACACCTTGACTTGTTGCCAAGGAGAACTTAGCCTCTTCCTGCACCAGTTGAAAGATGCAGTAAATTCTCTTTCTAAACACAGCCTGGTGCTAGTATATGGCGCTGACCTGAAACAGAGTGCTCTGGAGGGGATAGGAATCAAATCCTCTCCCCTTCGCTTGCATTCTCACAGATCATTCTACAGCAGGCACACAGCACTGTCGGCCAGATGTTGCGTCTCTCACTCGGTAGCTATTGGGAACTGGCTAGTTGCTTTCCAAGAGAATAGCAGCTATACCGGGAATTGACTCAACTCACCTGAATTGCATAACGTCCCACCCCATTAACCAGAGAAAAACCCAAAGTCGGTGAACGGGTGAGACCAGCCAATGAGAGAGAGTTATGATGGTATCACAACACGAGCAGGGCCGGCTCCAGGCACCAGCCTACCAAGCATGTGCTTGGGGCGGCACCTGGAGGGGGGCGGTGCTCAGGGTTGGGTTTTTTTTGTTTTGTTTTCTTAAAGCATACTGGGGCTGTTGGGGCGCCCTCCTCCCGGCGCTCCAGCCGGTCGGGGAGAGCGGGGCCCTGGCCGGGCTCAGCGCCCTCCCCTGCCGCGCTCCCCACCGGGGGGGGGGGAGGAGAGGTTGGGGGGGGAGCGGCGGGAGGCTTTTTTGCCTGGGACGGCAAAAAAGCCAGAGCCGGCCCTGAACACGAGGCAGACTGCATGCCCCTGGGGGGACAGCAGGATAAGAAAAAACAAAGACCAGGGAAAGAAAAGTTACATTCCTGGGCCGTGTGTCCATACTCACACTCAAAGGGCTTTCCTTCCCTGCTCCAGAATTGCTCCCCCTGCTGCAACTGCTCAGCCAACCTCCCGTTCCACAAACATCGCCGACCAGGCAAACGCACGCTCTCGCACATACAAACCAGGGAGCACAATTTGTTTGCACAGGTGGCCATCCAACTTTTGTGCAGCATAGTGACTGTACGCACATGGGTGAGCATGTAGAAATGAAGGCCAGCCACGAATAACGATTTGGCCTTGTAAGCATAAGAAAATGGCTGTGGTATCTGGAGTAGCAGTTAGAACAGTACCTGCCAAGGAGGAGAGAATAAAGTTCCTGGCCTGAATGGAGGTTAGTACAATTTTCTTTTGGTCTCCCTACATATCTCCTCTCTCCCTCCCCGCAAATACCGACCCATTCTATTACACCAGGAGGGCAACATCATGTGATGAAAGTGTTTTACGGTGGCTAAGAGGCTAGGAAAGGTGGCCTGCCATGCTGAAGGTAGCACACATTGCAGAAGGTAATTTTCAACATCAAAATAATCCATACTGCAAAGCAGGGCGGATAGTTCTCTGCAATCTGAATGGATGAAGGAGGTGACTGGCGGAGTGAGAATCCTGCTGGGTGGGCAGCTAAGAAGAAAAGCTGCCTGCATGACACGTTAGATCCAGGCAAGACCGTGCGGCAAGTCTCTGCTCTCGCTTGGGGCTTGGCAAGAGGATCAGAGAAGCAGCGCTGATTCCAAACCCTCCTGGGAGAGAAGACTTTGTCAATGCCTGATTTATAAAAGCAGTTTGGGATTTCACAACACGGTCCAACTCCACCACATTAATGGGAAATAAAACCACCGTCGCTTTTACAAATTGGATTTTAAATCCAAACAAAGGCTCAGAAGGCTTTAGCATCCCTACCAACTGGTGCCACAGCAGGACAATCTTTTCAGGGAGACTTCGGAGAACAGAAGATACTTCTTTTCTCTTTTCTTTTCGCCACCACCACCAGTCTCACAAAGTTTGATCCTAAGTATATAAACTAGATCTGCTGTGATTAGTACAACACAGGCTGCCCCACGACATGGATACCACAAGGCAAAGATGCAGATATTTTTCTGCTAGGGACTCTTAAATGCCACTCGGCCTTCTCTGTGGTGTGATCAATGTTATTTGCGTGGTGTGGTGTGGTTTGTGGCAGCTGAAGCCTTGCCAGGCAGATAAAACATTAATCAAGCCTGCAGAGATTTGTTGTGCTAGGGAAATATCCACAGTAGGTACCGGGAGCTATTTGTTACTTCCATCACAGCATTAGATAGGACAGATCATCAGTGTAAATCACAGGCAGTTTAAGGAATTGTCCATAGGGGTGGGTGCGTGCGGTTAGTTTTGAAGCTAATGTACCTTGTTCAGTGGGAATTAAAAGCGAGGCTGTAGCCGGAGAATGCTATGTAAAAATGGCTTCTTATTCAAACCAGCGGTGGTCTTGTTTGAGTCCCTACTGGTGACTTCACTGGCAATATTTAAAGACAATATTTGGTCCTGTTATCCCATAGGAGCCAACTTAACTCTAGAAGTACAATCTGGATTATATTCTGCTCCATGAATAATCATTGCTAATTACTCTGCTTCACTCAACATTGTCAGCTAAATTTGAATTGCAAGGGTCTTTTTACTGGTAACAAAGTAAGAGGGAGGAGGAACAGACTGATTTTTAGAGCTTGAGAGTTATGTTGGGGGAAAAAAGACATCTGTGCGGCCCTTTGGCTGGAATACAGAACTTGGCTTCACAGCACCTGGATTTTAGCCCCAACTCCGGCACTGGCTTGCTGCACCACCTTTGGCAAGTCACTTAACTATGCTGTCCCTCAGTTTCCCTATGTGTAAAATAGAGAGATAATGAAGTTTAGCCACCTTTCTGAAGAGCTTTGAGACACTGATCTGGAGAGCAGGACAATATTCTTTTCTGACCCGTGAAGCAAACCAACCTACTCCTGAGTCTCAGTGATATACACCTGGAATCAATAGCGTCATTTTTAGAGTCATTTCTGTTTCCAACTGCACTTAAAAAAAAAAAATGATGTCACAAAGCACGTGGCAAGCAGACAGAACGATAAACTGCCACAGAAATAGGCGCTTCAGATAATGCTCACAGAAAAATGGGTATTACCTTCCATTGAAACACAGATATCAGACAGCAGTACAACTCCTCCAGGAGGTGATGGAGCCATCTCAGAGAAGGAGCACGGTGCTTTTCTGGGTGCACCCGTGCAATGCCAGAAGACCCTGTGGAATTCGCAGCCTCTGGTGCTTCACTAGAGCCCACCACATAGTTTGATTTAGGGCAGAGTGCAAAGTGCATTTCTTTATACAGGTCTTTGATTAATCAAACCACAGGCCTGCTGGGCCAATTACAGTTAATTTTAAATGAACTGTGACCATTTCGTGGTACATTGGCTTTAATTGTTGTGAAAACCCAAATGCTGCTGCAGTGGCCAGCGCATACAAATAAATATGCACGCTCTCCTAGATGGGAAGGAGATTAAAATTAAGCTCCATGCTGGAATATGAGGAAATGCAGTGTCTGAAATAAACCCCAGCAAGTAGGCCCTCCAATACAGTACAGATTCCCTTCTCTGTACTGAATGCACAAGCACTAAGCCGCACCCAGTGAGGAACTGGTGATAATGCAAAGATAATAAATAAAAAGAAGAGTAATGGGTGAAAGACATCTTTGAAAAAGGAAACCATCAGCAACATCATGCAGTGATCAAGGGCAAGGGCTCTAACCTCTCTGCTGGGCTGTCGGGCTCAATAAATCGGACGAGGGGCGGGGAAGACAGGGTTTCAGTAGCAAAGATCCCCCCCTGGAGCTGAAGGCCAAAGCCATTCAAGGGGTCTCCCCTTAGGATCACCTCTGTTGTTTCTGTGTGAACAATCTGCCCACCGGGACCCACTGTACTAGAAGCCAGCGACACTGAAACGAGAAAAAGCATTAGAGGCTCCGGTTAACAGCCAGCTTTGTGCAAGGTCTGTAGAAACGTGGCTCCCATGTTGCCCCGTGGCTGCAAGTGCCCACAAGCCATTCCCAACTGGCCGTTCTGCATCGTTCCACGGTAAAGGAATACTGCCGGGGAAGGGAGCCTACTGTGAACACATACTGAGGTGGATGCAGTATGTCGCAGAAGCAACACTTATCAAGAGGGACAGGAGGGCAAGAGGGGCAAACTCATGATTTGCAAGGTCTCAAGCGAGAGCAAGACCTAAAAGATGCAGGCAGGAGAGATTGGGGGTGAAGGGGAGGGGGTTGATTAACTTGGGCCAGGCCTCTGGCCCACTGCAGGAAAGGTTGGAGTAGGAGGAGCAGTACAAATTAAGGGAGAGGAGCTAAACTCATGACAAGTTTCCCCAAACTCAGATCCCTGCTGGCAAAAGATGGGGAGGGAAAGGGGACTGAAAGATGTTGTCAGCACAGCATTCACAAAAGCACAGGGCTCACCACAGTCTCTTCCACTGCTTGTGTCCAAGGCTGGCCCTAGTGAAGTCACCCGAGTAGGAAGAGGGAGGTGTTGGTGGCACTGAGATCAACACACCCATCTAGCCAGGCATCCCACTTACATGAGCTCTTGTGGTCCTTCTTCCTCTGTCTCCTCCTCATCATGGTGGCACGCGGGCTCATGGGGTGGGAGCTCCGAGGTAGCGTATTCGAATTCTGGCAGGGGAAACCTTGCGTGTTCATGGTGGGCGATGAGAAGTTGGCAGCAACAAGAGCTATGCAAACACGGAACAACAACTCAGCAGTAAGAGAAAACAAACCTAGCTCACCAGCATGATTAAATGCAAACTTTTAACTCGCCAGTTATACATCAAGCAAGCAACTACTTCAGCAGATTAAAACAGGACAGGTTTTCTGCCGCAAACTTCCATTGCCTAACCAGGCGTACACACATTGGTGTGTTTACTGTAGGGTTGCCCATGAATATGCTAGGCACGCTGGTGTGTTACTGTAGGGCTGGCTCCTCGTTAACCAAATATGCTGGCATCATTAGCATAGAGTTGCCTCCTTTGCAGCATGTCATCATTATATTGTAGAGCTGCCCAAGAGCATGCCTAGCTAGGTACACTGGTGTGTTATTATAGGGTTGCTCAGCACACTGGCTTTATTGTAGGGTTGTCTGCTCCCCTCCCCCACGTGCTGGACTGCACACACTCACTTAACAATACAAATCTTATTACGGATTTTTGGACACAGATTTGGAGACCAAGAAAGTGGTTGGTCACGTTTTGGATCGACAAGTGTTTTTTAAGCTTACTGTGGGAGGGGAGTGGTCAGTAAGCCTGACAGCAGAGCGACTAGCTCTTGCAGAGCGACACACACACACAAATGTTAAGTGGCTGGGTTACATTTGCAATAATCTTGGCTGGAGGTCTGGTTCCAGGTGGGTGTCTTGCAGTGCCCTGGATGGTGGGTGTGGCAGTAGTTGACACAGGGATCCCAGCAATGGTGATGGTCACTTTTCTGCACCTTGACTACAATCAGCACACACAAGAAACAAAACCACAGAGACAGGGGAAAGAAAATTAGGATAAGCAACAAGGAACGGAAGCCTTTGAGGAGTCAGCCAGTGGGAGAGCTGTGTAGATCACTGGGTCAATGCAATAGCCTTTCCCCACTGGGGACTACCAGAAAAAGCCAAAGATTGAAGGGTCTCGGTGACAGAACCATCCTCTTACCACAGCAGAGCTGAACCATATTAACAGGGCACCACAGGGGACTCCTGCCAATGCTGAACACTGTATGTGCATGCTGAAGGGAGGTCAGTTTTTAGAGCTTCATCTGGCACCTTTTACCAGCATTAAATTCACCAACCAACAGATAATGTCACACCTAGGCCAAGGCTAATGGTGATGGGAGGGACTCCTATCGTTTTGAGTTGTGGGCTCCAGAGCACTCACCAAGGCTGAAGAAAGAGGGAAGGGTTTTGTTTTGTTTTTCATTAGTCTTATTAAAACAAACAAACCGCACCCGCTGCACCCTCACTCAAACAGGAAAAGGGGCCTACATTACAGCAAGGCTACCTTAAAAAAAAAAAAGCTTTAAAAACCAGGGTGCTAACGTGACACTTGGCAAACACGCAGGAAGTCACTCAATGGCTTTGCTTTTTATCCCTTTCCTCCAGCCCAGCACTTCAGGGGGTTCCCATGCCAGCACAGCGGTTTGCTTGTGCAGATCTGATTGTAGGATTAGGGCCTCAGAGCATAGTCTCCAGACAGGAGGGACCCTTGGCTTCACGATACCTATTTATTGTGCCATGCAAACTCTTCGAGGTGAACAGATAAATGAATACCAAGATGCATGTACATTTTCACTTCTGTCTGAAGTGATATTTGAACCTTTTCTTCCCAAGGGCTGGACCAAGAACTAGTCATGAGCACGGACGTGGTTTGATTTCCTACGCCCAGAGCGCTGGGATCCATTTCCCAGGCTATCTATCTATATTTATTTTTGTTTCCTGCTAGGCAATGCTTAACAAAACGAGCAAGTTTGCAACAGTCCCTCTTTTCAGCAGCATACAAAACTGCATCCCATAGCAAACAGTCACTGTAGCCATGACTTATACTGGAGCTCTTTTAACCTTGCACAGACTGATAACCATCCTTCACGGATGAGATATTTGCTGCGAATTGAACTCTCTCTCCAAGTGTAATTGCTGGCAGCGCAAGCAGGATCCGATCTTACCCAGGAACAGATCTCTGACAAGGACACCCGCTCAACTAGTGACTTCGCCACACAGATTGATCTCAAAAGTCATCTTCCCTGATGATTTAAACACTGGACATAAATTCTGCTTATGTGATACCCATCACACCATAGGCCTCCACAGGCACTTTATACCCATCACGCTGTTCAGCTCAGGCAGTTCCTCTGCAATTCTGTGTGCTTGTTTCTCTGCTTCCCTTGTGATGTATTTAGTGAATTGAGCAGATAGTTTCTCATCTGGTTTTTAAAAGACATGAAGTTTGCATACTGTGAATATAGGAACACTTTTCAGTAGTTCAGATTAGGGTTGCCAACCCTTCAGGATTGGCCTGGAGGCTCCAGGGAATTAAAGATTAAGCCATGTGTTAAAACCTCCAGGAACACGTCCAACTAAAATTGGCAATCCTAGTTCAGATCCAAAACACAGGAGTTTTCTTCTTATAAAACCAAATATTCAAACAGTGTTTAATGAATAGTAATGAACATTCTTGTGTCTCTATGGGATCTCAATGGTGTCTACCCACCTACGCTCCGCTGCTCTCCAGAAGGCGATATTCTAGGCCTTACACACCTGCCAACCACTGAAGTTTACCCGTTTTGCGTTGCATGGCCCATTTTTCTTACTGCCCTCATTTGTTCCCAGATTCACAGGAACAGGCTACTGCAAAGAGGGAGGCAGAGTGACACCCACACCCTGCTCCATGTCCAGCACTACGTACCTGTACAAGATCAACCACCTGAAGCTTATTATGTGGTCCTGGTGGTTAATCACTATGGGGCAAATTCATCCCTGTGCTGGTGTGAGCACTGGTGCAGGGACAGAAGGAGGCGGCTTGTGCTTCCCTTATTCTGGGCAGCCAGGGTCCCACCTCCACCCTCCTACAGCCTACCCCTGCCCTTGCAGTGGGGGAGGCGGAGGGGGAGCATGAGGGGGTAATAAGACCCTCTGTGCAGGGGTTATTCCCTGGGGGGTGGAGGTTTGTGTCTGCTCTACAGCCCCTTTGCACCAACCTAGATAGCATAAAGAGGCTGCAGGGCAAATATCAGTTTGGCCCTAGGAGCTCAATTACTTATGACGCAGAGGGCCACCCATTCCCACTGAGGTCAATGGGAGCAAGACATGTTCAGCTTCTTGCAGGACCAGCCGCCCCAAGAAAGCTGCAGATGGCTGCAAGGCAGCATGGTTCACCAGTTCTCCAGCTCCTGGACCCCACAGACGGCAGCCAATTACCCCACTAAGTGCCCAGCTCTATGGTCAGCTCTTCCTGGGTCAGAACCGTGCCGCTAGGAGATATGTATCAAGGAGGCTAAGAGGAGGGAACATTTAAGGACATACACGGCCCTGGATCCACAGCACACAGAGTTCTGCTTCATATCAACGGCCGTTCAATGTGCAGCTCAAGGGCATCTGTTTGTTTTGACCCTTCGTTCGTTAAAGAGAGTTTAAATAACGTGGGAACAGTTGTCACTTTCACACCCTTTGCCTTGAAGTGCCATGATCATGCTCAGAAATTTGCACTCTGGATTGCTACCACGGTTGGCTGATCTCCTAAGTGGGGATGGGGGAAAATGACTGGGCACATACACAAAGCCATCCCTCCACTAAACGTATCTCCTGAATGCATATGTTTTGAAAGGAGATTAGGAGCAGGGCACTAAAGCAGGAAGGAGAATGGCTCATTTTAACAGCTGTTGAAAAAGGATTCGTTTCCCATTTTTCTTGGGCACCTGGGTCAAGTCATTAGCCCCTCTGTTCAACTGCTCTAATTCTGCACAAATTAATCTAGGCATTTTAGAGCTTTAAACTTCTAGAAAAGGAGCAGTTATTAGAGTTTTATGTTCCAGTAGATTATGCTAAAGGACATTACAAATTCCCCCTTTCCCAAGTTATCCTGGAGGGGTAATGAAACGTGAGCTTCGCCTTGGGCTACTATCGGTCACCAACGACTGAATGTGTGCGCCCAGGAACCAGGCGACTGAGAAAGCACCGCAGAGGTGATTGGAACTGGAGGTTATACTATCTAATCCCGGGCACCATGAAACACGAACCATCAGTCTCAACTTATCCAGTCCCCAGAAAGAGCAGGTCTGCTTTGCAGAATGTGACGTTTACCCCATAACAGAGCAGGCTGGAACTGCATTAATATTATGGTATCGGCACTGAATTCAGCCGAGGTTTAGAGGAGGATCCAACCCACTGCCAGCTCTGGTCTTATAGAAGGAGAGGTTAAGGCAAGGTCTACACTTGGAGCTGGGGGTGTGATTCCCAGCTCACGTGGACATAAATCATGCTAGTTCTCATCTGAACCAGCATGCTAAAAATTATAGCAGAGTCACAGTAACATGGGCAACAGCAGCATGAGCCATCAGCTAGGAGTATAAACCCACCTGGACCCCGTGGGAACGGCAGCTAGCCTGTGCCACGACTGTCCATGCTACTACGGCTACACTACCATTTTTAGCATGCTACTTCAGAGGAGAGCTGGCACCAGTATGCCCACACCAGCCGGGAATCACTCCCCCAGCTCAGAGTATGGAAGTAGCCTAAGGGCACATCTACACTGCAATCGGAGGTGTGACTGCAGCACTGGTAGCTATACCAATGCTATCACAACTAAAAATATCAGTGTAGACACGTCAGCACTGGCTTCAGCGTGGGCTAGTAATGTAAGTACATGTCCAGGGTCACCGGCATGCTTGTCCAGTCTGCACTGAAGTCCATGCCACTGCATCTACATTGCTATTTTTAGTGGTGCTGGTGTGGGTAAGTCTGCCGGCACTGAAATCACACCTTGGGTTGCAGTAGAGACCTACCCAAAGATGGATAACTATGAGGCTTCCTAGGGTGAAATCCTGGCTCCATTAGAGTCAATGGGAGTTTTGTCATTGACCCCTTCCTTTAGGAATATTTCCTCTCATTGATTCTTCTAGACCACCACCTTCTTCTGTTCAGACACAGCGGCACATGATCAAGCAGCAATTACAGCAGTGCTGAGCTGGAAGACCAGCACTCATGTTTCAGCATTTCTTCCATAACTGGACCAACTTGTGGTCTAATTCTCCATCTACCTGCGTCATTTACAAGGCAAGTGCCAGGCCCTGCACAATTAAAGATGCACCTTGAAAGCCAGATGCCTATGTAAGGCTTGTTCAATAGAAAAAAAAATTCATTTTGGGGTACCCTTGTAATAATTGGGTTTACACATTCATTTTAATTGTGAACTCAGTTATAATCTCTCAATATAATGCTGTCCTCGGGAGACAAAAAAAATCTTACCGCGTTATAGGTGAACCCACATTATATTGAACTTGCTTTGATCCACTGGAGTGGGCAGCCTGCCCCCTCCCGGAGCACTGCTTTACCGCGTTATATCCGAATTCGTGTTATATCGGGTCGCGTTATATATAAAGTTCATAAAAATATCACAATAACCTAAAACCAATGTTTAAAAGTATGACCCCTCCCCCCAAACCTCCTAAATTAATTTAAACAAAAAACTAATATAGTTCAAGAAAACTTAAAATCATACCTAGTTAAAAACAAAAAAAGTAACACCAAAAATAAATCAAAATTAATCTCAAATGTTTAGCCCAATTAATAAACAAAATGACAAAAATAAGCTATTCCACCCACCATTCCCTTTATAAGTCCTTAAAAACAACAACAAACAACAAATTAAAAACTGAAGAAAATTAAGCCATTTTCACCATTCATAACTGCCAGGCCCAACACCTGCTAAGGCCCCAGGTTTCATCAGCCCAGGCCTTCTTCATCATCATCCTAGGATGTCCTGACCAAACAGGGCAAAAGGAACATTATCAAGGAACAACATCACCTCCTCTACCAGCTCCAGCTAAGTCCCAAAGGCTACCTACAATAAAATGAAATCAGACTTTAACAGAAGCAGCAACAACGGCAGCTCCAGACTATCCCAACTAACTTTTCTCCTTTACCCAATAACCTGTTTGTACCATCTAAAACACTGTCAAACAAGGGTTTTTTTTCTTCTAAACTCCAGCTGAAATAAAAAAATATAAAGCCTTACTTAATACTTTATTTTTCAAATCCTTTAACTGTTTTTCCTATTAATAATGAACGTTAATAGTATATTTGCCACAATAGTAAGTAAGGGTAAAGTCCCTGTAAACCAAACCTGCGTTTAATGTTAAACAGTAAGTGGGTTATGTTAACACCTTTAGCCCTTTTATTCCATCTAAATTAATACAACAGTACTAAGGATGTGAATTTAGCACAGCTTGTGATGCTGCAGGGCAATGGATTCCCAAATCCAATGTGCCCATACAAGCCTAGAGCTAATCACTTTTTTCTATTCGTTTACTTGACAAACTTCATCTCATCCAATGTGTTTCAGCAGAATGTCTATTTTTCTCCCCAGATGTCTCTCCCTGGAGCTATCCAATGTAATATCTGTACCGTGGTTCACATAAAACATCAGCATTAAAAACAAACAAGGTTTGGCTTCTTACTGCAAGTACACACCTGTGTCTGGAGGTTTCAGGGGGAGTCTGCTCTGGTGAGCAGGGAGTATTTCCAACTTGACATTTTCCGAAGTGGTGGCTAAGAGCTGAGTGGCCTCTAACAAGGAACAGTGCTCTGTGCTGGTGCCATCGATGGAGAGGATGTGATCACCAACGTGCAAGGCCCCACATCTGCAGAGAAAAGACACAGCCCATTATCTAAGAGCACAGATTTGCATCATGTGGTTAAGACTAGAGTTGGGCAAAATTCAGCCATTTTGGTTACCAGGGCTTTCACGTGAACCAGTTTTCTTCTCAGTTTTCTGTTCTCCCCTTTAATTTCCAGCTTCTAGCAAATGAAGCCAAAAACTCAAAGGGTGACAATCAAGTCTGGATTGGTTCAGTTGAAGCCAAATCAAAAACCCAAGAGTTTCTAATATTTTGCACCCACAGCTAAGGCAGGATAGGTTGGCTGAAAACCAGCCAGCTTCTTTATGAATACAGGCCGAATTTCAGGTGTATATTAAATCCTGGCAGCCAGTGAAGGAATTCAATGACAAGACTATTACACTAATCATGACCTATGATTGCAGAAAGGCCTGTATTTCCTATACCCCAGCATAAAGTGATAAAGTGTATCTAACAAATGGGCTCATGCCAGAAACATCAGCTCTATATTTTTGAGCATCTCAAGGCTTGAAGATATTCAGATGTAGGCTTTGTATTTGGGCTCAATTCTCATATGCATTGGATCAAATTTTCGTCCCTGATGAATAAAGTCCAATGAGATTTTTTTAATCCCACCAATTTTGCACAGAATCCTTGGACATCACTAAAAACACAAATTTTTTCTAGAAACTAGTGCATTTCAAATGGGGGAGAAGTGGAATCGAACTAAAAGGGTACAAAGGAAGCAGCAGAGAAGACAAGTGCAACACTGCCATCTTGCTCAGGTTCATACCTGTCTACTACGCTGGCTGGCTTGATCTTGTCAATGACTATGACCTGTTTATTCCGATGCGTGCCTGTTGTCAGAGTGATTCCTAGCGTAGATCCAGGAGTCTTGGCTATTTCCACTAGTAATGGACCGGAAGCATTGGCTACAGTATCTGAAAAACAAAAACAGCATGGAGTCTTAAGACAGTTCTATTTCAGTTTTCCAACTATAAAGTATCGAGGAAGGCAATGGATTTGGCAATTTGCACGTTCACCAGTAGAGATGGAATCTTAAATGCCCAGTTCTCAGTATCCGCCCTTTGCTGCCCCTTTACTTCCTCTTGTGTCAATACGTAAGCTCTGCAGCTTCTAAACAAAGATGTGGTAATAGGATCTAACTCTCTTACAAAGTTTCACCAGTTTCCACATGACCACCTTTTGCTACATTGATGAAATAAGATCAGGCCAGACAGTACTCTAAGACCATGTAATACTTACATCAATAATATTAAAAGCAAGCCACAACGTTTGCCTCCTGGGAGGTTAGAGAGGGTTGCAGAGTGGAGAGACAATGCACTAGTTCTCTTCCTAGAAAGGTACAAAGAAACCCAGGGAGAGAATAGAAACCTACATTACCAGCTATGCAGAGACAGACAAGTGGGTCTGCACACAAGACGGAGCCAGGAACTCCTCAATAATCATGGCTTTGGCACAGACTCCCTCTATGGCCTTGGACAAGTAATTTCTCATCTCTGACTCAGTTTATTTATCTATAAAATGGGGCTAAAGACCCAGACTTACCTATTACCTGACAGGAGTGAGGAAATTTTGTCATTTGTTCATGTCTGCAAATGTATTTTCATTATAACTAACCATCAGATGCTGTATTAGAGACTGTGCCTGCTCAGACTCAGACACACACACACACACACACACACACACACACACACACAGATTCATATATTAATACACCTCTACCCCGATATAACGCGACCCGATAGAACACGAATTTGGATATAACGCAGTAAAGCAACGCTCCGGGGGGGGCAGGGCTGCGCACTCCGGTGGATCAAAGCAAGTTTGATATAACGCGGTTTCACCTATAACGAGGTAAGATTTTTTTGGCTCCCGAGGACAGTGTTATATCGGGGTAGAGGTGTATCTTAACTCCCTTCATAGCCGATAAACTATTTCAAGAGGAGAGGGGAAAAAAAAAAATCTGGATACCAGGCATCTGACTACCTAGATAAGGGTCCCCCTCCCCGCTATGAGATAACCTAAGGCCATCGTAAAGCAGCAAGATTTATGAAGCAGATAAAAGTTTTAACACTACGCAGTCCACAGCCAGAGTTGGAACCCTCCCCAGCACTCTGGGATGTGAGTAGGTGGAGAGTTTCACAGAAAGTTAGTCATCTGCTTCAAAAGAGAAGCTAATAGAATCACCTCTGAGAATTCCTGCATTTGGTGCCTCCAAGGCCCTTGATTATTCTGGGCAAGGCTTTTCTCTTCTACAGTGTGTGCCCACACCTACTCTGCACTAAAGTGCTGATATTATCTGACTGCAACGAGAGACAGGGCTCACTCCAGCTTTCAGATAAATGGTAACGCATTGATGCGGGTCTCAGAAGTGTCGCTGTTCCTTGTGATTTCATAGACACTCACTCTCTGGACACAACCAAGGACATGTCTACATTACACACTGGAGCGACGGGCAGCGATTGATCCAGCGGTGACGCAATAAATTGACCACCGAGTGCTCTCCTGTCGACTCCAGTACTCCTCTGGAGCAAGAAGCGGAATCGATGGGAGAGCGACAGCCGTCGACCTACCGCGGTAAGTAGATCGAAGTACGTCGACTTCAGCTACATTATTCACGTAGTTGAAGTTGCATAACTTAGATCGATCCCCTCCCCCCCCAGTGGAGACCAGGCCTAGGTGAGCAGAAGTTTCCACCACCTGGACTATTGCCAGGAGATGTGCAGAGCTTCAGTTTTCTAGATCTCAGTTAGGCCCTGTTCACAGGATGTAGAGGGGGAGGGGGGCCCAGAGGCAGAGGACGACTCGGAGGCTAGAGACGCATATTTACTCCTAATGGGGAGCCATGTTTAAGCTTGGTTTGAACAAGATTCGAGCTAAAATAGTTTTTAACATGTTAGTGTCAATTAGTGTGTCAATGGGTGTGTCACACATTCTTTTAGGACGCAATGAAAGGAGCAATTACATTAAGCTCCTTTTGGTCGTAGAGAGAGCTGAGTACAAACAACGGAGGTACTGCCCAAGGCACCTTCTAGGTTAGAGCGAAGCCATCTGGGTTGAGGGATTTAGGATATTAGTTTTGCAGCCTGTGTGTGTTAGGCCTGGTCTTCACTAGCAAGTTTCTGCGCAGTAAAGCAGCTTTCTGTGTTGCAACTCCCAAGATGTACACACTGCCAAACCACGTAGGGTGCAGAAACTGCGCAGTTGCAGCGCCGTAAAAAATCCACCCCAACGAGAGGCGCACAATGTATCCCCTTCTGCGCCGGGGGTACAGTGCCGCCATGCCAGTGTAGACCCCCTGGTCGATTACAGCACTGCAATTGGCCCCGAGAGGTGTCCCACGATGTTTGTTCTTGCCTCTCTGGTCATTGGTTTGAACTCTGGTCACCTGAGGGCAGGGCAGTAATCGTCATCCCCACCCCGTAAATTCCTTGGGAATTTTGAAAGTCTCCTTCCTGTTTGCTCGGTGATGCGTGCAGTCGTCTCAGTGCATCTTTCCGGGTGGCCATGCCTGCTCCATGCACCAGGCGATCCCCCGCTTGGAGCAATGCCGAGCTGCTGGACCTCATCAGCATTTGGTGAGAGGATGCTGTCCAGTCCCAGCTGCGCTCCAGCCGTAGGAATTACGATACCTATAGACATATTTCACGATGCATGACAGAAAGGGGCCATGACCAGGACACATTGCAGTGTAGGGTCAAAGAGAAGGAGCTGCAGAACACCTGCCACAAGGCACGGGAGGCAAACCGCCACTCTGGTGCTGCACCCACGAGCTGCCGATTCTACAAAAAGCTGGACACGATACTCGGTGGCGACCCCGCCTCCATTGCGAAGTCCACTGTGAATACTTCGGTGGCTTGCATGCCAGTCGAGAGTGGACCGAGCCAGAAGGAGGAAATCTTGGATGAAGATGTAGAGGGGGAGGGGGGCCCAGAGGCAGAGGACAACTCGGAGGCTAGAGACGCATACTAGGAGCTCTTCTCTACCCTGGAGTTGTTGGGGGCAGGAAGATTTCAGAAAGCAGGCTTGTGTCTGTATGATGCATGTACCACCACATGCCTAGACTGAGTGGAGAAACAGGCAGTTGATTGACTCCCTCACTTCACGGGAATCTGCCTCAGATCTCCAGGAAACTCTCATTGAGATACTGGGCAATGCACTCAAAGTTTCCACACAAAGTTTCACAGAGTTAACTAAATCAGTTTAAACACATACCATTAGTAAAACCGGTGCAAACTCGTGTGTGTAAACAAGTCCTGAGTCACCACATGCTGCTGACCTCTAGGACAATGACCAGGGATTGCCCTCTGTTCATTTTTAAAAAAACATCAGTTGAAGAGAGACCAGCCATTCAAACTTATGTCATTGTGCTAGGGAAAGACAATTTACTCTTCTCCCAAAATTAGGATCAGACACCTGCAATTTAGCACAATTAGTAGAGAGCAATTAGCACAGGGCTATTAAGTTCAAAACTAATTTAAAAGAATTGTTGAGAAAAGTCAGCAGGCAAAGTGAATGCGCACATGATTGAATCAATTTCTATGCATCCCTTCGGCACTAGGGAGATGTTACTGTGGCATTAGGCACTTCAGCACCTTCCTCAGGCATGGAAAGAAGGTGCTGGTGGCAGCAACAGAGCGGGATAGTAAAGAAGCCCTAAAAAATTAGTCATCTAGGCATTTCAGGTGTGTAGCATAAGTAAAACAAGGCAGACTAGGCGCTGCACTCCGTAACACCAATCCCACTACAGATCAGAGTAAAGCCCAGCTCACAATCGGTAAGATTCTCTCTCACAAGCCAACACAGGTTTAATCAGCTGTTTGGAGGCTCAGAGTTTAAGAGATATCCAACTCAAACCTTCAGTGTCCCCCAAGGGCCATACGTCCATTACTGCTGAGCTAACAGAACAGAGCCCACTGCTGCCCAGCCTAAAGATACACAGCAGCTTTTCTAATGCCCGTCATATTTTGTTAATCAATAAAGGAGCCAAGGCCCTGTAAAGCAAGTAATACCTTGCACTATTATATGGACTTTCACATAGGGATCTCAAAACGCTTTATGGCCAACGAAGCCTCTCAGCAGCTCTGGGAGGGAGGTATCACAGTCCCCATTTTACAGATGGGGCAACAAAGACATTGAGATAAGCGACTTATGCAAGGACACAGTCAGTCAATTGGTAGCAAAGATGTGACTAGTAGAAGCCTTCTGACCCCCAATTCCCTGTTTTGGGCACAAAACCATCCATCTCCTGATAGGAATGGGTGTGCCAGCTTGGGGGAAAATTTTCTACCCTCACACTTTCCCCTCTCTCTAGAAGCAAATCTTTGAGATTCTGAAATGATCCAATTGTGATCCAGGGAACCCCCCTCCATGCCAAATGGCAGAGGGCACAGCATACCATTATCCACATCAGGCTGACACACTCATTGCCCCTGCTCACTGCTGTCACAATCTGTGTCTAAAAGGTGTCATGTGAGGTATCGCATGCAAACTGGTAACACACGGGACATGAATATTAATTGGATGATGGATGCACGGGCAGTGCCTAAAGATGTGTGCTGGAAATATGCTCTTAACAGGCGTTTGGAAAGCAGTGCCTAAGCCCAGCCTCTCCTAGACAAAGGAATGTTGTTTTGCCTGGTTTCCAGTGCCTCCAATGTAAATTGAGCCAGGTAGTATCGCAGAGGACAATGAGAAGTACATCTACGTAAAAGGCACACAAAGCCATCAAGCTAAATGAGCAGGGGGCGGGGCGGGAAGACCGCTTAACTATTATGATGGAGGACGAAGCCTTCACCCCAGGAAGCCTTCCTGGCTCTTGAAACAGAGACAATAGACTTTAGGAAACATAAGCAGAATCAGAAAGGCATTTTGGCATCCATAACTCGTGGGACACAAGAGGCCAGAACTCTTGTATTCTGAGAAAGGCAGATCCTTCACCCAAAGGGATTGAAATCTCTGGGGCCCGACTATACGCGAGAAACCTGCTTAGACAAAGACTGCAACTTGCTGAAGTTAAGTTTTAGCCAGAAGAAAGCGTGTTTTGTTGTGTTTTACTTGTGCCCGTAGCTGTGTCTTCTGGTTTTACTTCTCACGTAAATCTCTGCTCTTTATTAATAAACGGACTCTTGTTTCATTACCAAACCATTGCAGTGCTGTGTGTTCAGCTGAAGGGTGAAGTCCTCAGCTAAAACTACCAGGCTGGTGTGTGCTCTGTCTCTTCGGAGGCAGCGAACTTCATAACTTCTGTGACAATCCAGCTAGAGGCACTGGACAGTGCAGGGGAGACGGTTTGGGGGAGACGCGGGAGCGGAAGGGCTATTGGTGTCACCCTGCAAGGAGTAACCAGGCTGAGGGAAGCCAGGGTGAGGCCACTGCAGCGGTGAGCAGGCTGCTGAGCCAAAACTGCACAGCACAGAAGCACTCAGGGATACAGGGCAGGTGCTGACACAGCCCCTATTGGTCTGGATAACACCCAAACAAATCCTTAACTCCTCGACCTTTGTCATAAACATCTGTGCTTACGGCCTGATAGAACTGCCACTGAAATGAATGGAAATGCTCCCATTGACTTCATGAGGAGCTGAATCAGGGCCTTATGAATTTCAGCACTGGTTCAAGTATACCAGGAGAAAGGCCCTTGGTGAGGCTTCAAGCTGATTCAAAGAGGTGTTAACAGTTCACAAATGCTGCCAAATCCTTCCCACGCTTGTCCATACTGAACCCAACCCCTGACCCTGTCAAGGGCAGCCCAGCACTAGCTTCTAAGAGCTGCCTGAACCTTTAGGTTGTTCCCAACAATCTCATAAACCCTAATTTTCTCCCGCAAAAACAAAGCGTTAAACACCATCAAGGTTGTTTAGGTACAATGAATCCACCTCCCTGTCAACCTGGAGGAGAAGGATCCCAAATCAGACCACAGCAGGCTGTGTGCCCACACACACACACACACACACAGTTTTGATAACCGGCTGCCAGCTGACAGGCTACTCATGGGATGAGTTCATGGATGCTACGGAATCAGTGTCCTCTTCGTTCAACTCAGTCTGCCAATACAAACGTTTCACAAATACGGCGAGAACTTGTCAGCCAAGACCCTTGTCCTCAATCACATACGTAGGAGGCATTACAGCATTTCTTCTCTGTTTTGCATGTAGCTCTCGATCCCCTCCCAGTTTTGTTAAACTCCCTATGGATAGATGCTTTGGCAGCCAAGCATGCACTGTGAGGAGAGCAGGGAGAAAAGGCATGTCCCATGCTGCAAATACACCTCCTTACAGAGCTTCCTGCTTACTGACACTAAGTCAGCTGTAAATTCATTCGGTTCTCAGAGTTCATGTAAGTTTATACAGTTTCATGGGTCACCCCTGAAGGCCAGACAGACCCTGCCACTACTCAGCTAATGCAGAGCAGTCACCAGTTCATTTAATGGTGCAGGACATTAGTCTCTCTCTGTCGTCTCACCAGGAGAGTCATACAGAACTGTAGTCTCCAACTAATGTTAGTGGGCCGGTAGGCAGCTGGGAAGGGAGAGAGAGTAGAGAACACAGCAACCCTCTAGTCCATTCATCTTCTCCAGCAGATAGCTTCCCCAAACTGTGAGTCAATCTTAAAAGCCTTCAGCCCTGTGCAGCAGCAGATACGGCTTATTTACAAAGTCACTATTTAAATGCTGCATATTGCTTTAGAAGAGCCCATGAAATATAATGTTGACACAGGAAAATGTTTGCTACTGCTGCTGCTAGATAAATGCTACAGTAAATACCAGGGCAAAAGACTTTCAAAGCTGCCTTCGGGATTTGGACACTGAATTCCTATTCATTTTAACAGGAGTCCAATTTAACTCCTTAGATAGCTTTGAAAAATCTCAGCTAAGAGAGCAATTTAACCATGAAAGCACCAGTTAAAAGAGCACACCGTGCGGCCCAGTTCCACCCAGGTTTCCACTGGTGAAAAACCTTGGAGCATAGTCCCTGCCAATTTTCCCTCCTCCACGTGAAACATCTGCTGAGGTGGGAAAGTCCTGTGGCAATGGAACTCTACTGCAATCTCCCTTGCATTTGGAGGAGCTGTATGGAGCCCAGCTGCTCTCAAAAGTGGGCAGTGCTGACCAGGAACGCAAACTGGCAGTGCATCTGGGAAATGCTATGATTCAGAAGACCCTCTCAGCACCTTCTACTGACCGGGCTCCTATGAAGGACAGCAAACAAAACAATACCTGCACTCCACAGCGGTCAGTCCTCAACACTTGTTATATTTTACATTTTCCCAGACAGCTTATCAGTGTCCAAGTTCATTTGCTTCACTGCTCCAGGCAAATGGATCTCCAGGGCCCCAATGAAGTATCAGGAAGTACCCAAGGCACTTCAGCTTCTTCCTGCCATCTCAACTGGAGGAAGCAAAGTCTAGTGGTTAGAGCAATGGCCATGTGTGAGGAGCTCCGGGGTCTATTCCTAGCTCTGTCACCAATATGCTGTAGGGCCTTGGACAAGTCACTCAGCTGCTCTGTGCCTTATGTTTCCCAGCTGTAAAATGGGGACTATTTAATGAAATGTTTGAAGGGGTTTTGATTGTATCCTCCATATGAGGACACAATCTGTACAAATTATTAAATTTGCCAATGTTCATTCTGGCCCCTTGGAGGTCCATGTACCCTACTTCAGGAGCAAACTAGGAACTAACAGTTGAATGGGGGAGGGAGGAAATCCACACTCCCAACACACACTTTCCCTTTATTATTGTCTGAAAGAATTAAAGGTTATTTCTCCTTTCAGACCAAAACAATCTCAGGAAGAGTTAACCAGTGTGAGAGGAACATGCGATAAAGTAAGCAACTGTAAAAACTAAATTAAGGAAAAACCACAGAGGGACAATTAAAGACTCATTTTTAATTCACTTTAAATCAGTATAACTAAAAATGCTCCATCCTGCTTCAGGGGGCGAAGCCAGCATCTGCCGAGCCACAGGCAGCCTTGCCAGCTCTGTAGACAGAAGTTCCTCACAGCACATTGGTTGCACATTTATAAACATGCACCTCCTGTGGGGAGACTGTTGCCTTCATGGAGAGCAGAAGAGAGGGGACTTTAATGGTTTCTCTGCCCCACCTCAAAATGTAAAACACTAGTCCAATCAAAAATGAATTTGCCCAACAGACGGAAGCTTAGAAATAGCATCATCTCCCCTCCTGTATTTGGATTACGGTAATAAAGAGAGTTAAAATAATTTCACATTCAGTTATGTACAATGATGCTGAGAAGCAATCAAAAATGAAGGAACAAACATTACTATCCACAGGACTAGTGGCAGCGGGAGCTCGCTCGCATATTTTGGTGTGTCACACCTTTCTCCTACCCCACTTCCCTTGTGGAAGGCTGGTGAACCGTCCTCTTTAGACCGCAACATTTAAAATAAGAAGTCACATTTTTGTGCTTCCCATAAAATAAATAAATAAATAATAAATAAATAAAAGCTCTGTCCTTCCAGTCTCAGACAACGAAAGCAAAGAAATTACATTATGATTCCACTTTCACGGGATTAGAAAAACTCTTTATGGAGAAACTGTCCTATATATATATATATATAGACTCGGCTAAGATTGGCTGTACAAAGTCAGACCACTATTCTATGCTCCTTCAACCCTAATATTTAGGTGTAAAGTTATGAAGAAATGCAAGAGAGTTGAACTGATCTCTCTTAGTGTGACTAAGTCAGGTTTTAAAACCACCAACCCTACACAAAATATGAACCAGGGATGTATCTTAAAAGCCTGCTTCTCACCCACTATTAGCTGTTTGCATTTGCACAGACTCTTGGAGTCATGAAGCTCTCCACAAGCATTCCATTCTGCAGAACATTCCTTAATTCAGTCCACCTGAATGTCCAACAGACAGTTGAAAAATAGCAACAACTAATGGAGAGTGGATCTTCCCTATTGAGATTTCTGGAACTGCGAGTATTCAAAAAACTACAAATAAACTAGAGCAATACATAGCACCACAGAAACAGTGGAAAGGACTTATTCCATGTCAGGCCTCTCTCTGGTTCCCCCTCATGCCTGGATGGTTCCCCACAGGAACCTAGCCTCAGTTTCCCCTCCTTCCTAATGTCAATCCATATGCTCCTGAAATACACTTTCTTGGGTTGAGGACCCTTGTCATGGGGTAACTTATTACATGTTTAGTTTGGAAAAGAGAAGACTGAGAGGGGACATGATAGCAGTTTTCAGGTATTTAAAAGGGTGTCATAAGGAGGAGGGAGAGAACTTGTTCACCTTAGCCTCTAAGGATAGAACCAGAAACAATGGGTTTAAACTGCAGCAAGGGAGGTCTAGGTTGGACATTAGGAAAAAGTTCCTAACTGTCAGGGTGGTTAAACACTGGAACAAATTGCCCAGGGAGGTTGTGGAATCTCCGTCTCTGGAGATATTTAAGAGTAGGTTAGATAAATGTCTATCAAGGATGGTCTAGACAGTATTTGGTCCTGCCATGCGGGCAGGGGACTGGACTCTATGACCTCTCGAGGTCCCTTCCAGTTCTATAATCTATGAATCTATGTCTCAAAGACAAACTACACTCTGATTAATGTAACTCAAAACACCCCCGAGTCTGCCACATTTTTTCCCCACTCGACACTTCTTCAGTCTTTCTTCAAAGAAGGCAATAACAATGTCCACCCACTTTGGGCTTAATACAAGTCCTGTGCCTCCTGGGTTCTCTCTCTGCTCCCTCTCTCTTCTTCAGGACAGCACACAAGGTGCTTCCTTTGGCCTTCCCTCACCGAAGCACTCAAAGAGATCATTAGCAAACGTCTCCTCTGCCATCTGCAAGTCCTTGGCTTTCTTCACGCTAAGTTCTCTCTCAATTCTCTGACCCTTACACAGGACAGTGGCCACAGGGCTGCTCCCCTGAGCCTTCCTTCCTGGAGTTTTTCCCCTGCTCAAGGGTCTGCCTGCAGATTCTCTCTTTTCCCAGCCATTTGCTGCAGCTCTTTATAAGGAGCACCTACTCCTTTCATAGCCATATCTGATTAATGACTTGGGCTGGCTGGCTCCAGGCATCTGGCCCTTAAAGGGGCATGCCACCCTGTTACGGGGCTCAAAAACCTTGTGGCACTAGATAGTAAACTATGAAAGTGAGACTGCATTTGAAACGTGGTCAGAGGCGGGCAGAGGGCAGGTAACTACTGTGCAAGCTTCCTTCACACACCTCTGCCAATGCAAGTCACAGTAGAGATGCAACACCCCTGGCTATTCCAGTCCCGGGTCTCTCTTGAGGAGCGATTGTGGACTGTATTTATTGGTGAGGAGTTTTGGTTGGAAGCAGGAGAAACAGGAATGGGAGAAGAGAGATTTTAAGAAAGTGTGTGTGTGTGTGTGTGTGTGTGTGTGGGGGGGGGGGGGGGGGGGGGGGGGGGGGGGGGGGGGAAGAGAACCGACAAAAAAACAACCCTCTGACAGTTTCTCTGTCTAATGAGTGAATAATTCTGGAGACATTTTCTTATGACCCAAAACACATTGTGCAAAGCTCTCAAAAGATTTCAACTGGGAAAACAGCTCTTTAGCCCTCTAATCCTTTTCTCCTTGAGAAACTCATTAATGCTCTCTGGACTGCAGCCACCTTTGATTTCCTACCTTGCTGGCAAATCAGGAAACGATCTGACCTCATTAGCCTCTTCTCTTGTTGGCTCCAGACATGCTGACCTGGTACATGGGGTTGGCAGAAAAGGCTCCAGAAATAATTGTGACTTGTGCATGGCATCAGAATCTAACCACAGCTCACTGAGCTTCCATAGCCAACACAGCTTTGGACTCTGGTAACTTTAAATTCATTAATTACGCTTGCTGAAGTAACGTGTGTGTTACAGAGCGGCTCTAAGTTGTTCTACAGCAGCTAATTACAACCCCTCCCCCATGGTCAAACTCAGACCCTCAAGGAAATTGTTTAGAAATACCTCCTCACCCTCTGTCCTTTTCTAGCAGGTGTTCTTTAATTGGGAGTTTCCATTGACCACTTCTTGTTTCTATTAGAATTTGATCTGAACTAAAACCCCTGAAACTGAACCACCCCAAACAGACATGTTCAAGCTCCCGAACCAAAATATGTCCATGTCCAGTATCCATTAGTCAATTAGTCTGTCTCCTGCCCAGATTTACTACAGGCATTTGCTGCACAGCCATACAGCCTCTTTCTCTGTACCTCTTCAGTCCCAGCCCCTGGGACTTCCTGTCTGTGGCCTTGTCTTCACTAAACAGTTCCTCTCATAAAATGAGCCACTATTGCCATCACTGATGAAAACAGATCAGCAGCAGTTCCAGGTATTTCAACCCCTCTATCATCTAAACCTACTCAGAGCTCTACCAACCACGGGCCAGACTCTGCCATTCCTATATTGAGAAGTACCTTACTCAGTGATTCCCCACAGAAATCAACTAATGCAGTTGGCATAACCCCTAAGATCAAGTACTCAACCTCCCAGGCACCCACTGAAAAGTCCATCCCAGAGCAACTCTTTCAGCCCCCCCAATTTGCTTGTCCTTACCCATAATGGTGACATCATACTCAATCTGGAAGAGCGCCTCCTGGCTGCACTGACGCAGGATGTTCAGCGCATCGGCATGAGTTACACTGTGAAGGGGAATCCCATCAACACTCAGCAGCCTGTCCCCGATTTTCAAGGACCCTTCCCTGCAGAAAGCCAGAGGCAGAATACAGTACAAATCTTGATCAAACATGATCTGAACATTCCCCTGGACAATAGTTTAGGGTATTTATAGTCTGATGTCCATCGTGTTTAATTAGCAGTATGAGAATAAAGAATCTGCCTCAGACCCCTTAATGCGTTACCCTCTATCATAGCAATTGTGGTCCTTGAGAGATTTACATTCAGCTAATGAAGTGATCATTTTGGAAGAGGTACTCCTAGGCATAACAGACATCCCTACAGGAGACCAAGATATATCAAGATAGCCATCCTATGGCTACAACTTCACAAGACCTCTACATTGAAAGCCGTAATTAAATACCCAGGAGAGACAGATGAGATGGGCCACAGGCTTTTATATCCTGAAGTCTGGTTAGAGCTGGGCATACATTTTGTTAACCTCAATTGTGAAAGGAGATAAAACTTGAGCATTACCTGTCTGCAGGGCCACCTGGCCTTACGTAGGTGAGTACTAATGGTCTGGATTTGTGCCAGTCTTCATGGGCTCCCCCTAGAGCAAAACCAGAAAAGCCATTAGTAACTAATCTCTCGAGCTGAACACCCTTATTGTCTTAATAGGGGTGTTGAGGGACTAGAAACATTTTTCATTTAATAGCTGACAAAACTTGCAAGCAAAGACGGTTCTGGATAGTCAGCCAGCAGTCCTTGAAGGTTGGTCAGTACGTACTTCAAGGCACAGTTTTGTCTCTCATACAAGATTTTCAACACAAATTTTCACTCATCCCTTTTGTTCCCGCATTCTCAGAGGCACCCCAACCAATGTTTTGCACATCCAGTCTTTATCATCCTCCTCCGAGAAGTCACTGACCTCTTAGCACAAAGCCAAAACTGTTGCCCTCCTTGTATAGACACACCTCTATGGTCTTTGGAATAATGCCAGAGCTGCTCTCCGGTGCTACATGCAGAGGGAAAAAGGAGAAAGATGCCTGTAACCCAAAATAGCATTAAAATACAGCATTTATATTCTAGATTTCCCCAAATCTGCCTAGACTAATACTTTGACATTGAAGTGAAACCCTGCCATATCTCAAAACAGTTTCACTGTGTTCAGTGCCATTCAAAAGCCAGCAGCCTCAGTCATAGAGATGCAAAGTTCATGATGTTTTTAATTAAAACACCAACACAGTCAACTGCTGACCTAAAAAATAAAAAAATCCTAAGCCAACCTTTTAGCAATGAGGATGTTGCCCCCCCCTCCCCCACCATATTTTGACTTTTAGAAGGGGAAAAAATGGAAGTGAATGCTTTAAACAGATCCTAGGGGAAAATCAGGAACTTTACGCTGAATATACTGCTCCACTTAAGGTCAAGAAAGTACAGTGAATGAGGAAGAACAAAATTGTCCATTCTCTGATGTGCAGCCATTAAGGAGTGTATTCGTTTTACCATTAATGGTGCTCCCCGCCACTCTCCCTCACTTTGGGTTCTTTACCCAACTATCTTAGGGCATGGCTACACTTGCAGATGTAGAGCGCTGGGAGTTAAACCCGCCTTTGTAGAGCGCAGTAGGGAAAGTGCTGCAGTCTGTCCACCCTGACAGCTTCAAGCACACTGGCGTGGCCACATTTGCAGCACTTGCAGCGGCATTGGGAGCGGTGCATTATGGGCAGCTATCCCAGCATGCAAGTGACTGCAACGTGCTTTTCAAACGGGGGTGGAGTGGAGTGTGACAGGGAGTGTGTTGTGTGTATGTGGGGGGAGAGAGAGGGTTTTTTTGGGGTGCTGAGAGTGTCAGCATGCTGTCTTGTAAGTTCAGATCCCCCTCCCCCCACCACCTCTCTCACTCAAAGCAAACAATAAAGGTTTGCTTTTTCTCGGAGCTGATAAGCAGCCGGCTTCTCCGAAACAGAGTTTTGAAACAGAGCATTCCTGCAGCCGATTTCACAACAATGACAAAAGGAGCCACTTGACTTAAGGGGATTATGGGACGTTTCAGGAGGCCGATCAGAGCGCAGTAATGCAACACCTCGTTCACATGGATGCCCGGGCGCTGTAGCCAAGGTGCAAACGTTATTCCTCTCGCCAAGGTGGAGTACCAGCCGCGCTGTAGCCGCAGAGTCAGAGCGCTCTACATACCTTGCCAGTGTGGATGGGGAGTGAGATAATGCGCCCAGGGCTCCTTTATTGCACTGTAACTTGCACGTGTAGCCAAGCCCTTAGAGGGATGTCGGATGAGCATGCGCAGTAGAATGAGGGATTAATTTTGTTAATTTACTTTTCCTTTCTGGTTTAGGTTGATTTGTTTCAAGATTTATTTTTTTTGGTGGTTAGTTTTTTTTTGGGGGGGGGGGGAAGGAAGGGGGTTGGGGATGGGAGGGAAATCACAGGGGACGGACGTCAATATTGAGAGTATCATTCTTATGGTGGAAAGGCCTCAATGAATGAAGGAGTTTTCCAATTTTTTTTTGCATTATTGCTTTGTTCTTAATAATAATTATTAAACCAAAAAAATTTCAACCCTCTTAATAGAATCCTCCTTTTATCTGAACTGGTTCATCTGCTTCTGGGTTTAAGACCCTCTAGCTACAGAACACAGTTTTTCAGCCTCTCTGTTGAAGACATGTAGCAAATGGAAGTGTGCAGAAGAAACAACATTTAATACAGTTCAACAGAGAAAGCAGAGAGGCGTATTAATTGGGTAGTTAGGATTCTGAATACTTTCCTATAACCACGATACACAAAAGAAAAAAAAGGGGGGGACAGAGAGAGAGAGAGAGAGAGAGAGAGAGAGATAGCGTTGGGATGCAGATCAGGGATTTGCTGCCAAGTCACAGCAAGCCAACAGAAATCTAATCAGCCATCTCCAGCCAGTGTGCATGAGCAGGCACCCACTATGCTGGAAAGAGAGAGAACTAACTGCAGTTGCAGAGTGGATCTGCAACCTCTACCAATGTTTCACAGACAGATGAAGACAGAACATAATGCTGCCCCATTAAACATTCTTTTTGGTAAAGGGCATAACAAACAAATCCCATCTGTATCACAGAATGAGACAGTCAAGCAAAGAAAGTAACATTATCTTAGAGACACACACCAGCTGGGGGCAGTTCATACTCCACCTCCAGTACCACCCTTTCTCCTACATTCTTCAACAGGCTTATAATTTCATCATGCCGCAGTTTAATCAGGTTAATCCCATTCACTGACTTGATGTAGTCTCCAACGTTTAACTGATCACTTCTGTAAAGAAACAACAATAAGATTCTCCATTATGGTCTGCCTGGGACATCTTCTCTACTGGAGAATTTTGTTTAAAAAAGCCACCAAAGATTAACCAATCTTAGCTGTATTATCAAAAGGAATAGGAAATATTTCCACTTGGCTGGAAAATGTGCCCATCGAATATTTTTCTAGGGGCAAACCTTCAGATTCAGGCAAATAATAATTGAAAAATACGTGTTTGCAACTTCCCTCCACGCCACTCACCCCACTGTGAGAGGTTATCATGGAAAAACCAGAGACCAATGTCAAGTGCAACATCTGGAGAAAGTTCCAGCAAACAAGACAAGCTCTGTTTTTTTTCCCCTCTTTCTGCTTGCTCTTGGCAAAATTCTATTATTTCCCCCCCTTTCCTCCTCTCCTTCACCATGTCTGCTCCCCCACTCCGCTCCACGGTCCCCTAATTGAATCCTACAATGACAATGTTAGTGCTGGAGTTAAACTTTTAAGCCCACTGTTCAAGTTGGTTCAGAATTAGGCCAAGTGTATTCACTCACCCTAGCCAGGATGTAATCTACTATTTAGATGCATTAAAAAAATAAAACTGCTCGAGTTTTGTGGAACCACTTATGTTTGTAACTGATGGGATTGAGAGAAACCACAGAAACTGGTTTTGTTTAACCATTCCAAAACCTGTTCTAAAACGTTGTTTCGTTATCATTGCATAGATCATAGGAAATAACTCTGAATGGAACAACAGGCTTTTCTTATGAGATGAATAACTTGACATCTCATGGTACCATTAAAAAAATATTCCGAAGCCAACTCACTTGTCCTTATACATATCAGGTATTCAATACATCCACATACAACACTTGCCACACAGATTTTCTTACCTTGCTGCCAGCCCTCCTGGCCTCAGGTTTGAGACCCTTGGCTTTCCATCTTTGTCTGTGCCACCAGATATAGTTAAGCCAAGGGTGCTTCCCTCTTTCTTAATCAGCTCCACAATGGTGACCCCTCTGAATTCCTCTGAAGATAAATATCAGAAACAAATCAAACTGTAACTGAATATTTCAGCGGAAGGTACCTTTGGTTCACACCCTGGGAGCACTATATCCCTGTGTATGGTGGGACCGAGCATAGAACTAGTGAATTTATTTGGGAAAAAAAAATACAGAAAAATTGAGACTAGGGTATCAGCAGCAGAAGGGTAGAGGAAAGGGAGACGAGAGGGAGAAAAAAAATATAAAATAAAATAAAAAGGACAATAGGATGGTTCCCTTTCCTGTCAACTCGTTCATCTCATTTCTCCCTTTTCACTTCTGAAGCAATATCTCCTTTTACAGAAACTCAGGCAGAAACTTATGGTTTCTTCCAGGTCACTCCTACCTATTTTGGATCACGACAAAAATATCTGTATCTATTTAGACATTTGATGCTTCGGAATAACCTGACCCACATTGTAAACAATTACCACTACTAAATATTTATATTACACTAGTGCCCAGAGGCTCCAAACAGAATCAGAATCCAGTTATGGTGGGTGTTGTCTCAAGTCACACTCCTCAGGGTAGTCAATAGGCGGACTGTGGGCCAAATCCGGACCGCCGGATACTTCTGAATGGATCTTTTTATTTACTTATCATCGTTATTGTTATTACAGTGTGAAAAATGTTTCTCTGGAGTCTGGACCTTCACTATACCTTGACCAAGAAATTTGAACCTTGACAAAAAGATAACTGACTACCCCTGTCAGCTTTCATTCTAAAACAAGTGATGTACAAAAGTTGAGACGGGTAGTGGGATGCAACCAAATATGCACACAATTGACTTTACATGCAACTTTTAAAAACATAAATGATAACTAAAGGGCCAGCTCATCTTATCTGCCCACACAGTGCACCATTAAATTGGCTGATTTCTGGGGGTGTCTACACGGCAAAGAAAAACCCGTGGCTGGCCTGTGCCAGCCGACTCAGGCTGCATGGCTGTTTCACTGCCATGTAGACTTCACTCTAGGACCCTGTGAGGTGTCTAGCTGCTGTGTAGACATACCCTTACAGGTCTTGAAGTAGAATTGTGTCCTGAGGAGAGATTTGGCGTAGGAGTGGCTGTCTGGATCAGCTGAGGAAAAGTATACCACCTATAAGCGGTTGGATGAAAGAAGGTGCTGGGGGAGGGCGGGGGGTTGTAAGAGCATAGAAGGCACGCAGATGGAAAAAGAGAGGCTGGTATTACAGACAAGACAGACAGACAGGGAGGAGAAGAGCTGCGCAGGACATTGTGTGTGAGGACAAGAAGCTTGAGCCTGATCAAGTAAAACAGAGGGTGGCAGCGGAGGGATTCAAATGTGATGTGATGAGGTCAGAGCAACAGCCAAGAGCGATTGTCTCAGCAGCTCTCTGTTTTGTATGGACCAGAGAGGAGCAGCATGGGTGTGAGGGAGGCTGGGGAAGAGGAGGTCACAGTAATCAAGAGGGGAGATGTGGGCCTGGACAGACAACACACAATTGATCTTAGAAATTCTGTGGTGGAAGAAGTGGTAAGATTCGGACGTGCAGGGTATGAGATGCGAAGGAGTCAGATTCTGTTGGCATATGGACAGGCAGCTAGGGAGATACGGATGGTGAAATCCTTTCCTTTAGGATAGTTTTCAGTTGCAACTGTACTCCACCCTTCTTCAGCTTGCCTGACTTGTCACAGGTGTTTTGACATTTTCCATACCCAGCTGGAGTCAAAAGTATTGGACACTTATAATGGATATAGGCCGAGCATGTTTTACAAGACATAATGGTTATAAATATTTATAACGGAGTCAATTATGTGGTACTTAATCCCCTTGTCTACCGTGTTAATGTCAGTTCTCTTTTTCCTGTGGACATGACATTCTTCACATCCCTGCCCCTTCCATTATTTTAAGAGTGAATATTTGTTTGCAATTGGTGAACAATATTGCCCTGGCATACACAAGAAATGTTAAACATTGTTAACTGGTGCCAGTTTTCGACACCTTACACCTAGTGTTCGAACAGTTTAAAGCCAGCCTCCCTAATGATTTACATTTTACACGGACAGGGAAGCAGAAGGAAAATAAATGTTGGTGGAATTTTCAAAAGCGCCCTGCATTGGTGCAGAGGGAGAGGTAGGGCATTGCCTATGTCTGGGATTCAAATCTCAGTTGGGTTGCAGCTGAATTTGGTAGCCTCAGACTAGTCTCCTGGGGCTATTTGTCCGCATGACAGAAACAACATATTATGGGCTCTCTTTGCTCAGGCAGAAGACTAGGAACAGCAGAAGACTGGCGGGGGAAAAAAAACAAACTTGGGTGTCTTCTTGACAGAGCTTGGCATAGGAAACTTGCCCAGTGTCTGCCTATGCTACAAGCTATTAGTCTCCATTTTTCATGAGCATTAAAGTCATTTATAATTTTTTAAAAAGACAACTTTTAACCTTAAGAGGAAAAATATGCTGTGTGACACAGAAGAGACTCACAAGAAGGGGACACTGGCCACTTGAAATGCACTGTAAAGAGCAGCTCCAGATCAGGGCTTTGGAAGCTGCAAGCTAAAATCTTGCATCTTTACAGTGAATGGTCAAAAATGAGCTTGTCTGGATGGAATAATGCAGCAGGCTCAATTGAGATTTGCTACAGAGAGGGGGAACATTTAAAGATTTGTAGAGTTTGCATTTTCAGGCCCTGAAAATCTCTGGAATCATTTATCACTACAGTAGCTCTCTGCAACTGTAGGGTTGTTTTTGCCCCCCTTTTGCTTGGCGTATAGATCGTTTTAACCCTTGTGGTGCCAAATGACAATTAGTCTGTGAGGTCTGGCTGGCACTTTGCTCTTTGTGCAATGCCACAGTAACGAAGCAAGGTGCAATTTCTTTGAAGTCACTCTGCATGTTGCTGTTTGTAAAGCACATCCCCCCGCCCCCACCTGGAGCCGGTGTACTTGATTAATGTGAGCGGGGAACCTCTTTGTGATCTAGCATCGTTTGGAAGGTATTCAATCTCTGCTGTGCCCCCATTTAACATGGCAAGCGTTGATTCATTCTCAAATTTTATGTCCATTATGCTCCTGGTCTTTAAACTCAAACAGTTTTGATTCACCGCCAAGTACAGTAACAGTTTTCAATTCACCAATCCAGGATTTCAGTAACTGCCAGAAACTTTCCCACTGTTCCCCGCTGTTCTAAACAGAATGCCATCCGGCACTATCTTACAAATTTCCTCTTGACTAAAGAGACTACTGATCAACACAGATGGTGCCACAAGGGGTAATTATTAGCTCTTCAATGGGGCTTGATTTTGGTCCTTGACAAGTGTTAAAAAATGAGAAATCCCATTGTGCAATTATCCATCTTGTGGGTTCAAGGAGAAACTCAACGCCTAGAATGAAGTTGGAAAATAGTTTTTTTTAATCTATCGGTCAAGATAAACAATGTCCATTAAGTGAGCTGACTAAATGGGATCTAGGTCTTCCAAGATACCTAAGAAAAGCCAAGACAGATAGTTAATTATTGGCAAGACACCCAAGAGCCACCTGCAAAATCATTTTATGAAACACCTGACGAGGGGCCTATCTGAAATAAGTTTGGGGTTCCAGTGTGGTTCCCATCATAATTCACCACCACCACCTTTGTTGGCAGTCTCAGAAGAGAGAGACCAGTGACTGGCCAGGCTTGGTGAATTAACCATCCCTAACAGTGACCCCCTCCAGGTCAGGGATAAGTTACATCAACACGGCTTTCCAACACCTTTTCATCCCCTTCACATACAGTCAGGGACTGATTCAACCTCCAGGATGAGTTAGAATAGTCTATAGTCTCTTGCTCCAGCCCAGGATCACAAGAACACAGCGCACACTGGGCATGAACCTTCCCATCCCTGGAATACCCACTACACCAGGGAGGTCAAGAGCAGGAGGCACAGAGCTGGCTACGCTAGCTTGTTTCCATCTTAGAATTCACAAGGGGTGCAAAAAACAATGGAGCAGGGCAAATATCTGCCCCGTCCCTACCCCCCAAAAACACATTCAGTACAAATCCCACAGATCCTCGCTCTACTTTTCTTACTTTCATCTTTCAACATACATACGAGGATACCAAGCCCCCCCTCTTTGTTAGAATGTGTGTTCATTGGCCAGTGTGGCCATCTGACACTGTTCAAGAGCATTGTAATGATCTACAGAAGAGGCCTACCACCAGTAACAGCAGTGAAAGTTTCTCCATTTCCACACTACATCTTTGGCCCCCTATCGGCTTTTCTGCACTGGAAAATTACATCATGTTAGAATGTGAGTGAGGAGTCACGGTACCTAACACAATGTTAAACACAATTTAGAGGTTGGCAGAGACTTGGACTGTCATATTTAATGCTGCATGTGGTCAAGGTTAACCCTAGAAGACATCGGTCACAACTAACTACAGCGTGAACTCAGAGTTGATCACAAAGAGCTGACATGTTGCTAAACATCTCAGTCCCAGTCCACACCAAGTGTTTAGCACTGTTCGCTTGCTCCCATGATGCCTCAATGAAACCTGGCAGAAGTTTGTCAAAGCAAAAAAAAAAAAAAAAGTTTAAAAAAAAATGAAGAATTTCACAGCCCTCCCCCCACCATACTTTTCTTGAAAAGGTTTGATTTTTTGCAATCTTTCCATAGCCTTTAAAAAAATAACCCTATTATAGAAGTTTTTCATTTACTGAAACACCAGGGATTTGGTAAACCATTTACTGAAAAACCTGGGTTTGGCAAACGGAAAACATCAAGCACCATTTTGATAATGGTTTTGATTAAAAATTCAGTATAAACAAAGTCCCCAAAAAATACAAAAAAATGAGTGTTTGGAATCCTGTGTAATAGAAAAAGCTTTGAAGTTTTAAATGTTTCATGGTTCCATTCTTCAGCCAGCTTCAGTACATTTGTAGCGCCCGCAGGCCCCAAGCAGGGCCCAAATTTAATAGCAAAATGGAGTCTCGAGTTCCAAGTTTATTCGTATCTCCAGCTTCAAGCTGTATCTCCCAGACAGGCTGCCCTGCAGATGCTTGCCCATTCAGAACTAGGCCTAGATCACAAACTCCTTTCACCAGGTTCCAATCATCATGCACCGACTGAGCAAATGGCCAGTTTTTGTCTTCTCACTGCGTATGTCTACACTGCTGTCAGGAGGTGTGACTGGAATCTGCGTAGACATAACCAAGCTAGCTTTGATTGAGCTCGCTCTTTAAAAACAGCAGTAAAGCCATGGCAGCCCAGGTCATCCGCCTGAGCACGTACCCAGGATCCTGGGTGGGCTTGTACGGGCCTGTGCCACTGTAGCTTCACGGCTATTTTTAATGAGCTAGCTTGAGTATGTGTACATGCGCTGCAATCTCACCTCCAGATTACAGTGTAGACTTGTCCATTGAGCCAGAACCTCTGGAGCGGATGGCAGAGTGGAGGGTGGCTGTACTTCTCATGAGGCAGCATAGAGAGAGCGGATAGACTAAGGCTCCTTGATCAGGACAAGTGGAAGGGAAAGTTTTATAAGCTTGAATTAATAGGCAAGGGATAAAAAAAAAGTTACCAAATAAAATAGGCAAGGAATAGTTACCAAGTAACTGATAATGGCAGCCAACAGAACAACAGAAATTGCTGGGGAGACAGGCAGATCTACCAAATACATTAAAATATCAAACTAGCAAGACATTTGCCGACCACCCTCACCACTTCTTTCCTCCCGCCTTTCCCTCCACCTCCTACCCCCCCATTTCTTTTAAATTGTAAGATCTTCAGGGCATGGATAGTCTTTCTCTAGACCTGTACAGCGCTTGGCACATTTTAACCACTATTGTAATAAGAACAACACAGAACAAATCTGCGCAGCTTAGTACCTGTTACATTCCACCCACAATGGGACCAACCATACCGCGGTCTGTTGCTCTGATTACTGCTATGCCGCCGGTGGGGGATGACAGCTACATTAGAGTGGGAACAAGTAGTAGTTCTTTCATTTACCTGGAATGCTTTGCCTTCTGGAGACGAGGGCTGTGTCCAATCCACCTGAGTCTTTGCTCCCCTTCGAGTAAGGGCCATCATCTTCCGGGGAAGAAAAAAAACAACAACAGAAGCTAAGATTATACTGAAAACAAAAGCTACTTTTAAGAGTTCATCCATGACCATTTCTATAGATAGTGTCTCATCCCAGTTCCTGGCTTCAGGTGAGAAAGGTTTTATTAACCACAGGACCACTTCACAATCTAAATTGGCTCTACGGCCTTTGGGGGAGGGAGGGAAAGAAGAGACAAGTGGGGTGATAACACACACTGATTTATTTCTCTGGGAGCTAATCCTTTAGGAGAGCGCAAATTCCCTTAGTCCTGTAATCATGTGCAACAGTAGAGATGAGGAAAAGCTGTAACATCAGTCTCAAGTTTTAAGCCTGTCATCATGCTTGTGAAGAAACGCATGGTCTTTGGAAATGGAGTAATACATCAGGATACTAACAGGGCACTAAATCACCATACTTGAATTAAATTGCCTATTCTTAGAGATCCTGTTCTTTCAAAGTCACATTTCCTTGCTACAGCTTCAGCTACTGTACAGTAGAGAAACCACCTTCTCTTTAAAAAGGCTTAAAAATGCAGGAATAGAAGGAAATGGTGTTAGAAAGAGACTTGTCTGACATCAATTTAAATCCAAATGCAAGTATTAAGTATGATTTATCTATTCGTACTGGAAGATGCATATAGTTTATTCATGGGGAAATCAGGATACTGAAAAAAAGAAGTGGAAAAAAAGAGGCTTTTAAAATTGACTGAACCAAATACGCCAGTCATTAAGTTTTCAGGAGAGGTTAAAGCAAAGCAAATGTCAAGAAACTTAGGAATGCAATGATTGGTATTCCACAGTATCTGGTTTCTATAATCGACAACAAAGACTTAAAAATAATTCTCTACAACATAGATATTTATTACGTTTCTAATCACTGAAGTATCTGGGGATGGGTTTCCAATCATTTAGGATGGAAGAACTGATTAGATAAAGAATCAAGCTGAACTATCACTCAGAACTGTGAAGGCTAAAAATTGTAAAGTTCTTGTTTAGTTTGAACTGAATAAACACTCCCACTCATTCCACTACCACACATATACGAAGTGCCTTTAGTAACTGGGCACTTTGAACATTGCAGATCAATACATTTTCAGTAAATCTTGGTTTAGAAAGTTAGGGAGACTATACTAAAGAAATGCAGGATCAGATAAACCCAATTCCCATTCACTGCATTCCTGGGGTATCCTGAAACTCATCTTCAATAGCTGTAAAGATTACAAAATTTAGTTAAAATAAAAATCTGGAGAACAATCTCTCTTATTTGCCCTCCCCCAGTAAATTTATGTACAGGTCAGAGACAACAGGAGTTTTGCTTCTCTACTAAGGTAAAGGACCCAATTTACACTCCATTTAACTCCATCAAAAGACAATTAGCTTGTAACTCGCTGAAAACAGTGGGCTTCTATGGGGGTTATAAATCAGGGCAGATTTTGGCCCCACATGAGCAAAGAAAAATGCTTGGTTACTTTACCTCCTACTGCTACCATTCTATTATTATTAATTATTATTATTATTAATGCAGGTCTATTCACTTTCTGCCTGACCACATCATCAAGTGCCAAGAACCCAGCAAGTACAGGCACTCAAGATTTGCAGCCCGCCTGAAGCAGTCATGGAGCTAGACAGACAGCAACCAATTGCCTTGCCAATCTACACATTTGCCGTTAGCGCAACATGTAATGACGATCTCTAAAATGGAGGGCAAGACACTTCCTTTAAAAATAAATAAAAGGAGTGGAGCAGGTAAGGCCTCTTCGGAATGAAACCACACGGTGTGAAATCCCCCTTCCAAGATCTGACAGCACAACACAAGCAGTCTATACCAGCATTGAAACAGGCTACACTTGTTCAGATAATTAAAGCAATCATCAGGCCGAGGCCCTGATAGCCGATAGGAGCTTGTATAGCTTGGCCCCAATTCTAGGATCAAAAAAGGTGTGAAAGTTAATTTGCATTTATAATGAAAACAATCCTTTGGGTGATGCAGAAGTGGGGGGCAGGGTTAAATCTGGGCTTAATATTCTGGATATAGGTTTAATTTACTAAGGACAGTTTAGCTGCAGCACCTGGTTTAAAAAAAAAAAAAATGAAGTCACTCTCCTGCCCTCTCCTCCCCACCAATACGTCCTTGATGGGGAAGCCATAACACCGGGAGACCTTGCACTGTGGGGACCTCAGCCATGAAGGTCATTACTATGATAGGAAACACCTGCCTTAGAGGGGAGCCCCCAACTTTCACTCCTTACCTCGCAGTGTCACTGAAAGGGACAGCTAAGGGGAACAAAGAATTCAGTGCTTCACAATGCAGCTCAAAATGCACCAACATACAGTCTAAACTGCCCCTCCAGTTTCGGTCCCTCAGTCACTGATTTTGGCACCGCTTTCCTTTGGGCAGGGGCAGATCCTCACACGCAGCATTGCCAGGCACCCCAGCTGCTCCCCAGGCACATCTCCCAGCCCTGACCTCAAACTCTAGGCCTGCTGTGTCCCTGCAGCAGCAGATACCAGCTGCTAGGCCCCATGCAGTCTCTTCTCAGACAGCATCACCACCCTCCAGTGGGACAAACAGGAAGTAGAAGTGGGATCTCCTGCCTGCCCTCTAGCTAACGGGACTCGGGGGGGGGGGGGGGAGGGATGGAGAGGCCACCTCCCCTTGTTTGCCTACCTCTTAAAGGCTTAACTAAATCGGGGCTCTGGGAGCAAGCCAGTTTTCACAGCACTGCCACCACCATGTAGAGTGGGGGATCCACACTACAAACGGGCATGAAACGTCGGGTCTTCTCCATTTCCCTAGCGGTCAGGGGAGTGAGTGTGCCTAGTAACTGAAGAAAGATTTCTGGAATAATAGCACAGGGCCACCTCCTTTCTGTAAACAACCACTTCTAGCACTGCTGAGTAAGCCATATAGAGCGCAATGCCGAGGATCACACAGCAGAGTCCATATTAGCCAAAATTAGATGAATCCAAAAGCAAGAGAATGCTGCTTTGACCATATGGACATCCAGCCTTCTGAATAAAACACCATGCCATGATGACAATGTGCAGGCCTTGGGGCATTTCCCTTGATCACCATAGCCTCAATCTTACAGTAAGCAGGCCAACAGCTACGTTTCAAAACAGGATTTCTGCTTCAGCAACTGTCGTCAGAACAGTCAGCAGCACAGAGCTCTGCCATGCTTGGCGCACGAGAGATCAAGATCACGCCATTAGGAAAGGGCATCTTTGGGTCTGAGGCCGCCAATTAATCCAGAATGACACCAAGCCATTTGCATTCTGAACTTGTCAAGAGGAAAAATTTTTTTTTTTTTTTTTTTTCCTTTTTTTAAAACATGAAGTATAGGGTAAACTGGCCTGGCAGAGACACTCAAGGTGCTACCCTTGAGGCAAAATGCTACTGTATATAGCAAATGCAAAGCCAGCATTACTGGGAAACCACAGAAGAGGATCTGAAGCCAGCTCAATAATCCGATAGCAAAGTACAGCAGCCAACCATCTGCTTCACATAAACACACCACCCCAGACTAGTTAACCACCAGAGCACTTCTATGCTTAATTTCCCTGCAGTAGCCCAAATAAACACTGAATGTGAAGTCTCACGTTAGTAGCTGCTATCCTCTCACATCCAAAAAATGCTATAGCTGTTGGCAAACAAATAGGCTTTCCATTCTAGGAAACAACCCAAAGTAACTAAATTTCCCTCAGATTAATGGCAGCCATCATCAACAGCTAAGCAGCTAGGACAAGTAATGAAGTTCCATTCAGTGTTCATGATTAGACATGCAGAAAGGATGCCGGTCAACAAAATCCTCTGGTATTTCATCGACAGACAGATCAGCTGGCAAATAATGAGCATCAAGAGTCACCTCCCTCATGTGTTCTTTCCTCCAAAGAAGTTTATTATGCTAAAATGTTTGTTTTTGCTCATTATCTGCCTAAAATGTTTGCGCAGTTAAGGAAGCTGCCGCAGGAGGCCTGTCGAAGTGTGAATTGGCTTTTGCTTGCGTTAGATTCCCCACTGAGCAGCCCATTGTTCATTTTCGGCCGATTTCCTGCTCCGCCACTCAAACTGGCATTAACGGAGTTGTTAAATTTGTTAAAATTTTAATGTTTTATGCTTAGGAATCTCCACTCTTCTTATCTCTGTTCCCTTACACAAAACATATTCCTAAGAGGCTCTGGTAAGCACAATAATCACTTCATTGGCATACATTGTATTGCCAACCTCAAGTGTTCAAAATTCATGAGTCCCCACTCCTGCCCCCACCCAAATAACGAAACTGACTTACAAATGAGGTGTGGATATTAGCCAATAAAAAGAACCAACTATATATTATATTTATTACTTTCTGGTGTTGGAACCTTTGGGGTTCATGTCTTCAAGCTTTTCACAGCCAAGACACTAGAAACTCATTAAAAAAGAAAAATTGAGATTCTCAAATAGTCACGTGAATCCAGGGGCTGGGGTTTTAAAAACCAATAGCTATCACAAGATTAGTGATAAACCCATGAGAGACAGCAACACTGCACATGTTTTTCTACTAGGATCTGTGCCAATTAAAAGGGTTCTACAAAATTCTTAGATGCCTTTTCCAAAATTTCAGTTCCAATATTAACACAGGACAACCTCCCACATACCCTTCGCGCCGTGGCATGGCACTGGTGTTCTGCTGCAGTGTGAACAGGTTTTTATAACAGGAGCACACCTGCAGTAATAAGCATCAAGTGGGAGGAGTAGGGAAACAAGAACGGTGACAAAACCACATGGAAGTCACCACTAAGGAGATGAGAAAGGAGGCAGAAGCACCAGAGTCAGGATTCAACTCTAAGGCCCTGGGAAGGCTACAATGCTTACCACAGTGGGTAGACAGTTAATGGTACGGTTGACTCAGCGTGGTATATGCCCAGACACGACATGCTCACTAGCACTTAGGTATAGCATTTTGTCCTGCTAGAGGCCTAGGCTGGCAAATGGTGTGTTCCTGGTCTCAGCACACCATTTTAGACCACACCTATTTAGCCAGCTTGGCCTGTGCTCCTATCTCCCAGGTTTGTGCCTAGGACATCACAGCAGCTGCACATACTACTGCTGGCACTCTCCAAACAACTCCACTGGGCACTATCCCATGCTGAGGCAGTTTGGGATAGCTACTGAAGTTTTCCCAGAATGCATAGGTGCAAACATAGTTAAGCAGCATGGCAGGTGTGGATGCACAAACATGTCAGCAGAAAAGCTGCAGCAGGGCACAGCTCAAGAATTGATCATCGTACATAGATCAGACAAGAATGGAGGTCATGGTTGTGCTTATACGGACAAGACCAAGGTGCCACCCCACTTCTCCGTAGAACAGTGGTGCTTCCCTCTTCCCAGTAGGTTTCTGTCCATAGTCCCTGGAATCTGCTCCTTGTGATGGCATCATAGAGGGAGAGGTGGGGTGGAAGAATGTTGCTAAGTTTTAAACATGCCGGGATACCTCACAGACAGGTGCTTCCCAGCCAGACTGTGCATATTGGGAATTTTAGCAAGGTCTGAGAATCCTAAATTTAACCTAAAATTAAGTTAAATTACCGTTTATTTTTAAGGAAAAAACAAACCATCAGGATACAAAGGTATGTCTAATTATGTATTTTTTTGTGGTAGAAACACACAAAAAATCTCGGCAGCATCCCTTTAAACTTGTCCTGGCTATAAATGCTCTCATGACATACCACCAGATGAGGTCTATTTCACTCCGTGAGGTCAGTGGCAATATAACCACTGAGTGCAGAGTCTCAAGGTACCAGGAAATCTATCACAGGGTAACCAAAGAATGAGACGCCATGGTAACACTCCACAGAGCTGCAAGGAAACCTGATTGAATTTCCACTGAAAACCTATAAATGTTCAAAGACTGAACATCTACTGAAAATTCTGAATGTCTGTGTGGCTGCAATCAAATCAATCAATCAAGTAGCCTCCACAAGCGGAGTTGCCTTGAGATCGAAGACCTGCAATGCATTTATTAACATTACAGCACAGAGAGGGAGGAGATAGCTCAGGGGTTGGTAACAGGCTAGGGAGTCTTTCCCACCCTAAGGCTGCAATTCAGCAAGGTATACGAGCAGGTGCCTGACTTTCAGCATGAGAGTTCTATTACATTTAATGGGACTACTCACACTGAAAGTTGGGCACCTGCTTAAGTACCCGGCTGAATTCAGGCTTACGTCACTAGTTCAAATCTTGCCCAGATTAGTAGGGACCAAAAGATGTTCCTATGGTACAGCTGTTTGGTGGTCTATGTGAAAGAAACTAGGAATCTTGATCCAAGTTACTAATGAATATTAGTTACTATTAAATATTACTGCTAACCTCATTCCCTCCTCTCAGAGCTCCGTCACAGGTGTGACTGACTAACCTCTGTCAACGGCAGACAGTCCAAGGACGGCTGGGCCATAGAGAGAGCAATCTCATCCCACTAGAGGGGTTCCCTTCAGTTCACAGCTGGGGCATGTCATCCAGGCAACATGGGGCAGCATGCTGTGCTGTTTTCTGTTCCTTGGATTTCAGTCTCCAGAGCTGCCAGGCTGTAGGCTTTAATGATCATTAAACTCATGCCAAGTTGTAACAACAGAAGCCCCACCACCAGTAAATACAGCTGAGTGCCAGATCACAAGGTACCTACTGGCACCCACAGGGTGGATACTGGAAAGTAAAGTAATTTCCTTGTTGCTAGCAATCTAACCCACTTTTCATCCTTGAGGATTCGGATTACACGTTCCAGGCCTAAGACAAAAGTATGCAAACATAGAAATCCAAGGCCAGAGTTATAGTCTATCAGTAGGGCCCTACCAAATTCACGGCCATGAAAAACGTGTCATGGACTGTAAAATCTGGTCTCCCGCCATGAAATCTGGTCTTGTATGTGCTTTTACCCTATACTATATAGATTTCATGGGGGAGACCAGCATTTCTCAAATTGGGGATTCTGACCCAAAAAGGAGTTGAGGGAGTGTCACAAGGTTATTGTAGGGGGGTTGCGGTACTGCAAACATTACTTCTGCGCTGCTAGCTGGGAGCCCAGCTCTGAAGGAAGAGCTGCCACCAGCAGCAGTGCAGAAGTAAGGATGGCATGATATGGTATTGTCACCCTTCTGCGCTGCTGCCTTCAGAGCTGAGCCCTTAGTCAGCAGCCGCCCAGCTCTGAAGGCAGCAGCGCAGAAGTAAGGGTGGCATGGTATGGTATTGCCACCCTTCTGCGCTGCTGCTGGTGGGATGCTGCTTTCAGAGCTGAGCACTCAGTCAACAGCTGCCGCTCTCCAGCTGCCCCGCTCTGAGGGCACCAAAAAAGTAAGGGTGGCAATACCACAACCCCCCCTAAAATAATGCAGAGGTCAAGACAGTACATGTCATTCAAAAAAAGGTGTCATCCAAATATAAGCAGATAGATAGTAAGTTTAGTAAGTCAATACCCATCCACCACCCACAGAAGGCAGGCCCACCCATCCCAGTGTTTGATGGGATGGAGTACGTGAGAATTATGGCAGGTGTTCCTACATCTCTATCGCCTCACTTTCTTCTATGGCAACAGAAACCAACCTGCTTCAAAAAACAGCTGAGAGAGACAGGGTAAGTGAAGCAATATCTTTTATTGGACCAACTTCTGTTGGTGGAAAGACAAGCTTTCAAGGTCTGAAGAAGAGCTCAGTGTAAGTTTGAAAGCTTCTCCCTCTCTCCACCAACAGAATTTGGTCTAGTAAAAGATATTAGCTCATCCATTCTGTCTCTCTAAAATATTGGACCCAACATGGCTACAACACAGCATTATGTCGATAGACAATCACCTGTTCAGACAGAAAGTCTATTTAGGAAAGACTAACTGAAAGAACAAAGGGCACACTACACTGAGTATCTGTGAGCAGGTATGTCTGTCTAAAAGCCTTGTTGGAAAGCCACCTATTTTTAAAAGAACCCTGTGGAGAGCAGCTGTGAATGGCAGAGTCTGATGCAGCAATGAGTCAGAGATACGCAGTTAAATTGTTCACTGTCTTCTTGTTCTTTACTGGAGTCTTTTCCATTCCCTGATAAGGGAGATGCTGCTGTTTTGCATCGTAACACAGAATTTATTAGCCAGGAAACCAGGGTCCATGACTATAAAGCACCACTGTGCTTCTCCCCTGCTTTCCCTTTTCATATTCAGAACTTATTGCCGTCAACTCCTGTACACAAGTCCATGCCTAAGTGTTGCTAGGTTGTTGCAAAGGACGACTTGCAGGTGCCGAGAACATACCTCTCACCTGCTGTTAAAGGGCACAGAACTACAGAGTCAGAACTGAACTGCTTACTGTACAAACACCATTTGTTACCGAAGTGCTGGTCATGTCAAATATGCATTACAAATTTACTGCTGCCTGCTCTCCAAATAGCCAGTGCCTCCCTTCTCTGTTTCTTCAGCCTCACTAGCAGAGGATCTTTTGCTTTGCAATATCTGAGGGGGTGGGGTGGGGGAGGGGAGAGAGGCTGTAGGGGGATCAGAATGAGAATCCATAGTAAGGGGGATATCAGTCCAATCAACTTAGTACATGAGGGAAAAATGGATCTGCATTATGAAGGTCTTCTTGACTGTCTTTTTCGAATCCAATGGATTGTTGCATGGATAGCTGCCAAGTTCAGATCTGAACTCCATCAAAGATTATGGGCTGGGGAATCATTTTGAACACACAAGCTTTACACCCAGGTTAGCAAAGATGATGAATTATGCCCCACACCAAGCATAATGGTTAAATATTGTACAGAAAGGGTGGTCCATTGATTAGGGTGCTGGCCTCAGCTGCAGGAGACCAGGGTTCAGTTCTCTACTTTGCCACAGGCTTCCCATGTGATCTTAGGCAAGTCAATTAGTCATTCTGTGCCTCAGTTCCCCATCTGTAACGTGCACCTTGTAAGGAAGAGCGCCATTGTGAGATGTACATTAAAGAGGAGGTGCTCAGATACTACGGTAGTAGGGTTTATATGTATGTTAGATAGATGGAAAACACTTGAGGCCACCGCAGTCTAATGCCCTGCTAATGCAGAATTATTCCCTGCTGTATATTTTCGATTAGTTTGTCCCTTCTAGATTTAAATCATGTCCTAAATAATGGAACTTCCACAACTTCCCTCAAGAAACTGTTCTCAATCCAAAACAGATCTGTGCACAAATAGCAGGTGTTTGATCTGCTAAAAAAATTAGAGACGAAGCATCCAACAAATAGTCTCAAACAAAGAGCTGGTCTCAAAATAGCATTTTCCAAGAAAAATTTCAACTCATTCATATATATATATATATATATATATTCATAGAAATGGACCATAAACAAAAATAAACCACATCACAAAAATCTTGTTGGGGTGAGGGAAGTGAAATTTGCAAAAGAAATCCAGTGTCTCATTTTGAATAAAGGTTATTTTTCATTCAAACATCCCCTCCCCCCCAAAATGCATCTTCTCTACTAAAAGACACCAAAGAACACAAACACGCACATTCCCACACAAAATTCCCACAGATCTCAGACTGTTTGGCAGTGGACTCTCAGGGTATGTCTACACAGCAATCAGAAGGAAGACTGCAGAACATGTACCTTTTTATTATTATTATTAAAAATAATTCTGCATCAGTTGGAGTCTTCCTATGGACTTCAGTCGGCTTTGGATCAGACCCCTAACTACAGCTGAACAGATTTCCACTGTCAGGAAGCTTTCCCCAGTACTCAGTGCCTAAATTCCTTTATAAAATTCCTGGTTTTGCTATAGTGACTCCAGCATCCTGTGCCTGGTCAATTACAAAAAGTCAAACCCAAGTTTATATTTGTGTTGTACATTTAAAAAAAAAAAAAACAACACACACCAAACAAATAGCATAAGTCTATAGCAATGAATATATAGAATTCTTATGCCAGGCATTCCAGGCTCCTGTTGAGGTTTTAAACATAAGATTCACTTTTACTTTGGGCGATTGCAGCACACGCCCTTTTTATTATTCTCAATATTTTGCTCATTGCACCAGAAAAAAAAAAAAAAAAGACTTAAAAATGTGTTTTGCATTTTTATTCTCTAGGAAACTGGCTGGAAGCATTTAGAACTGCAAAGGGCTATCTCAACCTCCACACAGGTAAACTTCACAAAACTCGCATACATTTACATCCAGGAAGCGCCTAGGCTTTCAAAAGCTGTGTGCAGGTGTTTATCAGCATGATTCTCCCGTTGGGAGCTGCTCAGACCTGAATGGGGCTTAGAAAGTGTTCTTCTTCCCCTCTTTTGCATTTGAGATATTCTTAAAATTGCCATCCTAGCAACCGTGCAGTTCAGCCTGAGCAATTTCAAAGTTATTTCTATGTTAAATGAACATATTTACTGACCAATTCAATGGCCAGCCAGTGATGGGCTGACAATATTTTAAACAAGGGCTTAAAATTTCCCATTTAGCCTGTGATAAACCCACATGTGCCAGGTATTCAGGAGATAACAGAGAAGAGAGATGAGGGACGAGGTGGGGAGGGAGAGGATCTTTTCTCTTTTGGCTTCCCTGTTAAAAACTAACAAAACAAAACAAAAGCCACACACAAATGTTTTCTCATAACAGCATAACCAAGGAAGGATGCAATACCATATACTGAGTGCAAAACTTCTACTTTGTTCCTGACAAAGAGACCAAAGATATGAATATACCAGCAGAGTTTTCAGTTTGTAGAATTTGTAGTGGGATGGTGGTGGTGGGGTGTCGGTCTCTCCCTCGTGGAAAACTCCAGGGCTACCTTCCCCTGGGAAAACATCTTGATAATACCTGACATTTAGTGAATTCCAGAGTCCGTTTACTCTTTATAAGCATTTTTGAGGCCTAGGGATGAGTAACCTCTGGCAGCAGTGATCCAACAGTAATCGGAGAGGAGGGAGACTCTAGAGGCAGAGAAAAATCTCTCTCTCTAACCCCTCAAATCTTTTCTTCAATTTGGTGGTGGGACTTTAACTAGGGATTCCTGACAGGATCTTCCAGAGCATTGCTGGAGCCATCTGAAAGGGGTTTCTCCTCCCCATCCCAGAAAGGTCATCATTCAGCACACACCCAGGCTGTTTGCTTGACTGAAGAGCCAAAGGATCCCAGCTACACAACCACCCGCCACCCAAGTGTCCTCTCACTCTCTTTTCCATGCGGCTCCCTACATCTGGAAGCCACTCAGCCTTCCGTCTGCTATGCCTCCAACATACTTCTTCCAAAAAGCATAGCGGGCCCTAGTTGTCTTCATTGTGTGACGAAATGCCATCTTCCTAGAGATCCCCTGAGCACCTTACTTAATGCTCCAGTAAAGGATCTATGTTTTAACGAGAACCACTAACCATTTATTATTATTAAAGCTGCAAGTTTGTCACAGAAGTCACGATTCCGTGACATTCCGGGACCTCTGACTTCTGCAGCGGCCGGTGTGGCTCTGGGCCAGCCGCACCGGCCACTGCTGGGGCAGTCTTGGGCCACTGTGGCCCCCTCCCCCTCCAGCAGCAGGAGTTTGGGTGTGGGAAGAAGCTCAGGGCTGGGTGCAGGAGGGGGTGAGGGCTCTGGATGACACTTACATTGGAGGGCTCCCTGGAAGTGGCAACATGTCCGTCCCTCCCTCAGCTCCTATGCAGAGGCCGTTTGGTGCCTCTGCCTGCAGACTCCGCCTCCGTAGCTCCCATTGCCCACGGTTCTCGGCCAATGAGAGTTGCGGAGCTGGCACTCGGGGCAGAGGCAGTACGCAGACTGCCAAGGCGCCAAGGGAGGGACGCATATCGGCCCTTCTGGGGAACCACACGAAGCTGGGTTAGCGTAGGAAGCTTGCCAGCCCCACCAACACCCTCCCTCCAGCAGCACCTCTGGGCCGCCGCCCCCAAGTCCCCCAAGATTTAGTCAGGGGTCTATAGTACAAGTCATGGACATCACAGGCCCTGAATTTTTGTTTATGGTCCGTGACCCATCCATAACTTTTACTAAAAATACCTGTGACTAAAACGTAGCCTTTATTATTATTATTATTATTATTATTATTGTTCTTAGCAGCAAGACCTTGTATTGCACATGATTGGAAAAATGTGATGTCTCCTGTGCAATCATGCTATAGTAAAATATGAACTGTCCTTGTAATGGAAAAAACATTCATACCGAGTACATACACAAAAGCGGTAGCAAAGAGATAATAGGTATTTAGAAAGTTGATCACTCTTTTTAGCATACTTGGAGGAGGAGGGCTCCCCAACCAGAAAGCCAGAATCCTTAGTCAGGTTCTTTGAACATTAACCTGATCTTGACCAAGTAACAAACAACGTACAATGTAGCAGGTCAACATTTTATTGCAACTTTGCCTTAATAAAAAAAAGTTTCAAAATAAAAATATGCCATATAGCCAACAAAACCTCTTCCAACTATCACATCTCAAAACATCTGATGAGTTCAATCCTTGAGGGGGCCATTTAGGGATCTGGGGCAAAAATTTGTCTGGGGACTGGTCCTGCTTTGAGCAGGGGGTTGGACTAGATGACCTCCTGAGGTCCCTTCCAACCCTGATATTCTATGATCTGCTTTTCTTGCATCCCATCTCCTGTCCTTAATCCATTCAGGTTGTAAGCTCTTCAAGGCGGAACAACAACAAAGTCATCTTACTTGTCTGCAAAGCACTTGCTTTTGTTGCTCAACAAGTAACCCCTCAGCAGAAGACGACCAGTGAAGTCTCAAATTTGCCACTCTGAAATGCCTGCTGTATGATGGCAGGTCCTATTATGAGCATAGAAAAATGCTCCAGTTATTGCAATTGCCTATGGCAGCAATTGTAGAGATTTTAAAGACGTCATCTATTTGTACAATCGCGTCTTTCAGCACCTGAGCCACAGAGATACAGTCTGAGTGTCCCAGTCCATTCCAGAAGCAGGTTATGTTTCTTATTAGTTCCCTTTCTCCAATACACACAGAACACATTCAGTTTTCCCCTTTCTTTCTTCTCATGTCTTTATCCATTCTCCTACGAACCCTACTGAGGCATGTCAGTTTCACAACCCCTTGCTGCTTTATTCATGGCAAGTAGGTCTATAAAAAACAATAGCTATTGTTCAACTAAAAAGCTACATACCTGCTTTGTGTATGTTCCTTTAAAAAAAAAAGTTGACTTTTAAAGGCACATTTCATTCAATACCATTTTAAGCAGCTATTTGAAATCATGACGGATGTAATGACTTTGGAAATGATTATTTGTATTGCAGTAGCACTTAGCACAATAGTCCATAACGAGGGTTCCTATCAAAAGAAGTGGGATTCTGATGGATATGACATTGTTGAGAAATCAGAAGGGCAATTATTCTCTACTGCATGCCTTCCACAAGCGTATAAAGCCAGTGGAACAAAAGTATAGGACTAACAACTCTACAACCACTCCACACAAAGCATTTCTGCTGTTCAGGGAAAAGTGGGAGGGGAAATTCAGTACCCTCTGTACTTGTGTGCACAGAGCCCATTTACTCTGGTCTCTGCACAGAGTCCAGGTTTTGGCTCAATGTCTAACTAGTAAGGGTTGGCTTCAACACCCGTTGGCTTCAATAGGATTTTGAGCAGACTCCAAAGACCTGATCCAAAGCCCACTGAAATCAACGGCTGCCGAACCAGGTTGTAAACACGCAAGTTTAATGTCACCCTTATCTTTATGCTTTTATGGAAAGCAATTTATAGATCAAGGGAAGTTACAGGAGTCATGTCATCTTTTTGAGTATTTGCAGTCACTCTGCCATCAGTCTTATAACACCAGACACTGCTAAGAGTTATAGCCACCCAGAAATGCATTGCCTGTCATCTATTATTGGTTTGGAGTCCAAACTAATGTCATTTATCTAATCAGTGTACCTGGGGAATGCATAATACACACAGTTTCTAAAAACAAAAAACAGTCCTTTAGTATACATTGAGTGGAAATTAAAGAGAAGAATTACTTAAAAAGGTGACTGCAAAGAATTTTATTACATTGAGCTCGTTATCTATTTTGCTCTTCTAATGAGGTTTTCACTCATTTAAAGTTTTTCTTCAAAAACAGGTTGTGTTTTTTTCCTGCTTGTTTTGGTTCTTTTAACTTGAGAAAAATCTAGAATGGCTGGTTCTGTTAGAGGACCTGATGTGTATGTGTGTCAGATCACGTTTATTATGAGCCTCCCACCGGGACTGAAAGAGAAGGCCTACTTTAAACATTTTGGAGACGGGATGGTGTTGTTAATTTGTCATTGAAGTTAAACAGATATTAACAAACAAAACACACACCCCTTCCCCATAAAGTATCCAACTAACTATACCTTCCCTGCCAAATTTTTGGTTTTTCCACTCTAAGCTCTTGCCATATTACTATTTCACTAGTTCAGAGGTTCTCAACTGGGGGAGAGGGGGCCTGAGCAGGTTTCAAGGGGGCTGCCAAGCAGGGCCAGCATTAGACTCACTGAAGCCCAGGGTCCTGAGCCCCATCACCCAGGGCTGAAGCCTGAGCAATGTAGCTTCACTGGAGCCCCTGTAGCAGGGGGCCCCCAAGCAATTCCCTGCTTTCTAACTCTGGCCCAGGCTTTTATAAGTAGAAAACTGGTTACTGGGCACAGATGGCCCATTAAGTGTTTACAGCAATTGAGGGGAGGAGGCTCAGAAAGAAAAAGGTTGAGAACCCCTGCACTAGTTCACCAGAGACAAGACTTTAACTTTGTGCTAAAAACCAAGCAGAAACAACCCTTCCTCCACCCAAACCTTTTCAAACCACTCTCCATCATGAAGTAGTATTTTTAAGGGGGGAGGGGGAGAAGGAGGGGAATCCTTCTCTCCCACTTGCAGGACACCTTTAAATACACAGAATAGTTTCCTTTTGCATGAGGGACAAAAAAAAAAAGTTCAGAATCAAAACCTCCCAACTCATCGTGAGATTATATACTAGGGCCCAGATTTTTAAAGGGGTTCAAGTGTTGCTGCGCTCAGCGTTGTAATGCTTAACTGAATTGGGAAACTAAATCTCATTTTCAAAAATGGATTTAGGCACTTCAGAGCCAAATTCCCATTGACTGTCAATGGAATTTAGACTCTTAGGTGTCTAAACCCCTTTTGGTTCCTAAGTCAGTTAGGCATTGCAATGCTGTGCACAGCAACAGCCAAATAGCTTTAAAAGTTTGGGCGTAGAACTATTGAAAAATAATAAAAGTTGCATTTTCCAGTCAATCTGGCAATTTCTCTTATTCAGCATTGCAGACTGTACTGGGGAGAATCCAGCAACAGGATAGGAAACTGAAACAGTGATAATACAGTCAGCTGGTGCACCTGAAGAAACTACCTTTCAAAGTAAAAATTAAAAAGAAATAAGTTATAGTTCCAGGTCGGTCTTTTAAAAGTTATCCAACTGAGTGACTAAGACAGTGAGAAATGACGAATAAAATCTAAAGCCATTTCACAGGAAGAATGCCTCTCTAGATACAACAGGGTCTGTTAATCAGTTGAATAGACAGCAGTAAATCTGAGAGAGCAAGGGAACACATTTCTTCCTATTAGTTACAATCTGTGGTTGACACTCTCTCTTGTATTTGGGAATGGATCAAGAATGGGGATTGGATCTAAACCCTCTTGGACTTTCAGGGGGAAAAAACCAAACACACACTCTGATAAGTAGGAGTGGAGGAAATGCTACTGTTGGTATTTCTGACCTGGATGAAGCCACAAAATTTCTTGCAAAGAAATAAGTCAAATTAATGACTATTCTTTTGAGATTTAGCATCTAAATGTTACCGGGGACTGGATCATTCAGGTAACTGGGAATGACTGTTAGGGGGCCTTTTCTTTCTGCCTGTCTAAAATGCTTTCCAGCATAGTCAGTCAGAAAAGGAAAGTTACCACCCGTGAAAGGAAAGCAATTTCTCTTTCCCCCCTCCAAAACTGATTTTAAAAAATAAAAAGAGATTTCAAAATGTTTGAAATGACAAAATGTTGTCAAAAACAAACAAAACACAAAAAAACTCTGACCAAACAAACAAGCCCCACAAACACACCCAGAGCTTTTGGTAAACAAAAAGTTTTGATAACCATTTCAGTAGCTATTTGCATAAAAATGTGTTAAAACAAAAAAAATGCATCAATAATATTGATTAGTTTTGAAAAGATGATTTTATGACCCCCTTGGCCCCCCCGCCCCCCACATGCACTTTGAAAGATTTTGACCAGCTCTCCCTAGCACTGTATTGGCTTGATCATTAAAGGAGGTTAGTGCAATCACTCTGTTACAACAGCATGTCTGCAAATTGTGCAAGTACGCACAAAGTTTTGAGTGGCAGAAATAAGGGGGAAAAGAACAAAGCTCTGCATTTGTGGTACTGATAACATGGTGAGGAAGCTTGCGGATCTTAAAACGCAAGCCCCAGTTAAACAGCAATCTTGCTGAAATAAAAATAAATTCTTTGATCTATTTTACCTTTTCTGAACTCACTTTGGATCCTTAAGTGCTCTGGTAAGTCTGCACCTGCTAAAGAATTACTTGTTCTATTATGTTCTCCTAGGCCAAATCAAAGAGTAAGGGTTATTAACTTGCCATCTAGGAGAAATAACTTCCTCTGATTTTAAAGAAAAGGGCTCCACTCTGAATCCACATATTACAGGTCTGGAAAACACATCTCATTGTAAGAATCTGAAGCAGCTCAATTTTTTTTTTTTTTTATTGACGAGAAGGTCAAGAAGTGATTTGATCATAGTCCACAAGTACCTACACAGGGGAGAAAGTTTGTACACAGCTCTTTAATCTAGCAAAGAAAGAGATGAGAGCTAATGGTCAGAAGCTAAAGCTATACAAATTCAGATGAGAAACAAGAAATTAGTTAGTTTTACAGTGAGGATAGCTAGCCTTTGGAACGTTAATGGATGCTCCATTACTTGGTCTTAGACATCCATGCTTGATTTCAAAGCCATGCTACAGCTCAACCAGAAATTAATGGATGATGAGTTTCTTTGGCCTCTGTTATACTAGAGGTAAGATGACACAATCATAACAATCCCTTCTGCCCTTAAAATACATTAATATGAGAAAGTGGTGCTGGTTGAAAAAAGTTTGAAATTTGATGAACACAGTGACAATTTTTTCATGAAAAGTTCTCATGGATTTCAACCCGCTCTAAATCTGAGCTCTAATTCCCACCAGAATTAAATTATGCATTAATATCCATCTGGAGTAGACAAGCATTGGACAGCACATTGAAGTTGTGCTAAAGTTTTGCTCCTTCTGTTACTAGTAAGTGAGTGAGTGAGAGTGAGAGTGTGTGTAAAAGAATAGCTCTAGAGCATGGAGCTGAAATACAAATACAAGGCGGGATCTGTAGACCTCCTTACTAGATGCCCCAAATATATTTTATGAGGCAGCAACTATTTGCTGGACAAGGGCGTTAAAAACCGAGGGCTGCGTTGTGCTCTTGGTTATATCCGAGCTACCTTGCCAAGTTCAGTGGGGTTGTCTGAGAAGAATTCAGCCAATCTTGCCTTCTCAGATATAGATATTTATACTACACATGGAAAAAATTCAACTTTCATATCCCCAGAATTCTACGAGACACTTCTAGGAAACAATGTGAATTTAAGGTTGGTAATTTAAAAAGGGGGCAGCATTAAAGTCATACTGCAGAGCTTTTTATTTTTTTTAAAAACCACGTTCACTACTTCTGAGAAAGTGTGCTGCCCCGCATAATAGAAGTGCTCCTGAGAGTATACATAAAGTTTTAGCTCCTGTGCTAAATTTTCAGAGTGCTATATGGGGTTTAGCCAAGTATGGTAAAGCAATCTTAAGGAAACCTGAAATCCTTAATTCACATGTACTGTAGAAGATATTAACCCTTGGATAGGACAGAAAACAGACCCTTTAGTGTAGTGAATCTTATCCTAGTCCTCTCGTACTCCTCACCCCACTCCTATGTACATATCCCAGATCAATACATAAGCCTGGTCTACACCGGGGGCGGGTGGGAAGGGAAATCGAGCTAAGTTACGCAACCTCAGCTACGTGAATAATATAGCTGAAGTTGACATACTTAGATCTACTTACCGCAGGGTCTTCACTGCAGTAGGTCGACTGCTGATGCTCCCCAGTCGATGGAAGAGCACTTGGTGGCCGATTTATTGTGTCTAGTGAAGACGCGATAAATCGCCCCCCACTGGATCGATCAGTCGCTCCGGAGGCAAGTGTAGACATGCCAATAGTTTGGTACAACTGGCAGCCTCTGCTCCGGAAAGACCCAACAAGAGAGTAACAAGCTATGGTGAGGAAGCTCACACTGCAACTGGCTCACAGTCCTGTGGCACTTTTACATGCACCAGATTCACCCCCAAGTGAAAAGACTGGTTAGGAAGGCAGTACAAGCCCAGAGAATGAAATGAAGAACCATATGAGAGATTAGGTTGCACCAGGTCTGTAGCTGAGATTTATGCTAGTCCAGGTGTCCCGTGAATCAATCTTGATGGTTAAGGGGGGGGGGGGGGGGAAGATACACAAGGTAAAAATGAAACAAAACACATACGTAAATACAATGACATTTAATAAAGGTCTGAATGAGAGATACAGGCAGGGTCGGGGGGGGGGGGGGGAGAAGAGAACAGATACATATAAAAACAAACAAACAGAGTGGATGCCATCTGCCCTAGGATGAAAAATCAAATGAATTATGAGGAGCAGCTATCAAGGCTGTCTGAGATACTGTTTGTTATTGTGCTGATCTTATCATTGCTACGCTATGTCTGCAACAGAGTAATGAAAATTAGGGCATTTAGGAGATCCAAGACAGTCCTGCCCAACAATAGCCTAATGCCAGGTACATACATACATGTAACACCATACAATGATTTGTTACTGGGGGGTTGCTCAGGGGAGCTGGGATATTGAGATCTTGCACCTATAGGGTATGGTGGGGGCGGGGGCAGAGGAAGTGTAGGGGGGAAAAAAACAGGACCAAAGGCTCTGTTTTGGAAAGTAAAGGCTGATTAGGAATGAAAATCACAAGAGGTCAGATCTGGGAATTCTCCACCAGTCCTTTGAGATGAGGTGCCCGATGGCGGTTGTTTTTGAAGCTGCCACCTACCAGTTTGGTCTGCAATAAGCCCGGTTAGAATTTGGTTATCAAACTACACTAGAATGAAGCAATCCCTAGTTTTAGCCTCCAACTCCAATCCACTTTACAGCCAAAAAAGGATTTGAAATATTTTGACATTACCTACGGTGAAGGCGGACATCTAGTACTGCAAACTGGAGTTGTGTGGGAAAATGTTCAATGCAGGAGGTTGCAAATCAGTTGCTTTAATAGGATTTGGACTGGATTTTGATGCTATGAGCTTAAAACAGTGAGAGCGGGAACAGGGAAGAGGCTTCAGAATGGCATCAACAACAAAAAAATTCCCGTGCTCCATTTAGGACCGTTTCTAGCTTTTTAGGGTCTCTGTGAAGCTCCACTAAATCTGACTAAGATTTAATGCCCCAAATGTGATTTTCCCACCAGCATTCTGCTTGGTAGTGATATTGCAAAGAGTAAATACCAAATTGCTGGATTTGGATTATTCATGTAGGTGGTAAAAGCCATTATGTATGAATATATACAGATGTTACCACTTCACAACTGATCTAAACATATGTCAGTTTTAGACTTTGGCACACAAGCCATCCACTATGCAATGGCCCACGTAGGCAGCTGGGATCCTAGGTGAGGAAGAATCATAGGGGTTGCTGAATAGCTGGAATAAGCTTATAGTTAGATGAGCAAAGAACCAGGGCACATGCTTTATCCTCAGGCAAATGGCCCCCTTAAAAAGAAAGGGGTGTGGTGGGAGAATCAAAAGAGATGGGGAATGGCAGATTGAGATGTAGTAACACGCAAGTTAACACAATTTGAATTTTTGAGGCTAAACGTTATTAGATGAATGCCAAGATTCTGCTCAGCAATGTACATGGCCCCTCCCAAAGTTTACCACATTGGAGTGAGATTCACCAATATCCCCTGATTGTGTTGTTCTGCTCCCATGATGCAAAGCAGCTGCAAACAGAACACAACTGACCCTTTGTACTAGGCTTTAGCTGCTTTACGCAAAAGTGGTATAAAGCAGGCAGAGCTGACTGATGAATCCAGCCTGCGCAAAATATTCCTAACAAAACCAAGTGAAACACATTGGCTAAAGTCAGAACACATTGCTTAAAAAGACTATGGTTTTGTGAACCCTTTAGCATTTCAGAGTACATGGGATAAGAAAGATTGCACTGTTTGGTGCAGGCTTCCCTATTAAATCTTACAAAGTACAAGAAAGAGTACTCAAAAAAAATAATAACAATATCTAAGATGGTATCAGAATGCCTCACCCTAGAACTTAGTTTAAACTTGTGTTTAAAACACAGATTCTCACAATAGATATTAATAGCTCCAAAGAGCTTTAGGGCTCTGGATAGTATGCAGAGCTGGAGAGCCACCTGGGCTAAGGCCCAACCACTTGTCAAACAGCAGCAGCTTCACTCAACAGTATCAGCTACAAATAGAACCGCAGAGTTACGAACCCCGCGGGAATGGAGGTTGATCATAACTCTGAAATGTTCGTAACTCTGAAGAAAACGATATGGGTGTTTTTCAAAAGTTTACAAGTGAACAGTGACTTAATACAGCTTTGAAACTTTACTATGTAGAAGAAAAATGCTGCTATTAGCCATCGTAACTTAAATGAAACATGCACAGAAAGTTTCCTTACCGTGTCAATTTTTTTTTAATGTAACTTTTTTTAGTAGTTTACATTTAACATAGTACTGTACAGTATTTGCTTTTGTTGGGGGGGGGGGGCGGGAGAGGGGGAACGCTGAGGTAGTCTCTGCTGGATTGCATGCTTCCAGTTCCAATTGAGCTGTGTGGTTGACTGGTCAGTTTGTAATGCTGAGGTTCTACTGTACCTCCTATCTTCTGGAAATAGAGACCTAGCCCAACTTTTTTTGGTATCCTGTTTCAATTTGGCTCTTTTTAAAAAACCTTAGTTGCTTATGCAACATCCCGTTTGGGGCTTTATAGGCTTAGACTAGGTTATAAGTGGTGACAAATTCAAGGGAAATTCAGCTGCAACTAAAGGCTCCAATGTTTTGAGGAGACAGATAATATATTTTTACCATTCTAGAACACACCATTAAGAGTAATGCTTCAGATTACAGTTCCCAAATAGGCACTTAATTTAGATTCAACAAGACAATTGCATGTTAATAAAAATTAAAAACAGTGAGTTCCACCAAGTGTGTAATAGATGCATGAGTCTCTCACAGCGTATGAAGGTAATCATAAAATTAACTACTAAAGCTGCGTTATTACATCCAAAATTTGAAGTGTCCTACAGAACATTATGTAAAAACACATCATACTGATACACATACTGGGTGGAAAAAAGAGTCCTGTGGCACCTTATAGACTAACAGACTTTTTGGAGCATGAGCTTTCGTGGGTGAATACCCACTTCTTCCGATACTGGGTGGAGTCACGCAAAACTATCTAGGTATCGGTGTGTAATATTTGAATGTCTCACAAGGTGAATAAAAATAGATCATTTATTTGAAAAATAAAATGAAATTATTTAATTAATTTTCTCTTTTGAAAGTGAACCTGTTTAAAATGAAATTTCAATTTATACAAAATATGTTAAGGCCTAAAACGATAATCTCTTAAAATAATTTAAATAAAAAAATATGAGAAATCCATAAGCCTCTATCAAAAACTACTTTTCTATGTAAAAAAAGAATTTAGGGAAAAACATTAGCTTTTGGAGGTTAAGCTTTTATATAAGCTCTTGTACCCAACAGCACAGCCCCTTATTCCCCTCAGGATCAAGCCCTTGACCTACTGTGTTTATAAGTATATATATGGCACAAACAGATCATATGCTGCATTAAGGGCTTGATACTGGGGGGACCCAGGAGTGATGCTACTGGGTACAAGAGACTGGCAAAGTGATCATAGGCATTGGGACCCAGCCTCCAACTCCAGGAGACACTATACTGGATGAGACCAAAGGATATTCGGCTAGATGGACCAGTCTTCAGACAGTGATCTGCACAACTGGAATTCATTTGCAAACTTGACACCATCAAATTAGGCCTGAATAAAGATGGAGAATGGCTGGGTCAGTACAAGAAGTAGTCTCCCATCAACTGTTGAGCATGGGCCATTCACCCTGATGGAATTGGCCTTGTTAACACCACAAAAAGTAATCTTTACTTCGTTGACATTCACATCTTCTTGTCAACTATTGGGAATGGGACACATCCACTCTGATTGAATCACTGACCCCGCACTTGTTAAGGCAACTCCCATCTCTTCTTATGCTGTATATTTATGCCTGCCCACTGTAATTTTAACTCCATACATCTGAAGAAGTGGGTCATAGCCCACGAAAGCTTATGCTCTAATAAATGTGTTAGTCTTTAAGGTGCCACAAGACTCCTCCTTGTTTTGACTGGTGCCAGACACTTCAGAAGGAATGAACAGAACAAGATAATTTATTGAGTGATCCATCCCGTTGTCCAATCCCAGCTTCTGGTAGCCAGGTTTAGGGACACTCAGAGCATGGAGTTGTGTCCCACGCCTTCTTGGCTAATAGCCACTGATGGACCTATCCCTCATGAACTTAATTATTTTTTGAGCTCAGTTATACTTTTGGCCTTCACAACACCCCCTCACAATGGAGTTCTACAGGTTGATTGTGTGTTGTGTGAAGTAGTATTTTCTTATGTTTGTTTTAAACCTGCTGCCTATTAATTTCATCAGGTGATTCCTGGTTCTTGTGTTATATAAAGGGGTAAATAACAGTTCCTTGTTCACTTGCCCCACATGATTTTGTAGCTCTCTAGCAGATCCCCTTTATCTGTCTCTTTTCTAAGATGAACAGTCCCAGTCTTTTTAATCTTTCCTCATATGGAAGCTATTCCACACCCCTAAATCATTTTTCTTGCCCTTCTCTGTATTTTTCCAATTCAAATACATCTTTTTTTGAGATGGGATGACCAGAACTGTACACAGCATTCATGGTGTGGGCATACTCTGGATTTGTATAGAGGCATTATGATAGTTTCTATCCCTTTCTTAATGATTCCTAACATTGCGTTAGCTTTTTTGACTACTGCTGCACATTGAGCAAATGTTTTCGGAGAACTATCACAAAGTAGATGGAACTATCACAGCCAAAGCAGTCAATGTAGAACTGAAGAGAAATGTAGACAATATGCAGGATATCCTGAAACCTATTTCTATATCCTTGGAGAAACTGCAGAAAGATTGTTGCTCTATTGCTGGTGTTGTTGAAATGTGGGAAGAATTTCAAGAGACATCAAAGAAAGAAATACCCAAAAACAAAGTTAAATTGCAGGCCGTGAAGAAGTGGATGGATCAAGCACCTACTCCACCTCATTTTCTTGTCAATATTCTCAACCCGAAGTACCAGCATAGATGCCTAACTACTGCTATGATATGGGCATCTAATAAGTACCCAGTAGTCATGCCAACCATAATAAATTTCTGGGCTGGACATGAATTTTTTAAGCAGTACATATTTGCTGATGATGTTTTAAAGAAAGTCACACCACTGAACCGGTGGAAATCACCACTTAAGCATCTAGAATCAGAGTTTACTGAAGTGCTAGACCAGCTTTTGACAGTAGTAGCCTCTTCAGACTGATTCATTCAATGTTGAGAAATTGATTGGGAGTTTGAGACAGTCTGTACCTTTACTCATTTTTACAAAACTATGATAAATTTTGTACAAAGTATGCCCTGTGAGGTATATTTTGAAAACTCATAATGTGCTGATCATTATTGTCCTGGTAAAATGTGTGTGGCAACATTGTATGTAAAGTTATAAGATTCTACTGTATGACTTTACGGAGCCATGCTCCAAGTTTAGAAAAGCAGGCACAAACCAGTTCCTCAGAGACACAAGGCAAACTGATGCCTCAAACATATGTCAAAATCTAATGGCCTATCACCTGGTTAAGCCACCATTCTTTGGCAGGAAATAGGATGTGAATGGAAAAATGTACACCTTGGCAGTGGAACAGCTGGGGCTTCCCATGTAGACAGACTGGCTGTTACCTGAACGCCTTCTGGAGAGGATTCTCAAAGAGGAGGAAAAGAGATAAAAATGAGGAACAGAAACCCCAAATCACTTCTCTTCCCTCATCTCTACTCACGGCATCAACAACATTTGAAAGAAAGGCAGAATCATTGCACTGGAGGATGGTCCCTGGCTGAAAAAAATCCAGTGAGACTGTTATATGCATGTGGTAAGAAAGCCCTCTTAATTTAAGAAGCCAAGGGAATTTAAAGCCAGTATTAGTTTGCATTTTACCTTTTATTTCTTTGTAACCAATTCTGACTTTTATGCCTCATTACTAAGGCTACGATTTTATCATTGAGGTTGCAGAAGTCACGGAATCTGTGACTTCCAGAGACCTCCACGATTCAGCCAGCGGCAGCTGGGAGCTCCAAGGTCCCCCAGAGCTCTGAGCAGCTCCCAGCTACCCCGAGTGGTGGGGAAACCCTGCAGATTAGCTCCCCATTTTGTTACAAAGATTTTTTATTAAAAGTCACCAACAGGTCATGGGCATCAATGAATTTCTCTTTATTGCCTGTGATCTGTCCATGACTTTTACTAAAAATATCGGTGACAAAATCTTAGCCTTACTCATTACTTGCAATGACTTAAAATCTTTCTGTAGTGAATAAACTTGTTTTTATTGTTTTATCTAAGCCAGTGTGTTTGGATTAAAGTGTTTGGAAAAAGCCATTTGAGAAAACAGGGTTTGGGTATATTATTTTCTATTAACGAAATGATGGACTTTCTGTGAGCTTGTTAAGAAGGAAAGAGCTGGGCAGTGCAAGACGCACATTTTGGTGGAGGAGTCCAGGGCTGTCCAGAGGATTCAGGGGGCCTGGGGTCTTCGGCGGCAGGGGCCCCTGCCGCCAAATTGCCACTGAAGACCCAGCACTTCGGTGGTGGGTCCTGGGGCAGAAAGACCCCCCCTGCCGCCGAACTGCCGCCGAAGACCCGGAGTGGAAGAAGCTCCAGGGGCCCAGGCCCCGCAAGAGTTTGCCGGGGCCCCCGGAGCAAGTCAAGAACCCTGCTCCAGGGGCCACGAAAAACTTTCGTGGGGGCCCCGCCCAGGGCGGCCCTGGAGGAGTCTGGGACTAGGAATTTGCTGGTGTCACTCTGCAATAGAATTCAGGAGTGGCTGACTAAAAGCACTCCTATAACTCAGCTGGCAACAATTTACATGCTGGAAGCTGCATGGGAGCAGGCCAGGAGTGGCTGCTCTCACGGCAAAGTAGTGTAAAAGGCACCCCAGGTTGGAGAATTGAGGGGTCACAGCTGTTCAACAGTCCAGATTGTACCTTGGGTAACGTCACAGAGTTAAAGCAGAAAAACGTGTCTCTCTCTTTCATTCTATGAATAAAAACCAGAAGGGAGGGGATGAGATCTACTGGTTTTAAAAGTTTGAAAGTCAGCTTAAGTAACTTACAAGACAAGTCTCTTGAAAAAGAGACTAAGGTGAGTAAGAACTTAAACTTGAAATCTCTCTCAGGCTGACCAGAAATCAGTTTAATTCACTGAGTACCGTTACTTCTTCTATTCCTTTATATAGCCAAAACATTTCAGATGGCTTTGCTGAATAAAATAAATGGTATTTGCTGTTTTGTGTGTTTTAATTAAATTCCAGTTACCATCCTAATGCAGCTTGACACAAGCCATGAGCAAAAAGTTAATTATCTGGCAAATAAGCAATATAGCATTCATCTTTTCTAAACATTACTAAATATGTACAATTAATAAGAATTTGACATTTTAAGCTTTATAATGGCTTATATAAATGTATACATTTATAGCATACCTTCCTTGGTAGCAAAAAGATGTACCAAATCTGGTGTAAAGGCTCTATTTAGTTTTCAATCAACATGTTTTAATTTTATATCAACCAATGAGAATGCACCTTTCTTTAGAAAAGAACTGAAGTACAAATGGGAAAGTTGATGAAAATCAGGGCTTTCCACTTGATTTAAATAGTGATTTACATTGCTGATTTAAATTGCCATGATTTAAATCAACCAACCTTGGTGTCTGTCTCATCAGCATGAAAGCGGGAGATCCCTATTACTGGTGCAATCCAGATTTCCTCTGATTGCATGACCTCAGCCTTTAGATAGCGCCTGAGTACATCAGAAAGCAGATACTGCTAACAAGCTTTTCTTACATGATTTGTCGCTGCTCACCATCTAAACTGAACCTAAATCTGGTGCCACATGCACCACTCATTTCAGTGGAATTGTTCTCCATTTACATCAGTGACAGAGGAGCAAAATCAGGCCCTGTGAACATTAGATACAACAGATCTGTTCAATCATTAAACACACATGATTGCTTATAAAATGCAACGTCACATAAATCTGCTAGGAGCTAATTGCCTATTATAGCTCACGGTAGTGCTAGAGTCAGCACAGAATGATAAAGTGACTTTTTAAAAGGAGAGAAAGCTAGCAGAGCAACCGCTGTTAGCCTGAGTTTGCAGGGCCTGACAAGCTTTGTTGTTCAATTTCAACCAAGATAAGTGCTTCTATTTCCCCTCCAGTTAATTGTCAGGATCCCTCTGCCTAGCTCCCTTCAATTTTACGGTAAGATCAGAGGGGCAAAATGGAAGAGGGATTTTTTTTTTTTAATTCACCTAATTTCTTCATACCTCCCATGCCATTACTGCAGCTATTTCAATTGTAAACTCCTGCAATAGAGTCACAACACTGGATTGAGTAATATGACGATGACAGGCTGAAACACTCAGTATTTCAACTTCAATGCAGGGAACTTAAGGGAAAGAGGTGAGAATTGGCTGGCACCAGCCAATGTGTTACATGTTTGGTTTTTTTTTTTTTAATTTATTTTTAAATTGGCTAGAGTGGCTGGAAAAAGGAAAACAAGGATGGAACAAAATACAAGATAAACATGGGATGATATGAAATAGTGAGCAGTATAACTGAAGAAAAAACGTTTCCCAGTTAAGACTCACTCTAACGAAGGTTTACCAGATCATGGCTTTACAAGAGCACTTTTTGTGAATCAGGACCAGAACATCTCCATCTCTTCAGATCCACTTGTGGAGGAGGTGGACTCTACACGCATGGAAAGGGGGCTCATAAAACCCATCATCTTTTCCCCATCCCCATATCTAGCAAGTCCTTGCCACACAGTCTGGATGAGAGGGCAGAGATTAGGCAAATCATAGGAACCTGCAAATAATTCTTCGTTCTTCCACAGAATCTGTCTGGAAGAAACAACATAACACAGGCTAGGGCTGTACTATTGTCTATGTAGTCCCACAGGCATCTTAAGGGAAGGGTATGGGGAGAAGCCACGGGGGTTAGAGCCAGCATGAATCGTCCTGGCCTTCCTGGGATCTGCCAAGTTTGGGAGCATGGCTCCCACAGTTTTCCAGGGGAGATGCCACAAGGAAATCCTCCTGGAGAGTCCCATCCTAAAATCTCCTTCTGGTGATTTTTAACGCAGGAGGGGATGATTTGGCTGCCTGACTGGAGTTTCTAGGTGCTAGTGCAATATGAATAGGGAAGAATGATATACTGTGGGAAGGAATGTGTGTTCTGAAGAGGCCACGAAATGCCAGGGCCAGCACCTTGAAGTAGAACATTTGGTCAGGAACAGCAATTGACTGGAGTTATTATATAATTGCATATTCATCAGGGTTGGGGAAGGGGCACACAAAACTTGTAAATCACCCATCCCTTTTTGGAATGTTGCATCATACCAGCAAGATGGTTTAAGCAGTGGAACAAGGAAGGGGAGGAAAGTTAGTTAAGAGAAATGGAGCAGGAACTTGAAGGAAGGGAGTCGTTTTAAATGGGATGATTTTTAGCAGGTAAGGGGAGGGCTGTTCAAAAGTTAGACTGTTGTATTAATCATAAAACGGTCTTTCATAAGGCGGCACAGTAATATTCAGCAGTTTTGACCAGGAGGGTATCTACCAGAGGGTTGTAGAAAGAATAATCTGCACAGGAAGAGCACATGCGTGTGTGCGCGCACACACACACACACACACACACACACCCCGAGCAAGGTACTGCCTCCCACAACAAGATCCTTATACCTCACATTTTAATATCCCAAATGCCTCCCACCCTAATTCCATTATTCCTTTCTCTAGACTGAACTGGCTTGTAATGTGGACTCATTTGAATATATAGAAGGCTGGTAATTATATACATATTTTCAGACTGGGTACCTGCTGTGAAGAAAACGGACAATTCCTCTCCCCTTTCTGGTGTCATTTCATGAACTTGAACGACAAGAACTGGAGCAGTTGCAAGGCATGATTAAGTGGGATCATCTTCGCATCTTGACGAGGCTAAATAGCTTTCACAAGGCCATTTGGGGAACTGATATGCAAAGCAAATTAACGTGATTTAAGAAAAAAATTATATTCCACCCTTTCATGGTTTCCAGGTGTAGGGACCAATTTGCTTCATAGCAATTTTCATTTCTGGTCTTTTTTTCCCAAAACCCTGCATCTGCCAACTATGCTGGCATCTACTGCAGTTAGGAAACAAATTTCTCTGTGAAGCAAATCTTCCAGGATCAATTGAGTGAAGGCAGAGCTCATAATTGCACATTACTGCAAACATTTCTGATAAAAACTGGAGAGATATTTTTACCCACATCTCCAGCTGAAAATTGCTGGGAAAGATGCCTTTGAAAAGCCTTCAACTCCAAGCATATAATTACCAGGTCCTTGAACAAAACCACACGATCAACAGGAAAAAAAAACATTCTTATTAAAATAATAAAAAGTTGGGGATGGCTGTTGGTGGGAATGGAGAGGAAGGCTATTATGCTAACTCCTATATGATTTTACATCTCTAGGTAAAGTTACGCAAGTGACTTTCCAAATCACAAGTTGAAAGAAAAGCTGAAAAAGAAGTTACCAGTTTGGAAGTTGAGAACATTCATGTTAGCTAATAATAATAGTGATAAAAATATTAATGTATTAGGAAGTGAAGAATAAAAATGTCACACACACAAAAAGAACAAACCAATCAGAAACAGGCTGTCCGTTATCTGTAGTTGGGAAGAGGGACTCAGCCTAGAACGAGGGATTTCCACACATACCGGGTGAGCCGTCTGCTCTTAAGCAACTGAACCACCTCCAGGTGAGGTGAGTTTACAGTAAAGAAAAAGTTGGAGCCCCCATCCTATAAAGACAGAAGTTCATGCATTACCCAATGCATTTATAAAGTTAGCCATGGAGTGCTTTCCGAAAGGGACTTTAAAACATTTTTAACTACTCTCTTGCAGTACAGCGATAGCTGGTTTCTTCACTAACAGGGTGAACTGGCTCCTTTCAGCCTACAAAAATAAATAAAAATATGCAGCTGGATACAAAACCAAAGAGCCACATTTAACGTGTGGCATCCTGGCTGGAATAGCATCTCCTGTGACGTCTTAGTCAAAAGGAAACCAGAGCGCATACGAAAGATGTACTTTTACTAGTTTGACAGCGACGTGAAATCAGGGATTTAGAAATTGGTCTCTGGCATTTATTGAACTGTCGACCTTGCAAAATAATGATTTCCTTAGTAATGCTAAGCAGTGTCAATGGGGTTAATGGCAATGACCCTGCTCTGGAACACCATCTTTGCGATGCTGGACTTACACAGCAATGGAACGCAGATGAGTCCAGAGACTGTCTGATCAGGGCCGGCTCCAGGCACCAGCGAAGGAAGCAGGTGCTTGGGGCAGCCAATGGAAAGGGGCGGCATGTCCGGGTCTTCGGCAGCAGGTCCCTCAGTCCCTGGGAGTGAAGGACCTGCCGCTGAATTGCCGCAGAAGAACGAAGCGGCGCGTTTGAGTTGCTGCCGATCGGCCTTTTTTTCCTGCTTCGCAGCAAAAAAGCTGGAGCCAGCCCTGTGTCTGATAACACGGGCTGTTTGGCACACTGAGTAAAAGGGCAAAAAGAAGAAATTTAGGCCACTGGCCACCCTGTTTGGTAACCCTGGGCAAACTGGTGGGAAAGTTTTCCTAACATTCTTCTCCTCTCCCAAACATGCACACTTTTTTGTTCTTTTGCCAGTTTTCACACCCCTGAAATTTCATTCCTTTGCACGTTTTCTATGGAGGAGAGAAAAAAAAAAAAAAAAAAAACAGAAATGGGCTATTTTTGCAAGAAAGCTAGAGACCAATTGCACTTTGTAGACAAAGTCCTTCAGATTTAGCAAAGAATGACTTAATGACACCAGGCAAAGGAGAACGTCTGGTTGCAGGCCCAGCAAATGCCGCGAAGAAGCAAGGTGGTCTGTTTATTTTGCACTACTGAGTTATCAGCTAAGAGACGTTTAATCTGTTAAATGAAATTTAGATTTGCATCTCGTCTTCCTCTTCGTCACTTATGCCAAAGCCAACAAGTGGTTAAACTGAGTTAACATCCCTCAAGAATAAAAGCTACATTTGATAATACCACCCTGAAAAATCCAAACAAAATAAAAGGACTTCTTCTAGAAAACACAAGGGTTCCTTGCGGTCCCTCATGGATATCTACTACAAACCAGAGACCAAATGATCTCAGCACACCACACATCCGATATGCCAGTTCCTTAACTGCCAAGGCTCAGCAATTTCCCGGTTAATAGTGCTAAGCAACTTCGTTTTCCATGGCTGATTGCAGCACTCTCTGTTTTTACACAAGGAGTATACAAAACTGTAAAGTTAACTATCAACCGTATCAGTAGTTACTGTATTAACTGTAACTAGTTAACTACTATGCTAAAGTGCAGAAAAATTAGGGCTAGGGCCTGACTAAGTCAGGCGATTTGTAGCAGAATGTAGAGCCATCACTTCTAGGCTATCAGTGGAAGTCTAGCCTGGGTTAGAAGAGACTCAAAGTCATTATACCACAGAAAGGGTGTTCAGTGGCCTGTATGAAGCCACTTGGTGGTCTCTGTAAAGATTTCACCCCAAAAGCCACCATCAAAATTGACACCATTGTTGGCAGCTTCAGCAGAGAGACCAAAGACTTATTGGTCATGAAGAATGACATGCTAGCTCAGCCCTAGAAGTTTCTACAGATGGGGTCTGAGGCACATTGGTTGGGGATAGCGTGGAGAAAGCTTGCATTACCACTATTCCTGTGGATGGAGGGATAATCAATCCAACACTTTTCACTAGCACTAGAAATAAAATTCCTAATTACAGGAGAGAGTGAGAGAGAGACAGACAGACACTAAAGAAGAACTTCATCCCAGTCCAAATTTTCTTCTCGCCAAATCAGGCTTAAACTGAATTTTTCTAACGGTCAATGCTGCAAACATCACTACCTGGCATGTGGGGGGGGGGGGGGGGGGGAAATCAAGTTGAGATCTTTTCAACTTGTATAAAGAACAGGAGTACTTGTGGCACCTTAGAGACTAACAGATTTATTAGAGCATAAGCTTTCGTGGACTACAGCCCACTCCTTCGGAGCATCCGAAGAAGTGGGCTGTAGTCCACGAAAGCTTATGCTCTAATAAATCTGTTAGTCTCTAAGGTGCCACAAGTACTCCTGTTCTTTTTGCGGATACAGACTAACACGGCTGCTACTCTGAAACCTTTCAACTTGTATATCCTCTTCACTGGTAGAAAGTCTGCAATCAGAACTCAGCTGGCTATTTTGATCAGAATTCAAAAAGGTAGAACAGAACTTAGTTCATTCTCCCACTGCTGTCCTGGGATTCAGAATAATAAAAATCTGGGATTCATCTTTAAAATGAGACTCAGACACATGGGGCCAAATTCTGCCCTTACAGACGGTGCAACCTACCTCAAGAGGGTTGCCAGAGGTTAAAAAAAGGTAGAATTTGACCCATAAAGAACCCACATGGTGAGTACAAAACTGGTTTTACAGGCTGCTTCCAATTCTCACTACAAATTCATCTATTTCTGTCCAAGCAAGAAGTGCACAGGCATTTTTATTGAAGTATTTCAGGTGCACTTATCTGCCCCACAAACAAAAATACTTCCAAGGGTCCCCACCCTGCAGTCACGATAATAAGGACCCTGCATGAAGTGCAGAGCCACGTTTCTCTCAATGGGGCTCCACCAGCTGAAATCCCCAGTTTTTATTAATAGCAGCCTCCCTCCCCCGCCACCTCTGCACAACCCTACCTAAAAGCAGCACAAAAATATCTAAAACTGGTGACATTTTTGGCCACTGTGTACAGAGAAAAAACAGCCAAAAAGATTTCTCTCCTACCTTACACATTTTTAAAAAATTACACACACTAGCCAGATGACTTGCATTGCAAACATAAACCCTGTGTGCATATCGCTTGCCAAATATATAAAACACTGCAAATTCTCCATCAGGGCTTCCACTGTGATCGGGAGAGAAACTCATTCAAATAAATGACAATTGACTCAAACTTCCCCCTAAATCTTAAGCAACTCCCCCTACCTTGCAAGTCAGATTATCTTTAAAAATGGTTCTGGGCTGCTTTGCATTTCCTGGTGCTGGCTGGGACTGTAAGAAAATACCATGACAATGGCCTACTCAGACTTTTTACCATGGGTGACCAAAAGTCAGGAGGGTCGGCCCAAGGGGTCTGGAGACACATCTGAACTTTTGGGTGCTTCTCCAAAATAAGCCATTGGGCTTTGATATTTTCCCATCACTTTTAAATGCCAAGTAGAGTGACTCATACACAAATCACTTGAAAAAATGGAAACTGATTTTAATGCATTCATCTCATTTGCCAGCCACCAAGAGGATTTCATGAGAGAGACAGATAAAATATTTCTAATAGAGAAAAAAAAAAAAATAAAGAATCCCATTTTGCGTGTTCAAGGAAGTACTATTTAAAAATACCACTGCAATTAAAATATTGACCAGACATTAAAGATCCACGGAATGCTACTCTGTGTACATCAGTCTAAAAAGAGGGGTCTGAAGAGAATGGAGAACAGGGCTGGGAGACAAGACAGCCAGCGGTCTTTCCCTTCTCCTTTGTGATACAGAGAGTCTAGTTCTGGTAAACGAGACCACAGCTCTGCTATATATTCACAGAACAGTGAATTCCTGGGCAATAGAAGTGTAAGCTTGGCCCTAGTCGCTCCGTGAAGTGCCTCACCTGCAATCTGAAAGGGTCACCTCTAGCATAGAGAAAAATTCTGATTTTAAGATACTGTAACACACCCATTCAACGTGGTGCTCGGTCTCCTTCTGGTGATTGGACCAGATATTGAGGTTGATAAGCCTCCTGCAGCCTTATCCAAGAGCGTTGGGTCTTTTCTCAGACAGTGGAGATCCAAAGGTTTGATGTTTAATCCCCACTACCAATGACCCACTTCGAAGTGTCACATTGCACCATCAAAGGGTACCAACTCTCAGGTAGGGGTCTACTTAAAAATCACAAAAAACACACCACATTTTTCATGGGTTGGTCACAGCATAAATAGCAAATTTTGCAGATGTGTTCACACACACACAGTACTGTATTACTGTTACACTTGTACGTCACTCTGGATAAGGATTCTCAAAGGAGTTCTTAAACTTTTTTTGCTGGGATCCCCTTTGAAAATATTTCAGGCTGATGACACCCTCCATACCCTGCTACCTTTACCTCTGCGCTGCTGCTGGCGTCGGCACTGCCTTCAGAGTGGGTGCCCTGCCAGCAGCCGCCGCTCTCTGGCTGACCAGCTCTGAAGGCCCGCAGAAGTAAGTGTGGCAATACCACCACCATCCTACAATAGGCTTGCGACCCCCAGTTTGGGTTGGGACCTCCAGTTTGAGAAACGCCGTGTTCTTTTGTAAAAGAACAGAAGAGACCAGATTTCACAGGGGAGATCAGATTTCATGGTCCATGATGCGTTTTTCATGACCGTGAATTTGATAGGCCCCTAGTCATCGGTGGCACAATCAGAGGAACTGGAGTGAGACTCACCAACATTGCATATAAACTACAGGACATCTGCCCACTGGTAACCACTTTGCATTACTAGATATCAACCAGCAGAGGTGAAAAGTCCTATATCCCATACTAATTCTCAGAGCCAATCAATCAGGGTCCTACCAAGAAGTTTCCAGAAGTCTCTTCATGTAGTGCCTGCATCCATGGCCTGTTGGAGCAGCTTCTCTCTGCCTAGAGAGAGATACTTCAATGGTTCAATCAGCTTGAAAAATGGACATCTTAACTTACTGAGAGGCAGTAAGTGGAGATCTGCATCTAACCTCCTTTAGTGTTATTAGCCACCCTGCTTAAGTGATAAGATGGCTTATGCCAGCTTCATTTTATCCTTTTATGAAGATCTAACAAGTGTACGTTATAGATTTTGGAGTGGAGGGGAGGAAGAAAATAGCATAGTATTTTTCAGATCGATTGACTTGGGTTCATTCATTCAGCCAGCTCAGGAGGTGGGAAAGAATGCATCCCCCCCACTAGATTGCTTCAAGCAATGCAGATTTATTTGGAATCCAAAATAACCCCTTTCTCCAGGCTCTGATGTTTTTGCTTTCACAAAGGGGGGGGGGGGGGGAGGAGAGCAAGCACATTTCATGCAGCATTGTAAATGAAAAACTACAACAAGCAGGGCTGTAGCATGCAACCACAAAAGTGCTCCAACATTTTAACCCCAGTCACACTTTCAGGACCACCCCACCTGGTGCCAGGCTTCTGTATCCAGAGCCTCATCCTCAATAAATTATTTAAAAGGTGCCCTTAAAGCCTTCATCTCTGCACAGGAATATGGGGGACAAAGGAGGCCTGTTTGATCCATATTAGTAGTTTACAGCCCTGCGTGTCCAAACATGGGTTTATCATCATCTTAGACTGGCAATTTTCTAGTGTGAACCAAGATCATTACGGTAGGCAGTGTAACAGTAGATTAGACCTGTGACACAGAATGGTGTCAGGGATCCAACTCTACTCATCAGGGTCCATTACTAACACACACACACACACACACACACACACCCCTCAGCTTTTATACACCTTGATCTTTAAAGTAAGAGAGAGAACAAGAGAGTACAGAGTTACATGAAGCCTCCATGAAACGTAATTGCCATAAAAATGTTCACAGAAGAGCAAATACAATATTTTGGGTGTCTTAAGAGCATACCATACACCACCCAGCTTTTAGTCAGATAAGGGATAAGAGGAGAGGCAGAGTGGTATGTACGGTGCTCTCCAATTGTTACAGAGAGAAATTCTTTTCAGAGGAGCAGAGGCACATTTTACAAATCAAAGCAATTAAGTCAGAGTAAAAACCAAGCTCTTTTGAAACACTCCAGTAAAGGTGGGCATACATTGGTTATTGGGTTTGATAGTAGTTAAAAGAAATCAAGTGACATGAAAGTAAACTGGTGGGGGGGAAAATACAGGCTCACTCACCGAAGTCTGACTGCAAATCCTTTTTCAGTCCACAAAGCATGTTTGCTATTATCTATCAAAGCATTCAGCTAATTGCAATACCAGCTCCTTTCTGTCTCTCCCTGGCTGTACTGGAATCACTTCACAGCAAGCTCACTTTCAGTCTGTCTCCCACCACAGAGCAGGGTTACAATGCACGCTATGCTTCTCCACTTAAAGGGAGCAAAGTCCTATTGACTCCACTTTATGAAGACTCCCAGCAAATGTTGCACTCCCTTTAACAAAATTCTAAACAGGGCTAGTTAAAATGAGAATCTCAAGATCCAGTCTGGTTTGACAAGAACAAAACCAAACCAGAGGCTAAAGGATCTTTAGCTGTTCTTACAAATCCAGCAATAGATCGGTCAGACTGGCCACTCGACATTTGTGGAGCACAAGTTATAAATGCAATGATTAAAACGAACAGCTGGTTGAAGGAGCAGCAACAGCTGAGCACTGGCTCGCTGGCAGATGCAGCAAACATGAAGCACACACTTCATTCCCAGCAATATTCCAACTTGTACCAGGTTGGTTGAGAGCAGCCATCATTCCACATGGGCAGTGTCCTTGCCCTTTGCACAAAACCTTTTGTCCCGCAGCATGAGTCACACAAAAAATCCTGGAGATGGTGAAGCTCCTCCCTGGAGGAGATTCCCTTCGGTGCCTCCAGGACCTTTCTGTGCACGATCCCAGTGGCAGAAGTTGGACGGCAGCTAAACCTTATGGAAATCTCCAAGTGGCAGCAGCATTTCCGAGCATGGGAATAGGCTGAGACTGCAGTACTGCTTGACAGGCTTTCCTCTCCCCCACCCCCTTTGGCAAATGCCTAGAGAGCTTCCAGCACCTTTCAAGGCAATGTCAAGCTGCTGTCAAAGCATTCGACTCCCTCCCCAAAACAGAGTGCAAGAGAGAATGAAGCTGCGATTCTAGGTCCTGCCTACAGCATTTTCTGAAAACTCAATTTAACCCCTTCTTGGAAGGGCAGGCTGGCAACCTCTGCATGTTTTCTTTGCTCAGTTTAACTCTCTCTGGAGAAGAGAAAGGATTGAGATTTTGGGGCGGGGGGGGGGGGAGGTGAAGGGCTTTGGTCACAAGTGCACCAAGGGACAGACCATATCTGAAATATCTGTGTTTTGCCCAAACCCCATATAGAGTGACCAGACAGCAGGTGTGAAAAATCAGGAGAGTGGGCGTGGGGAGGGGGGGAGAAATAGGAGCCTATATAAGAAAGACCCCAAAATCAGGACATCTGGTCACCCTAACCCCATATACGTTATGGAAATGGAGAAAGGGCAAAAGGAACATAAGCTCTCAGACACTTCTAGGAAGAATAGTAATGTCTGCAATTTGAGTAGGCAGGATACAAGATAATATGGTGATCAAGTCTTGTGCTTAGGGTATAAACAGAACAGCAGCAGGGAATTTTACCCTCTGCTATAGGCTGCTTGGCGTATTACACTGAAGCATCGGACACGAGTCACCGGACAAGAAGTTGTCATAACAGACCAATATTCCTGCAAATTGCTTCCTTCTGTTATTGGACCAGGAGCCCCACACACTGTCCCGTGAGAATGACTCTGTGTTCCTTCCCCACTGTCTAAATGCTGAAAAGATTGTGCTGTGAAGTCAGAACTTCTCCCATTCCATGTCCCACACCTAAGGTCCAGTCTACACTAGAAGAGCTTTTGCTGGGATAGCTATCTTGGCAGACACAGCGCAAGAGTGCTTTTGGCAGCATAGCTCATGACCAGAGCCCTACCAAATTCACGGTCCATTTTGAAAATTTTCACGGTCATGGGATTTTTAAAATTGTAAATTTCATGATTTCAGCTATTTAAATCTGAAATTTCACAGTGTTGTAATTGTATGGGTCCTGACCCAGAAAGGAGTTGGGGGGAGGAGTGTCAAGGTTATTGTGTGTGTGTGGGGGGGGGGGGGGGGGGGGTTGCAGTACTGCTACCCTTACTTCTGCTGGTGAGATGCTGCCTTCAGAGCTGGGTGCCTGGCTAACAGCCGCTGCTCTCCAGCTGCGCAGCTCTGAAGGCAGCGCAGAAGTAAGGGAGGCAATACAGCGACCCCTCTAAAATAATCTGGTGACCCTCCGGCAACTTCCTTTTGGGTCAGGACCCCCAATGTGAGAAACGCTGGTCTGTGAAAGCTGTATAGTATAGGGTAAAAGCACATAAAAGACCAGATTTCATGGGGTGAGACCAGATTTCACAGCCCGTGATGCGTTTTTCATGGCCATGAATTTGATAGGGCCCTACTCATGACTTATGCTAGTTCTCCAAACAAAATAAGTCACACCTCAACCCCGATATAATGCGACCTGATATAACACGGGTTCGCATACAACGCAGTAAAGTAGCGCTCCGGCGGATCAGTGCATCAGCTCCCAGCCGCAGCGCTCCCCTTCCCGCCGCCGGTGAGTGCAGGGAGGTTGGGGGAAGGACGTCCCTCCATACTCACCTGCAACGGGAAGCAGAGTACCACGGCTGAGAACTGGCGGAGTGGAGCAGGCTGAGGCCGGGCTGCTCCGCTTCCGCCACTGCCGGTGAGTGCGGGACCTTTCCCCAACCCACCGCAACGACACCGCTGGGCCGGGGCTGCGGCGCTCCGCTTCCCACCGTAGGAGAGTACAGGGGGCGTCCTTTCCCCAACCTCCCCACACTCACCGGCGGTGGGAAGCGGAGCGCTGCGGCTGGGAGTTGGTAGAGTGGAGCGGGCTGGGGCCGGGCTGCTCCGCTTCCCACCGCTGCCGGTGAGCTCACGGGGCGGGGTGTGTGGATAGCGGTCGGGGCAGTCAGGGGACAGGGAGCAGGGGGGTTGGGTAGAGGGTGGGGTTCTAGGGGTGATTAGGGATGGGGGTCTCTGGAGGGGGTGGTCAGGGGACAAGGAGCAGGGGGGCCAAAGCAAGTTCAATATAACGCGGTCTCACCTATAGCACAGCAAGATTTTTTGGCTCCAGAGGACCATGTCATATCGGGGTAAAGGTGTATTTGCAAGAGGTTTCTTGTGATGGTGGTGGTTTTGTTGTTGTTGTTTTGCTGGTATAACTGCATCTACAGTAGAACTTTTGCTAGTATAACAATGTCATAACCAACATTGTACTGGCAAAAAAGTTTCTAGTGTAGACCTGGCCTAAATATTCAAGATTCCTGTGTGCTTAGCAGTGAAGTGTGGACAAGTGGGCTTCACGGAGGGAAGCCTAAACTTTCTGCTGGGATTGAAGTGCAGCAACGTCTTTATCTTGGCATGAAGGCAGCTGTTTTGTGCTCAGATGCCTTACACAAAAGGGATATAATTAGTAAAACAAACACATGATATTTTGGTCCACAATTTGTGTGAGTATTTTTTTTTTAAAGTTCTGTTTGACAATAGATGTAGTTAGTAATTGAGCTGAAGTTTGTAATTAAAAATCTTTTCACACTGCTATTAATGTTTTTGCAGTGGAGAAACTGTGTCTTAAAAAAATTACATTGTGCTATACTTGAAGATTTCTTTTTAAGAAACAAATATAATTAGAAGCTGATAATTTGAGAAAGATGCACTGCGTTGGTTGCAATGAAATGGACATTAAATCTACAATAGATTGCTTTAAAAAAGTATAAATACCCTGATATGTTTACTGCCACCATCAAAATGATCAGCTATTGAAAAAGGACAACCATAGAGGACGTGGGAGGAGGGTAGATGAAAGAATGAAGATGTTTACTTTATGGATACTGGCCAATGCATATAAACACTATGCCTACTCAAAATTGATGACGGCAATATTTTATAGTGGAAGTGAACAGCTTGAATCTCTTCCAAATAATATTTTTTTTTTTTTTTTAAGAAGTACACCACATATGTGGAGACCAAAAATATATATAGATCTTCATGTTGTCATGTATGGTTACCAGAAATGTTAGTATGAGGCATCAATCTAAACTGTGACTGGATGAACCAAAGCAAGTAGAGCTTTGACTTGTGATAATCTGCACATCCTCTACCTCTTGACAGTAACTTTGATTGAAGTGTCCTGAATTAAATAGCTATCCAACCATACTCCTATAGTGATGTATGTATAGAAGTGCCTAACTTTAAATAAATAAAATAAATAAAAAGGTTCTTACTGAAACTGGATGCTAATTTCTAGCTAGAAAAAAATAAGTTAATTGAATAGTAAATGAAATACCAAAAACCTTTCACAGAAAATTCTGCATTCTTGGCATGCCCAAAACTTCCACTAACTTCTGTGAAAATGTTGAATGTGCAAAGAATGCAAGATCAGGCCTCACATCTTATTTCAAATGCTAAGCTGAAGACAGCACAACTTCAAGACAGCTTCATCACAAAACCAGATTCCATGGTCCATATAAAACATTTCCCAGTCCAGCTTCTTGAGAATTACACACTACTACACCTGGATGAAAGACAGTTGAAAGGCATTAAGTCTAAGTAAAAAGGCGATTTTTTTCTCAGGGAAAAGTAGTCTAGAGAAATCACTCACCAGCCATCTGTTTAAAATTTAGTTTGCACTAACTATTGGCCAACAGCAATCAGGAATATCTAGATTTGCATATATTCACATAGAAACATAAAAACTAAGTTTAAACCTGCCATTTCTAGTCTTCCCACCTCCCCACCTTTGAAATTTTGTAACCAATCACTGAGCACCATCTAGTCCAATGTAAAGTTCACTAAAAGTAAGTTCCATTGGATCTAGGTTGGTTGGCACATTGTAAATACAGAATATACTTTACACAAACAAACAACAGAGCTGGGGGTAGAAGCGGGCAGAGAACCAGCTTATTCAAAACATTGATATGGTCCACTGCTTCACTGCTGTGAATAACCGAAGTTTGCTGATCCAACACTTATTTAACAACGTTAAATAACATTAACATTCCCCCTCCCCCTGATCCTATAGCAATGATCCAAACCCTGTGTGATATTACAGCAAAATATTGTAATGGTCTATCAAGGAAAAAAATACACAGTGTTTGGAAAAATGTAAAAGTATCTTATGTCACTCTATAGTAGTATTTCCCAGGAGATTCTCCAAAGACAGCTACATTGCTGCTGTCCAATAAACAGCAAGCCACAAAAAATGGCAAGTAGAAAAACACTTATTGCATAGGAGACACAGAATCTGACCACATATGAACCCACATTAGCAGCAAATGAAATGCTTGGGTTAGGGCTGGTTCATAAGAAAATGATCCAGAAACTTTCAGCTAAAAAGATGAGGTTCAAGGGAGTTTGGGTGACCTCCCACACCCCCAATCACATAATATGGCTCTATGGTTTCACCTGGGACTGGAGATCCAAAATTGCCACTTTTTGTCTGTCATGCTAGAAGTGTAAGAAATACTGGACATCTCAGAAGAAAGCCAGTTATTTGTGAGACTTCCCAACCCAGTTTTGCATAAAGAGGTTCAGACAGTTTAGATTACGAATCCCAACCTCACCCATTTTTGGAGGTTTGCCCACCTCTCCCTATATATTATTAACAGGAGTGCCTAGCTGGTTACCTTACCAGCCACCACCTACTGTAATTACTCCATTCTATTGCCACAGAAACCACACTTAGCTAGCTGTGCTTATTTAAAATAGCTAAACACCTATGGGTCAGATTCAGACCTATTAATGAGGAAAGTAGATACAATTTGGCTCTACATAGCTAAAACTCTGCAACACACCACCACTAATTTTCTTCCCACGAGCAAAAAGCCTTGAACTTTAAAAGACGCCTTGTATCCAAGAAACCTAGACACAGAGCCAGAGGACAAGCATTTCTGTATTGCTCTATCCATTAAGAGCAAATTCCACCAGCTAGTCTTAAAAGCGAATTTATTATCAATAAATGGACACTACACAATAAATTGACCCATCTAATAGGCAGTTAGGGCCCTTGCTTCACAAAGACATACAGGCTGTTACTCTCCCTTTTGGTGCTCTATTTTAAAGGGGCTGCTTTCTGAAACCCCAATCTATTTTCTTCATCATTGAAGGGAAATAAAAACGATAACTATACATTTTTCTCCTTAAACAACAACAACATTATTCACATCTATCGTTGCCCAATAGCAACGGCCATGTCTGTGGGTGGGAGCAAACAGGGAATTGAATAGGGGATGCCTCCCAGGAGTGTGATTAATGGGGGGAAAAGGGAGTGCTGCAGTGACCCCTACATCTGACAACGGCTCTTGGAAGTTCGAGGATTATGCATGTCACATGTCTGCCAGCCACCCCTAACAAGGCTGGAATGCACATTAAGATAATAGACTCTTATTCAATACCAACCCCCCCTTACAGTAATGTCAGTGGAAGATCAGATTTTAATAAAAACAACCCCCCCCCCACACACACACACGCCATAGGCCATTTGGAGTTACCATGTTCCTGGTGAATACAAACACACGCTGCACTAATAAAATGGGGCAGAAGTGTCTTTCCTCTTTCACATGCATAACTTTACCAAGGGAAATTGTGTTTAAGATGCATTTAAACAAAAATAGGATAGAATTCATCCCAGGAAAAACTCCACTGGCCTCCTGGGGTTTACACCAGGTATGGAAGTACCAGCCCAGCCTGCATTCAAGCCATAACAAGTCAACTTGTGATAGCTCATTTTTCAGGCACCCTGCCTCTTTTAGTGCCCTCCTGTGGGCCCCTTAAGAACTGCTTGCAGGCTTTCATATGCACAAAACACCCACTGCCTGGAGCTGGTTTAATAACACACACACAGTTTTTAATCTTCCGGGTCCCAAAATAAAGCCCATCACCACACAAAGGTCCATACTTCGCTCTGGTGTCTTCTCTCACTGCCAAAGCTCCTCTTCTTCTGTTCCAGTCTGGTCTCACCACCTGTCCTCCCAGCTCTTCTTATCTGGAGCTGAGCCTTCTGGCACTAGCCTGTGAGCCTCCAAATGTCTATACCCCCAAATGCCACCCAGGTTACCCACGAGAACCTCCTGCTCCTGGGCTGCTCTGTGTCACGACTCCCTTGGTCTCAGGCTCTTCCCTGCAGGAGCTCTTCACACTCCCTGTAGTCTCTCTACCCTTTCCTCAGCATCCCCCTTCATTGCAGCTACCTGCTGCTTTTCATAGGGCAATCACCCTGATCTCTCCCAGGTGCGACTCATGTAATCAGGGCTGGCTAGCCCCAGTCCTCCAGCAGCGAGCCACCCTGTTACAGAGAGACAAGGTGCCTAAGTGAGTCAATCTTCTGAGTGTCTCTCACAACAGAAGGTATCAGAGGGGTAGCCGTGTTAGTCTGAGTCTATAAAAAGCAACAGAGGGTCCTGTGGCACCTTTAAGACTAACAGAAGTATTGGGAGCATAAGCTTTCGTGGGTAAGAACCTCACTTCGTCAGATGCTTTTTACAGATTCAGACTAACATGGCTACCCCTCTGATACTTGACACCATGCAAGACACTGCATTTAGCCGTATGGAATGGAAATCTATCAACCCCATGAAGAAACTTGCACAAATACAGACATGCATCTGAAGAAGTGAGGTTCTTACCCATGAAAGCTTATGCTCCCAATACTTCTGTTAGTCTTAAAGGTGCCACAGGACCCTCTGTTGCTTTTCACAAGAGAACTTGGTCCAATAAAAGATATTACCTCACCCACCTTGTCTCTCATATCCTAGGACCAACAAGGCTACACACCACTGCATATCCTGTTAAGGACATTCAACTTGAAATGGACTAATTTTAAAAAACCACCACCAAGAATATTCTCAGAGTACTCCAACATAAAACTGCCTAATTTATTGTCTAACATTTAAATCGTTTTTTTTCTCCCTGTCCCCTGCTGAAGTTTAGAAATGTCTTTTGGGTGGATTGAAGAGCACTACCACCAAATGTGTTCAGGCCCACCTCACCATCCCCTTGCCTTCCTCTCTATGCACTCACCTGCCTGCTGCCTCTGCAAATTCAGCTTTGGTGCTGCCATTCCTGGAAAAATGTTCCCTTACAGGGCATGGAGAAAAAAGGGAGCATGAGGACACCCTCCAGAGCAGAGTGAGAGTGCAGTCAGCAGGCAAGTGAATGAGAAAGGAAGTACAACTGCCCATCAGCAAAATAATGGAGTTGGACTACATGAAACACTGTCAAATGGGCATAGTAACCAAACCAGAAAAGCTCTCTCCCCCCACAGTTGCTGTCAGTTATAATGATCTCGTGGTTACTTTTAACAATAAAAGTCAACTTTTTCTAGGTAGAAAATGTGCTTTTAATTAGAAATGACAATTTATAAAACAGTCATGGCAGAGGCTGAGTAGCTTTTTGTACATGCATGCCCCACTATTAAAGAGGAACTTTTACAAAAGCCCCTAGGGTCTGCACATTCCATTGTGATGTGTCAGATTGTTTTGTAGCACCAGGCAAAATTAACAACTTCAAATGTGGGCCAAAGATCATAAATTATAGGATACAACTCTTGTGCTGGCATTGCAGCTACAGTGAAACCAGTGCTAAGAACCACACACCTCCAACAAGCAACTGTCTTAAACCAGTTCACAGTGTCTACCAAGGTTTTGTGTTTAACTTTATTTCACCTTTAGTTAGAGGAACAACTAAATTAGATGTTTAAGATCAAATTACAGTTTTAAATAATCAACTGTCCAAGAGTTAATTCCCCAACTTCCCCTAGCTTAAAGATCTCTGTAGTGGGAGGACATGTTCTTTTCATTCTAATAGATGTGGCTTGTGTTTGAGGTGTTTCTCCTTCTACATGGTCAATCTGAAGTGGGGAATGAGACAAGAGACTGGCCTGGTGTTAGTACAGACCCTGCACTGTTGTTTATACTCAGTGCAGAGCACTAGTTGAGAGACAGGGCTAGTTCCCAGGCCTCCTTCCCAACCTGCAATGACACTACTGCTCAGGCACTAAGAAATAAACAGAGCAGAGCTCAATTTACTTGAGCGCCATAGAAAATGAGATGTGTTTGTGGGAGAGGGTAAGTTATGTCTAGTATGGAGCCCCAGAGGGTATCCCACCCGCGCCTCCCTGCCTGAGACTGAATATCCTGTACAACGTTCAAGTACTCAGAAGCTGCCATTTGTCTCTGAACATGAAAGTTGCATTGTTTTCATTTGATGCAAGAAAAGATGCTAAGATTGGAAGAGTAGGATATTTTGGAAGACCACAGGAAATGACTCTTGATATTAAGGAACAAAGCGCATTTAATGGGTAGCTCTTGAGACAGATTGGACATGTGCATAGTAAGTGTAGGATTGGAAAAGATTTAAAGAGGTCATCTAGTCCATTCCCTTTGTTTAGGCAGAATTAAGTGTCCCTAGACCGTCCAGGAGAGGAATTTGTTTAACTTGTTCTTTATAACCTCCAATGATTGAGATTCCACAATCTCCCTATGTAATCTGTTCCGTGCTTAACTACCCTTATAGTTGGAAAGTTTTCCTAATGTCTAACCTAAATCTTTGTTGTTCCTCCTCTGCCTTCTCTTCTTCTCTAGGTGCTCCTCCCTTACCTTGTTCTAATGCCTTGGGCTGTCCTCTGCTCTCAACGCAGAGCTGCACAGCAGTAAGGGAAGTGTTCTCACCCTCCCTGCCAAACACATTATTTTCCAATCTGTCTTGTAGCATTGCTCTGGATTCTATAGCACTCGTATGGACTTCTCTCTGCAAAGTGTTGGCTCAGCTTGGGCATTGGTGGAGGGCTGAACTCACCAGCGCCTTGAGGCCTTTCTGTGCTAGCCTCATCGGCATAAAAAGCCTGCAAAGTAGTCCATAAAGCCTCCCTAGGAATACCCTTGATATGGGAGAAGAGGCATCCCACCTTCCCTGAAAGGCCTCTGGCCAGTTCTACTCCTACCCTCAGCAAAAATACAATATCTGCTGGTCCAATCTTTGCCCTATCCCCCCAGTTATCAATACAATAAAATCCACTAATTCTATGGCCTTTCACCCTAGCTTTGTGACTTGTGTAAAGTACATTTTATACAGCACAGACTTAATGGATTCCTTTTTGCATAGCGTGGGCAGGATCTTCAAAAGCTCTCACTGACCTAATGGGGCTGCCATTCAAGTCATTGGGAGTTTAACCATTGACTTCACAATTAAGCTTTTGAAAATGAATAACCTCATGCTGAAGTGGATCCCAGCTGCTTGTTGGATCCCTACATTTTCAAGGCCATCTCCCCTAGAGACTTGGAGTGCAGAGAGAAGGTGAGATTTACATTTATTGATGTTAATCCCTAGGCCCCACCCGACCACTTTCCCCCAAGCCCCCACCCCCATCCCACCCGCGCTTTGCCCCAGGCCATGCCTCCCACCCCCACTCTGCCTCTTCCCACCGAGTACCACCCTCCTCCCCCAAGCGCACCCCATCCCTGCTCCTCCCCCTCCCTCCCAGCGCCTCCTGCACCCCATGGAACAGCTGATCGTGGCAGGTGGGAGGCACTGGGAGGGGGAGGAGTGGATTGGTGAGGCAGCAGGTAGGTGGGAGGCGCTGGGGGGCATGGGAGGAGCTGACCGATGGTGGGTGCCAAGCACCCACTAATTTTCAGCACCCATGCCTGAAGCATGTATAGCGCTTGCACATTACAGCCGCTTCTTTTCCTAGACTCTGTGTGTGTGTGTGTGTGTGTGTACCTGCTTTAACCTTGTAAATAACAATTTCTTTTTCCTAGTTAATACATTTTTAGTCCATTTATTATAGGACTGGCTACAAAAGTTGTCTTTGGTGAGAGATCTGTGGTGCAGTTGACCTGCGGTAAGTGACTGGTCCTCTGGGACTGAGAATAACCTGAATATTGTTGTGATTTTTGGTATAAGGGACTATCACAAAGGCAAGTTTGCCTGGGTGGCAAGAGAATCATAGGACTGAAAGGGACCTCAAGAGGTCTTCTAGTCCAGGGGTCCTCAACTTTTTTCTTTCCGAGGCCCACTCCAACAAGGAATAAAAACTCCATGGCCCACCTGTGCCAAAACTACTGGTTTTCTACATGTAAGAGTCAGGGCCAGCAGTAGGGTAACAAGCAGGGCAATTGCCTGGGCCCCATGGCACAGGGCCCCCTGTGAAGTTAAGTTGCTCAGGCTTTGGCTTCAGCCCCAGTGGCAGGGCTCTGGGCCCCAGGCTTCAGCCCCATGCAGTGGAGCTTTGGCTTTCTACCCTAGACCCCCTGAAACCTGCTTGCAGCCCCCCGGGGGGCCCAGACCCTTGGTTGAGAACCACTGATCTAGTCCAGTCCCCTGCACTCAAGGCAGGACTAAATATTATCTAGACCATCCCTGATGGGAGGTTTTTTATGAGCAAGACAGATTCCACAACCTCCCTAGGCAATTTAATCCAGTGCTTAACTAACCTGACAGTTAGCGAGTTTTTCCTAATATCCAACCTAAACCTCTCTTGCTGCAATTTAAGCCCATTGCTTCTTGTCCTACCCTCAGAGGTTAAGAACAATTTTTCTCCCTCCTCTTTGTAACAACTTTTAGACCCGAGTGCCAAAGGGGTCTGTCTGGGACTCCATCGTAAGGCTAGTGCTTGAGGAGTTCACACTTGATTGGTTGTGTGTTCTATACTTGGATTTCACCAGTTTGAGGTTTGTGCCCTACTTCTTAACAGTCTGCCATGAGGTTGATATGTTCATGAGCTACTCCAGACAGCCTGACTCAAAGGTCCTCATGAATTGGTAAATTCTGTTTGGCCACAGTTCACTTGGACTCGTGTCTCTCTCGCCACATCTTGGGTGAGGTATATGTCAGAGTGGGAAACGACCAAACGGGCATTGAATTTAATACTCCAGTTATAACTCTCATCGTGGCATTAAGCTGCGCATTCAGAAATTTGGTATGTGAGCTGCTGGCCCAGTCTGGTGTGCTATATATTCTGCAGTTGAGCAGAGGAGTACTAGAATTGCTGTTCAACGTGTGTGCACGTTCGCACCCCGTATTGTGCATAAGAGTTTTTGAATGAGGCTCGTTCTTTGCAGGTCATTCTTGACGAGCTTTTAAAAAAAAAAAAGAAAAAAAAGTCAAGGTTCTGTCCAAAGTTATATCCTAATACCTGTGATAGGGCTTGTTTCAGACCCGGTGATCACAAAAGGTGACATGAAGTGGTTTCTTTTCAGCTTTGTTGTTTAGGTGAAAGGCTATTTCCGAAGTTTGGGAGGTATTGGGGCAGAGCTTCCAATATTGAAAGTATTCCGCCATTTTGAAGTCAGTAGAGAGGATGTTGCCAATAGTGGTGAATGGTGCCAATAGTACTGCCGGAGTGATGTCATCAGCATAAATGAATGTACGTGCAATTGTGCCAGGTAAGTCATTAATATATACATCACTGAATAGATCTCCCAACCATGCTTGTCCCTTTGGCCCAAAATTCTTCAGGAATTCAGGAGAAATACAGTCCTTGCCAGCAGTTTTTCTGCATCTAGTGGCTAGAAGAGCCTCGTTTATTTCTTCTATAGCAGTGGTTTTCAATCTTTTTTCCCATTTGTGGACCCCTAAAAAATTTTGAAGGCGGTGCAGACCCCTTTGGAAATCTTAGGCAGTCTGCGGACCCGCCCAGGGTTCCATGTACCACTGGTTGAAAACCACTGATCTATAGCATATGGAGATGATAGTGGTGAAGTTGCAGCTCTTTTCTAAACTTCCTGTATAACCATCTTATTAATTTAGGTCTTTGAATTATGAAGACCACCACCAACAATATTGGCCATTGCTGTCAGTTGATGGTGTTTTATGGAATCAGTGGCTCCAAGCTTATGGAGCAATGCTCAGGTTTTGCAAACAGAATGAGGGAAGTCAAGATCCTCCACTGTCTCATTCCATCTCTTCAGGTGAGCATAGTTCAGGGACTATTAGTCCCTTTCCATTGAATGACATACTATTATTGTAATAGAACTGATCAAGAATTTTGCATCAGAATGGATTTTCAAACAGAAAATGCAGTTTCCACATGACATTTTTTATTTTCCATCAGGAAAATTGAAATGACATTTAATTTTCAAGTCAGTTCGATTCAAAATCAGAATATTTAATTATTTAACTGACTCAAAATGTTTTATTTTGAATCATTTTCACAAAACATTAGACTGCCTTATAGGAGAGGTCATTCAGGCTCCATTCTGTCTAATGGATTGTGCTCCCTAGAGGACTAGATCTCCCATAACGCAATGCAGATTCTCCTCTAACTGAGCTGTGTGGTGCATTATAGGAGACACAGTTCAGCCGGGGAGCTTGGCCCATACGGGAGAATGGGGGCATCAGTCTCCCAAATTACAACTCCCATAAAAGTTAATGGGCCACTGGAGAAAGTACAGTTTCATACTCAATTAACTCTAAATGACGCATTTCAGGACAGTCCAATAAACCAAAATGAACACATTTTGATTTTGGAATGTTTGTGTGTTTTGTTCCATTCAAAAATTCCCAAACAAAATATTTCAATTTTCTTAACTGAATTTTTTCCCCCATGGAACAGAAATTCTGAAAATTTCAACTTTTCATCCCAATTTGGGACAAAAACAAAAATGTTAAAGTGTCAGAATTTCTGGAGGGATGGAAATTCCAATTTTCACACTCATCTCTAGTTGTAATTCGTAACAGATCTGTGACCCCTAAAATGCAGTGGTGCGCGTACTACATGTAATGAGAATTCAAGACTTCAATCAGCAGCACTCAAAATCCTCCTGCTGAAGGAGCATAAGTTCTTACCACTGGAGCTAAAATAGGATCTCCTTTAGCTATTAGCAGTATAGGGCCTAGGATGTGAAGTTGAGACATCCTAATTCCATCCAGTGGAGGGCATAGCTCAAACACATGCAGAAACAGTTCTTTATAGTTTCAAGGGTAAGTACTATCATTAGGCAGAATTCAAGTGCACCCCTTCCTCCAATTTACATAAGAACTCTGTTTTCCACTTGTAAGATTTCCCCTGGCACCACTATCTTCACAGGGACACTGTGCCAAATCAAATGGAAAAATAAGTGAGCAGGTCACAACTCTTAATAGGTGTCACATAGTTTCTTTTCAATAAGTAGCAGTGTAACAATGCATTAATGAGAAATGAAACACCATGTTAACACGAATTTGCATAGTATTAAACCATGATGCTTTGCTTTTCTAGTCTCCTTCCAAACCTTCCTGACTGGCATATGAATCAAAAATGAAATGTAATTGCCAGGGTATTCAGCAAAATCATTGAGTTTCTGCTTAATAAAGCTTCATTTGTACACTGGTGCATCAGAAACCCTCTCTCCAAGGTGCTATATTAACTAGCGCAGATGTAAAATATTGTGCAGGGTTTATTCTAATAAGCATTTCGACAGAGGGAAAAAAAGAAGGAAGATTGATCGTGAAGTTTTACAGAAGAGCTGGAAAAAGTAGAAACTGAAACCTGCATTATGGTAAAGCAAGCAACAAGACTTCATTATTTACACACAGCAGCTTAAAGAGCATTCACATAGAGTCGCAGAACTGTAGGCCTGGAATGGACATCGATAGGTCATCTAGTCCAGTCCTGCAATGGGGCAGGACTAAGTATTATCTGGATGATCCCTAACAGGTGTTTGTCTAACTTAGTCTCAAAAACCTCCAATGATGGATATTCCACAGCCTCCCTAGGTAATTTATTCCCATGTTTAACTACCTCTTGCAGTTAGGAAGGTTTTCCTAAATCTCCCTTGCTGCATTTTAAGTCCATTACTTCTTGCCCTGTTCTCAGTGGATAAGGAGAAAAAAAATTAATCACCCTCCTCTTTATAACAACCTTTGATGGATTTGAAGATTATGTCCCCTTAGCCTTCTCTTCTCCAGAAGAAACAAACCCAGTTTTCTCAGTCATTCCTTGTAGGTCATGTTTTCGAGACCTTTAATCATTTTAGTTGCTTCTCTCCTAAGTCAGCCCTGCCTCCTCGTTAACCCACAGGGGAAAGGTTTCAGAGTAGCAGCCATGTTAGTCTGTATCCGCAAAAAGAACAGGAGTACTTGTGGCACCTTAGAGACTAACAAATTTATTAGAGCATAAGCTTTCGTGGACTACAGCCCACTTCTTCGGATGCATATGCAAATTTGTTAGTCTCTAAGGTGCCACAATTACTCCTGTTCTTTCCACAGGGGAAAGATGATCACCAGGGATCTCAAAGCCTTGCGCTAGTTACTCCTGAGGGCATTCTGTGCCAAAAAAAATTTAAAATTTTGTCCCCCCCACAAAAATTAAAAATTCTGCAAATTTCATTTGTCAAATAAATCTGGAGTCTCCACCATGGCACAGGCCTACAGGGAGATCACTGTGCAGCTCCCCCCCAGGACACGGACTCAGTGATGAGGCTGAACCAAACCCTGACACAGCGCAAG